>NW_008355650.1:119939-179028 GCF_000622305.1 Nannospalax galili | reverse complement strand
TCCTTCTCCTCCTCCTCTCCTCCTCCTCCTCATTTTCTTCTTCTTCCCCCTCCTCCTCTCTCCTTCTCACTCCTCTTCTCCTCCTCTTCCTCCTTTCCTCCTCTCTCTTCCTTCTCTTCTCAGAGACTCTCTCTCCCCATCCCAGAGAGCAGAGGGAAGCTGGGGAAACAAGCTGATGTGCTATGACTGTCCCATGGAAAGAGCCATGTGATTGATGGTCTATGAGGAACTGAGCCCCAGAAATAAGCTTAGAAGCAGATCCTCCTCTACTCAAGGTTTAAGGTGGCTATGACCCTGGCTGACACCAGGTCACAATGCTGTGAAAGATCCGAGCCACAGGCACTTAGCAGCACCGCCCAGACCCACAGGAACTAGAAGATAATCAACAAGAATTGGCTTAAGCTGCTAAATTCTGGGTTCATTTGTTATACAGCAGTATATAAGAAGTACACTCACATTTGGGGGTGGCACATGTAAAGGTTGGAGGACACCTTTGGGGAGTTGGCTCTCTCCTTCCACCATGGGTCCAAGGGATCAAACCTAGGCCATCAGGCTTGCAGGGCAGATGCTTTTACCTGCTGAACTATCTTGTTAGCCCTAAACACTCCTTTAAACACGTTATATAACCTGACTGGTTTTAAACTTCTTATTCTCCTGCTTCAGTGCTGGGGTGACAAGTGTATGGTATTGTGCTTGGCTACGAATATACTTTTTAATTTTTAAGATTATGTGTATTTGTGTCTGTGTGTAGTTATGTGCATGTGAGTTCAGGGGCCCATGGAGGTCAGAGGCATTGGACCTCTTGGGGCAGGCAGTTGTGAGCCACCCATCACGGGTGCTGAGAATTGAACTTGTGTCCTCTACAAGAGCAGTATGCACTCTTAACCATTGAGCCATCTCTCCAGCCCTCAAATATACTCTCTGAAGCAGTTTAGATCCTCTGTTAACTTTCTGTGCTTCATCCCATGATTCAGACTTTCAGTCCTCGGGAAACTGTACGTTTACCCATGATACTCTTTTATTTCAAAATTTTCATCAGGAACCAGGTACCTTTTTCAGTCATTTCTTTGCCTTCATTAGCCCAGTAGCCACCTTTTTGTTATGTTAGCGAGGTAACAAGCTGATTCTTGCTGTTATTTCAACTATTTTATTTGAAGACCTCACTCCTTTCAAAAGTCATAGAAAGATGGAAATTCCAGGGCAGGGCTCACCCAGCTTCTGTCCCTTTATCACATCCCAAAGATGACATCACGGAAGGCGCCACACCAAAGGTTGGTGCACCCAGGTGGCCTCTGAGCATGCGCATTCCTCTGTCTCCTGACTCCAAGCTCTCCTGTTCCCATCCGCCATGCAACAGTTTCCTGAGAGGACATGGTGGGAAGTGTGCTGGCCCAGAGGCCCCCAGCTGAATGAAAAGACCCTGGGTCTCAGCCCAGAATGTGTCTGTCCTCTCTGTGTCGGGAAGGAAGGCCTGGGCAGTGATGACCATCCCTAAGGAAAGAATCCTTCTATTAGTGATGGGAAAAAATGTTTAGCATTTCAAGTCAGCAGAGCAACAGTGCAATTTGCAAACTGTACTAGCAGCCTGTGGAGTCCATAGCACACCTGACCTCCTGAAAGTATTTTGCCGGTTGGAAATTGGTTTTCCACAAGTCACTCCTGTAACCCCTTCAGCTCCTACTTCACAGGTGGACTTCACACGGGATGCCTCCATGCTGTCACCGCTGCTGCTCTCCTTACACCAGTCCTGGTTACATTAAGTGCCCCCAGTGCAGAGAATTAAGCCACAGTAAAAGTATACTGTGGATTTTACCAAGAGGTCACGGAGAGCCCCTCTTCCCTTGGCAGTCAGCAGTGCTCTGATTTCACTTCATTTATCTACTTGGGAGGACTCGGAGGACCAGCTGGGCCCCTGTCTGTACTCATCAAGAGTTAATTTCTGAGCGAGGTGCTGTGGTCATGAACAAGTGCAGAAGGCACCCCGGTGGTCCTGCCAGACAAGAGGGGCCCTTAATTAGCAGCAGCGTTCAATCAGGCTGCTTAACCCGCCATGAGCTGGGGAGGTCATGTCCTTCCTGCCGCCCTGCCCATAAACACAGAGTCCAGAGCCAGGCAGCCTGGGAGGAGAAAGGCCTAAACACAGGGAAGCCAGCACAGACCTGAGCCTGACGCTGCTCCAGGGGATGCCGACCACTGTGTGCGCCTGTGTCTGTGTGTGTGTGTTATGAATATAAGTGCACATGTATGTATGTATGTATGTGCATGGGTGTACATGCCTCTGTGTGCCTGTGTGTTATGCATGTATGTGAATATGTATATGCATATGGGTACACATGCCTCTGTGTATGTTTTTGTGTGATATGCATAGACGTGCACATGCCTCTGTGTCTGTGTGTTATGCATACATGTACACATGTATGTGCATGTAGGTGCACATGCCTCTGTGTATGTTTTTGTGTGATATGCATAGACGTGCACATGCCTCTGTGTCTGTGTGTTATGCATACATGTACACATGTATGTGCATGTAGGTGCACATGCCTCTGTGTATGTTTTTGTGTGATATGCATAGACGTGCACATGCCTCTGTGTCTGTGTGTTATGCATACATGTACACATGTATGTGCATGTAGGTGCACATGCCTCTGTGTATGTTTTTGTGTGATATGCATAGACGTGCACATGCCTCTGTATCTGTGTGTTATGCATACATGTACACATGTGTGTGCATGTAGGTGCACATGCCTCTGTGTATCTGTTATGTATATATGTGCACATGTATATGCATATGGGTACAGATGCCTCTGTGTGTGTCTGTATCTATGTGTGTTATGTATATATGTGCATATGGGTGCTCATGTCTGTGTTTTGCATATATGTACATATGTATGTGCATATGGGTGCACATGCCTATGTTTTGCATATATGTGCATATATATCTGTATATGGGTGCTCATGCCTGTGTTTTGCATATATGTGCACATGTATGTGCATATGGGTACACATGCATCTGTGTGTCTGTCTATGTTTGTGTGTTATTTATATGTGTGCATATGTATGTGCATATGGGCGCTCATGCCTATGTTTTGCATATATGTGCACATGTATGTGCATATGGGTACAGATGACCGTATGTTGTGATGTGTGTAGATCAGATGTTGACATCTGAAGTTTTCTTCTATTTCCCTCCCCGTCTCCCTTCTATTTTAAGATAAGTGCCTCTCCCTGATCCTCAAGCTCTCTGTTTGGCCAGACTTCTAGCCAGTGTGCCCCCAGGATCTGCCAGTCTCTGCTGCACAGTGCTGAGGTTACAGATACGGGCCTCTATGCCCAGTTTTGATGTGGGTGCTAGGGATCTGAGCTCAGGTTGTTGTGCTTGCACAGCAAGCCCTTCACCCACTGAACCATACTCCCACCCTCAGCCATTGCTTTTATACTTGACTGAGTACTGAGGGTTCACTGAGAAATCTCATTGCTTTGTTCAAAATGTGGAAGCATCTTTGGCGCTTGCCAACTTCATGTTTCTGAAACTGGGCACCACAGTGACCTTCTTTCTTGGCTGTCTGAACATCTCATGCCATCCTGTTTCTGGCATCACCTGCTGATACAGGTGGGCAGAGTGGAAAGTCAGAAGCACTGCTAGCCTGGGGTCGTTCTTCATCTCACTGCATCACGTGGCTCAGCTGTGAAATAAGGATGACTTCAGTTGTCTCCTGGAGCTGGGAAGACACTCACCAAAAGAAGCAGGCTGTCGGCTGCCAGCACATGTGTCCAGTGATGGTAGCAGATGCCAGACTCCAGGGTAGTACTCGTGTCCGGTGATGGTGGCTGATGCCAGACTCCAGGGTCTTTTTGTTGACTCATCCACTGTAGCCAGGGTCAGGGTCCATCCCCATGGTCACATGGAGAACTCCAGAACCCCAGTGTTGTTGGCGGGTGTTTTGCGCTTTGCAGGAGGGCCATCTACTGCCACAGCACACTGTGTACAGCAGTTAAGGCCTTCCCTGTGTTCTGGCCAAGTGGCTCTGATGCACTTTGAGGCCCCTGGAGAACACAGGGTGGGTGTAGGAGGGGGAAGCCGGAGACTCTGTCCATGCGATGTGTCCAGTAGTCTTGAGCTACTGTAGACACATAGGACCGGGAACCTGCAGGTGGACTGTACCCAGCTTGTGAGGGGCAGTAATTTGGGGATGGCCTTGTAGAATACTGGAACAGACCCTTGTCCATCTGGGAGTGAGCACTGGGATATAAATGAACCCTGAGTTGTCCCCAAGCTCAGCCTTTAACTACGCTGAAATTCTTCCTAGTGATCAAAGACCCTCAGCCCCCAAATTGCAGGCAGCACCCTATGCGCTGGTCAGCAATGTAGCGTGTCCGTCAGGAGTCTGAAATGAGTGGCAGTTCCAGCACCTGCTGGGAGCATTACATAGAGTTCAGGGACCAGCCAAGAAGAGCTCACAGAGCCTGTGGAAAACACATGGAGCCTCAGGCACAGGAGCAGCTGAAGACAGGCCCGGAGGAGAGCTGATGGGCAGCATATTCATTAGTGTAAGGGAGAAACGCTTAGTGTTTTCAAGGTGACTGTGGAGTGTAAGCTTTGTTCTGTATTTGCCTGGCTGAGGGAGAGTGCTGTGTCTTGGTGTAATGAAGCATTATGTTAGTGTAGGAAAGGAAACTGCCCTCCCAACTGGAATACGGTCTCACTAAAAGCCCACGGTCTGGTGAGGTGGATCACCTGGGAGTGCGTGGGTGGCACGTGTGCGCACATGTGTGTGCGCAGGCTTTGCTTTGGATGGGGAAGTTGGGACCAAATTGTCCATTAAATTGCCTGATTCTATCTGATGGTTTCCTGAAATGGATATTTGATTACAAATCCATCCCTGTATTGAAGACTGTTTTTCTTAACCTTGTAGAGGGTTTTTTTTTTTTTAATTTTAAAGGATTTTTTATTTTTCTTTCTATTTTTGCCTTGGCAACATGGATATGATTCATGGGGAGGAAAAGGAATTGAGGAATAAATCAATCGCAGGGTAGTTCTTGCAGCCAAAACCTGCCTGAGCCAGGAGCTCTGTAAGGAGCTCTGCAACATCCAGGAACGTCGCCGTGCTTTGTGGGCATGAACTGGAACCTTGACAGTGAACTCCTGGATACAAGGGCTCCCTGTGTGAGTGTTTCTGGGCTCCAGATTGAGTACTGCACATTATACTCTGCTGTGAGAAGAGAAAACCATTGCTTTTAATGTTCTGTCAGTCCACTCCATCCTGAACTTAGATAGTTGGTGCTTTAGACAGGAGGAGCACACACCACATCTGCCTATTCTGCCGGTAAGTGCACACCAAGCACTCCATGATTGCGTTGTGAACCTCCTTCCCATCAAGAAGGGCACTTGTCAGTGGGGAACACGTCTCTTCTACAGTCAACATCATGTCCAGCTCAGCAACACCTTGGGATTATGTAGTAGGTGTGCCTTCAAGCTTCATCGGGCCAGCTATCCTTGAAAGCTAGTGTTAAACCTGCCTCGCTTATGGTAAAGGGACAAGGCTAGCAACTTGACTTGGAATGCCCTGAGTTCTTTATCATATCGGTCATTTCAACTTAATCATAACTTACCCCATCCCTATGTTTTTGACCTCCAAAATAAGTTAGAGAACTTCTCTGGAAATTGTTGCCATGTTAATTCCTAATTTTTTTATGTATATGTGAATATGTATGGGTGTGTGTGTGTGTACGTGTGCCGAGGCCAGAGACTGACGTTGGGTATCTTCTTTGATTAATCTCCATCTTATTTTTTGAGACAGGGGCTCTCACTGAATTTGGGGCTTACCAATTCAGCTAGACTACATAGCTAGCTAGTAAGCCCCAGAGATCCTCCTGTCTCTGCCTCCCCAGGGTTAGGATTACAGGGATATCCACTGCACCTGGCTTTTTACACAGGTGTCAGGGATCCCAACTGAGGTCTTCATCCTTACACAGCATGCACACAGGGACTGGGCCTTTATTATAGGATAATACTGTGTGGACTCCCATTGTCAGCAGAAAGCTAACCCTAAAACTGGCGTCTGTCCCAGGAGCGCAGATATTCTTGACATTTAACACAAAGAAGGGTAAAGGGGGCTTGAGATGTGTCTCAGCTGCACTGCTCATGGTTTGGATACTGAGTGGCATCACCAGCTCTCTATTTACCTTTTCTAAATATTTCAAATGTTTAAATGAAGAAATACCACATAGTGAAAAGTGCTGTGAAAACACTTGTAAAATGAAAACAAATATTATCTGTGTTGATACTGCATGTAGCAGACGCTGGTCTGCGAGTCCCAGCCCCACTTTGTTTTCTTGGGCATACAACCCCACTTGTGTTGATTGGGTGGCCAGTGCGAGGGGGTAAGCATGAAGGCTAGACCCAGGGGAGCCCCCCACTGTCTCCTTCCTCTTCTGTGGTGATCTTGAAGGTCATGTGCGAATATTGTGGCTTCACAAGTTGGAAGAGGCCTGTGGCCTTGAGCCAGCAGTTGGAGAGGGGCCTTGAACTCAGTCCACTGTGGATAGTGTCTTTCAGGTCCTGTTAGTCTAGCCCAGTTAAGCACAGTTTTGTTACTGGTAGCATATAAAATAGTTTATATACTACAAACACTGTATAACATATAGTTGTTAAAGACTATATTATGTATAGCACCACGACTAAAAGAGCAGATAAAAATAAAATCAGCCTACTGCAGTTCTTAGAAATAGGGCATAGTCGCTCATAATAAGGCAAGTCCACAGCTCTGAGTTCTGCTAATTCTTGTGCATCTCTTATCTAAAAAGGAAAGTTACCAGACTTGCTGAGAGACATGTTCACGCTAGAAACATGAAAATACTGCCATCGACTAGGCACATAACACACACCAGGTGTTCGGATGTGAGATCTCTACAGGCAAGGTGGGCATGGAGCCATGGGACAAGATGGCAGGTCCCGCTCTCACCCCTGTGCTCTTTCTTTCCAATGATTTTCTTTTTTTATTATCCTTGTCTTTATTATGAGTAGGCGTGGGGGTGCCTGTGCCACAGCATGAGTGTGGAAGTCTGAGGACAGCTTCGTGGAGTCAGTTCTCACCTTTATGTGGGTTCCAGGAATCAAACTCAGGTCACCAGGCTTGTGTGGCAACCACCTTTACCTGTCAAGCCATCTCACTGGCCCTCCAATTATTTTCATACCTGTTAAATGGAATCATGAGGGCTGGAGAGATTGTTCAGCAGTTGGATAAGAGCACTGGCTGCTCTTGCAAAGGACCAGGGTTTGGTTCCCAGCACCTACATAGTGGCTAACAACCATCTGTAACTACAGTTCTGGAGGATTCGACGTCCTCCTCTGACCTCCATGGGCATTGCAGGACATGAGTGCACTTACATACATGTAGGCAATACACTCATACATATAAAAATAAATAAGTAAATATTTTTAAAAATTGAGTCATGAGATAAGAGCTCCATCCACTCCTTTTCCTGACTGTGATACATGTGTCTGCATGGATATTTAGAATATGACACAGATTAATTGAACTAGGGAACTAATTATGTGTGAGAACCTGATTTCTAAAATGTCACAGGGCAGGCAACTGCCAAAATTGACTTCTCCCAGATGGTTGCAGGTCAGGGAATCACATGGGTCTCCATTGTAAACTAGGTATGTTGGGGCTGGTGTGCGTAACAAGAATAGTTACTTGGGGGCACCTGTGGCTTACCAGTACTTGTCCAGTGTGTTCTCTAATTTTCTTCTGTAAGCATGATGCAGTTTCTACAGTTCACTTACCATCTGCATCAGCCACCTCATAGATTATCTTCGGTTGGGTTTCCACCAGAGCAAATGTTACCATTGGGGACTTGACCAGCATGGGGGTTTGATGATGAATCTGCCACAGTTTTACCACCTCATGGTGCCACCCCAGAACTAGCTCCAGTGTGGGTAGAATTCCCACCTCAAGGAAAAGGAGTTTCAGTCAACACAGAATGTCCTGTCTTGGACTGGCAGTGTCCTCATGACTTATGTTGTGAGTTTTTACAAGTTTTGGTAATGAGGGACAGCACATAATGAGCAGTTAGGACTCTGAGGAGAGAGGATGAAGCTGGGGTGCAGACTGGGGAACCCCACAGCTAGGTGACCCAAGAGTCAAGCCTCAACTCTGCCACCTGTGTGGATCTTCGTTTCCATCTCTGTAAAGGAAGCTAATTCCAGCACCCCCCTGCCTGCTCATTGCTGGTGTGATGGTATGGGGGTGCAGGGATCTCGGAGCACCAACTGCTGGGCGTGGCGCCGTTCTCCTGCGCGCACCTGGGGTGCGGCGGGTCCCTGCTTCTCCACGTTGTTGAGGCTCTCTGCTACCGGGGCTGGCCCGGTAGGGTTCTGTCCCAATCCACCGTGCACTCTCTCTCTAAGTTCGGGACCCGTCAGCTGCCGGGTGATGAGGGGAGGTGCAGGACGGCGAAAGCTGGATTTCCGTGAGTCGTGGTTTACGAAGAGACAGCTCTCTCCGGAGAGGCAGGATCACACACAGAACTCAGCTCAGTCAGTGGTACAGCCCCTTTATTCAGTGACTTAGCTCGACTCCAAGTCTTAGTGATCCAGCTCCAATTATTGAGGGAAAACCAGGATACTTTATACTGTGGGGGTAGTGGTAAAAGCCTTAGCTGATAGGTACTTTGTGGGATGCCCTATTTACATATGGAAGTGGGCTCCTGCCAGGCTGTCAGACTGCCTGAAAATCACACAGGAAAAGCTGGCAGTTCCAGAGCCAGAGGCCATGGCTACTTCAAAAGATGAGTCAGGAAGATGCCGGGAAGGCACCCTGCTGATAAAAGGAGTCTCTGCATATGAAGCCGAGCCCATAGGCTATCCGGACATGGAGAGACTGCTACTTTACACAACAGGGGTCCCCAACATGATGGGGTTGCCAGTATCCTACCTCTTCAGATGAATGGTCCTGGTGGTGCTGGCAGGGAGCGAGCCCTCAGCTACCCATTACAGTACGGTCACCAAGTGCTCCATCCTGACTCGAGGATCATTTCCATTGTATTGGAGAGCTTGATGGACATTGTTTTGGAATCCTTGCCTATTGTACAAACATCTGTTGTTTCTCATGTGTCTCTATGCCTTGAGTATTTATGGAGTACTTATGACATGCCAGGCATGTACTGCAAATATGTGCATCCACATGGGCTGCTTGAGGTGGACACATCTGCTTCTGCCCAGTCAGTCAGGAGTGGCTCGTCCTGCAGGCCTTTGTGGAGTCTTTTTTGATGATGTGGTGACGGGGACACGCTGGCCCAAGTCTGCCAGTGTCATTTCAGCTCAGGATGACCCATCCAGAAGTTATTTTCTTGTATTTTCTGTGGCTCCTCATGAGCTACTCATCAATGGGGCGAAGATCACACAAAACCAGACAGCCGTGGTTAGGACTGATGCCCGACTTCTCAGGAAGCCTTGTGTCTCATTTACATTTTTACATATTAGTGATTCATAAGTGACCCTGTGATTTGGGGCTAGTTACTGAAATCTCAAAGATGAGAACTGAGGCTTTGGAAACTAGATGACTTCTTCAGCTTCAGGCTGAATTTGGAACTCTTTGTCTGAGGGATTTGGATCTCTGCTTCTTGGGAATCTGGTAGATCCAAATTAGAGCTGTACTGCGCAGTGTTTGTGTGGCTATTGACAGTTGACAGGACCCAAACTGCTCAGAGAGAGAGAGAGCTCACTGGGGACTGTACTTTGTGTCTGTCTATCATCTGTGTGTGTGTGTGTGTGTGTGTGTGTGTGTGTGTGTGTTTATATCATCTATCTTACCATCTCTCTATCATCTGTCTATGAATTTTGTGTGTGTGTGTGTGTATGTTTGTGTAGGTTCAGGTACATAGGTGTGCATGTGTGTGGAGTCCAGAGGTCAGTCCTGAATGTGTTCTTCAGGTCCCATCCCCTTGTTTGTTGAGACAGGGTCTCTTACTGATCTGGTACTTGCCAAGTAGGTTAGGCTGGCCAGTGAGCTCCAGGGACCTGCCTGTCTCTGCCTCCCCAGTGCTGGAATCACAAACATATCTCCATGCCTAGCTTTTTTTGTGGGTTCTGGGTGCTACTGATCTTGGGTCCTCGTGTGTTTGCCTAGGTTTACTAACTGAGCTGTCTCTCCAACCTCTGTTTATTTTTGAAACAAGATCTCACTGTATAGCCCACGCTGACCTTGAACTTGTTACTTCCCTGACTTCACCTACTGAGGGCTTGGATTACAGGTGTGAGGTACCACACTCAGCTGGGACTATTTGTTGGCACTGACTGCATCAGTTTCTTTTCCTGTTGCTGTGATAAAATATTTTAACAAAAGCAGCTTAAGGAGGAAGTATTTATTTTGGCTCACATTCATTCAAGGGTTTGGTCCATCTTGACATGGAAATCGGAGTGGCCAGAGCTTGAGGCAGTGAGTTGCCTTGCATCTGCAGCCAAGAAACAGAGAGCAATGCACACCAGTCCTCTGCTCATCTCCCCCTGTATGTATGCAGCCCAGGACCTCGGCCCAGGGAATGGTGCCACCCGCACTTAGGACGGGTCTCCCTACCTCAGTCTGATCAAGATAATCCCTTATAGGCATTCCCAGAGGCCTACCTAATCTATAGACAATTGCTGGTGGATGTTCTGGGGGAGGCCTCCTTGGTGTTTCTAGATCCTGTCAAGTTGGCCATCAATATTAACCGTCAAACAGACCAGATGCATCCATGGTCACTTGGGTAGGCTGGCTCAGGAGAGCCCCTTCCCTTTCCTGTCCCTCTCAGTGTCCATGTCCCATCAAGTGTCTCTTATTTTCCTGCATTAAATATCACCTCTAAGCTGACCCCTTCCAAATTCATCTCTTCGATCTCTCCCCTGACTTCAGATTCTCACATAGATTTGCCAATTGGACATATACACTATATTTCAACATACATCTGATTTTTATATATCCAAGAGACATATTTTTAATTATTTTTTTTAATTTTATGTGTATAAGTGTTATGTCTGCATATGTGTAAGTGAGCTGGTGTCATGCAGTACCTGCAGAGGACAGAAGAGGGTTCCAATCCCCTGGAACTGGAGTTATGGGTGGTTGTTAGCCACCATGTGAGTACTGAGATTTGAACCTGGGTCTTCTGCAAGACTAGCCAGTGCTCTTAACTGCTGGACCATCTCTCCAGCCCCTTAGCCTAGAGACATTTTTAAATTAACTGGACTTTGTAATACAGACAATATATGCTGGTATGAGGATGAAGATGTGGATCAGTGGAACAGAGTATTATGTACAGGAATAAACTCACAGTTGAATTTTGATAAAGGGGACAGCATCATTGGATGGAGGTAAAGTAGCCATTTCAGTAGACAGTCTCACAACTAAATAGCTGTATAGGAAAAAAACTTTCTTTGATACCATGTAGAAAAGTTAATTTGAAATGAACTGTAAAACTAAATGTAGGGGCTAAAAGCATTAAACTTCTAAAAGAAAACCTAGAAGGAAATATTTCTGAATGACTCAAAGGACATGAGCTGTAGATGAAAACCAGGATTAAAACAGACCTCATTCAGTTCAAAAAGACCTTTGTTCTTCATAGAATATAATTAAATAGACTGGAAGAAATTATTTGCAAAACAATTTATCTGGAAAAGGGCTTGTAGCGTACAAAGAACCTCACAATTCAATATTAAGAAAACAACCCAGTTTTTAAAAAAGATTCGAAAAGACACTTCGCCAAAGAAAACCTATGAATGTCTAAAGGCACACCAGAAAACTCTGTCCCTAAACCTTCAAGATTTCAATGTGACATTCCTAGTAACTCAGGCAATAGGGTTAAACAGAAAAGACTGATGATACACAATGGTGGCAAAGGTATGGAGAATTACATCTCTCATATGCAACTGGGAACGCAAAACAAAATGATATATCCATTTCTGAAGGATTTGCATTTGCTTGTGTAGATCCCTAAAGGCGGCCTTCCTGGATCAGATAGTGCGTAGATGGATGGATGGCTTGACAGATATACTTCCAAGATAAATGAAATGTGAATTCAACCATATGGCATAATTCAAAATGGCAACACCCAGGAATTTGCTGAACTCTAGGGCATCATGATAACCTGGGAATTCCCTGGACTTCAGGCACTCAATCATATGTCCTAATCCTATTACAGTTTTTGTTTTGGTTTTCATCTTGGATTCTTGATTGAATCATAGAAAAGCAAGAGATTCCAACTGCCTATTGCCTTGTAACAAGGTGACACATTTTTATGTCAAACCAAGGAGGTAAACTCAGACCTCCACAATGGGAGTTTAAATTTTGATGTTACTGTAACCTGTTTAAATGGGATTCTTTTGAGTACTATTTAGATTTTATTTATTCTTAACCTAAAGTGTTAATGTTTCCTTTATTGTCTTTCCTGTCTCCTCTGATTTATGTTATTGCTAATAACTTAGACAAGGGGAACTCTGTTGGGCTTCATACGTAAAAGCATCTCCTTCTGTAAGAAACATTAAATATCAGTCTTCTCTTTCAAAACGTGTAAAACTTAGAGCTTGGATTATGATAAGAATGTCCATATAATGTGGACATAGGAAAGCTTATAGCAGCCTTATTAAAATAACTCTGGACTAGAAACAATCTTAATAGCCACTGGTATGTTCAGATAAGTCGCCACAATACTCTCAACAGTATAAAGAACAAAATATTACTTCATGTGGCAACGTGGCTGAAACTTGGAAACATTGTGCAGGGCTGGAAATGACAGTCCTTACTTATCTAGAAGCCCATGATTGCCTCCCTTGTTCATTAACTGTTGCTGTGACAAAATACCTTAGAGAAACAGTTAAAAGCATAAAAGGGTGAGTGCTTGCCTACTGTGCATGAGGTCTTGGGTTTGGTCTCTAGCATTGGGGATGGTGACAGGCCCCAGAGTATTGAAGCCTGTCATCTCAATACTAGAGAGGTAGAGGTTAAAGGTCATCCTCAGCTATACAGCTGGTTCTAGGCCAGCCTGGGCTATGTTGAGACACTGTCTAAAATACATTTTCAGAAAAAGAAAGAGAGAAAAATAGAAAATTTCTTTTCTCTCCTTTCTGGATGCTTTTGTTAGGTTGTGATAGTTAAATTCAATAATCAACAGTTAGATTGAGAAATGCCTGGGTTTGTGACGTCTGGGGCTGAGTCATTCTGTGAGCGTGTTTCTAGAGACAGTTAGGGGATAAGGGCTCTTGTCAAGGACTCAAATTTGGTTCCCAGCACCCATGTTGGACAGCTCTCAACTGTATGTACCTCCAGTTCCATGGAGATCTGATGCCTCTGGCCTCCTGAGGCACCTGCACTCACTTGCACATAACCCCTCCACACACATACACATAATTATAGATAATTATCTTCTTTTGTATCATTTATCTCGAGTATTTTGGTCAAAGTGAGTCTTCTTTTCATTGATGTTAAGAAATTCCATGGGGATATATGGCCCTAGTGCAGGTCTTTGGTTCATTTGTTCTATCTGACACTGATTGGTTAATTTGTAAACAGACAAATGCCCTTTCAATTAGTAAACTTGTGTCTTCTTTCAATTTTGGGAAATTTTATTGTCATTTTCAAATGCAATTTCTAATTTTATTTATTCCTTCCTGTTTGTTAGTCATCTTTCTATTGCTGTGACCAGTGCCTGAAATCAATGCTCATGGTCTCAAAGATTTCCATCCACAATGCCTGGGCTCTGGTCACGGTGAGGTAGAACCTCACGGCAGGGACATGTGGTGTGGAGCCAAATTTCTTGCTTCAGGGAGGCTGGGAAGCAGAGAGAGAACCAGAGCTGGGGACGAAATATATGCTTCAAAGGCAGGCCTTGTCAGAGCTCCCTGCTTCTCCAAGGAGGCCTCGCTTTCTGAAGTTTCCACTACCTCCCAGTAATGCCATCAGATTATGGCTTCATCCATGGATTAACCTATTGATGAGGTCAAAACTCTCATGATCCATTTACATCTCCAAAAGCCTATCAATGGGCAACCAAGCCTTTTAGCAAATGGCTGTTAAGGGACAGGCATACACACACTGCATCTGATGGCCAAGGTCTCCTGCCTGGCCACAGGCATAAACACGTACCCTTGCCTCAGATCCTTTGTGCTTGCTGACCCCTGCCTAGGTCATCCTTCCCCCCAGACAGCTTTCCTACTGTCTCAGGTGTCTCTTGAGTCCTTCCTTAGGAAGGCCTTTTCTTACCATCATTATGAAAACGTCCAGCAGCTTCGCTTCACTTTAACTCCCTTCCTAATTATGTAAGTGTGCATCTCCCTATTCGTTGAGTGTCTGCCCCTCCTACCATAACATACACCTGCTTTTTCCACGGCTGTATCCCGCAGTCCCTAGAACAGTGTCACCTGTTAAGTGCCCAGTAAATCATTGGGAAGATATATAATGCACAGAATCAGGCATGCCGGTACCAGGGCCAGGGTGAGACTTCAGACTCTGCTGAGCAAGATGTGTGTGTTAGTGGTGTTCCCCTCTGTGCTCCTCTGCTGAGTTCAGCTGGGATACGCTGATGAAATCTGCAGCAGGACTTAGTGAAGATGCCTTTAATACCTCACTAATCTAATGAGCTCAGATGGATCCACCAGGAAACCCTTTGTAACATTTTTTGCAAATATATTAAAGCGGACTTTTTCCATAGGGACCTTCTCAGATGAGATTCAGCAGCCATGCGCTCATGGCTCATTAGTGCAACCTCCCCCTGCTGTTTATGAAAACATAAACATAAGGCCAAACTAGGAAAAAGTGATCCTAATAATGCTTATTAAATACTGTACTTAAATGCTATTAGAAGAGCCTTGAGCACAGGAAAAATAGTTATCTGTTGCTTAAGATCTGTTTGTTTAAAGTCCCAATTGGAAGGTTTTTAGACATAACACAAAATAGTGTCTCTAAATGGCCTCATCAAAAATTATGTGAAGACAGAGCTAAAGGGACCATGGCAGAAGGTCACCCTTATGTAGTCATCTTATGGATTCAGGCCCTGTAAATTTTTTCTTCTGTACATGGCAAATTGTTGCCCCTCCTCCCACATATACACATACTCCTGAATTCTTCCTTTTGGAAGTTACTATTCACTGGCCTAAGCCAGCACACATCCTCCAGCAGAAGACTCAGAGGGGGGACTGGCTCTGAGTTGCTTTTCCTCCTCGTTCTCAGTGACTCTGATAGGTTTAATGAACTCTGGAAGACAAGAAGGATCCAGTGGTGTTTGGAGACTGCTGGCCAGTTTAGGCATGTCTTCTAGGGTCCTGGATTGGTCCAATCCCACAGCTCTCCTTGGCTCTCCCAACACATCTAATCTAGATCATAGTAAAATTTAGTGGAAAGAAACATGCTTTGGGGAAAAAGAGCATTTGGTAAAAATGGGCAAATTAATCATCAGACTAATGAGTTATTTGGACAACTGAGGATGATCAAGGGTCTTTCCTGCATCATGTGACTTCCCTTAGTTGCCCACTAATTATACAGTTCATGAATAATACATTTTTCTGGTGTTAAATCATCTTTGTGTTTCTAGGATAAACTATACTCAAATTATGTTTAGACATAGGGTCAACCATTGGGTACAGTTAACATTTTATTTAGGACTTTCACATCTATGTTTATTGATACCTAGTTTTGTTTCTCTGTCTCTCTCTCTCTGTCTCTCTCTCTGGTTTTAAAATAGCAATTAAACTAGGATCACAAAGTAGGCCTCTCAACTTCCCTCCTCTACTTTGTGGCGCATAATGGGCAGTTTTAAGAGTTACTGTGGCTAATTTGAACCCTACTTGTATGTGGTTTACTTAAGCCACCAAAATATTTTTTAAACCTTGTTCTTAATTAACCTTTTAAATTAAAAAGATATTTTTCTAGTCTCACCGTTTCCCTTTTAACAGTGAGTGACCTAAATTAACTGTCCAGTTAATTTTTAATGAATATTTATTCACTCGTTTATTTGACACTTATTTAGATTTATTGGGCTTTGCTCTACACGGGGCATTATCCCAGGCACAGGGAGAGGAAGACTGGCGAGTGCCCTGCCATTAATGCTTCCAAAAGGGAAACAACTTGTCCGCAGCTAGTAATAACTTACACCTGAGGCAGGATGTCTGGCTCTGTGAAGGGACTTTCAGACATTCATCTTTCAAGGAATAGTCCTTTTGCAAATTTGTTGAGCTGTAAATGAGGCATGCATGGTCTAAAATCCCCAGTTTCCATTAAAAAATATACCTAATTATTCATCAAGTATTTATGATATCCCTGTGATAGGCTAGGCAAAGAACATGACCCAGAAACTGTGAAATCTACTTCAGTAGCATCTTAGTTCATTTTCTGTTGCTCTAATAAAATACCTGAGACTGAACAATTTAGAGAGCAGAGCTTTATTTGGCTTATAGTTCTGGAGACTGGGGAGTCCAAGAGCGTGGTCTGATGTTCGATGAGGGCCTTCTTGCTTCAGTAACAGAAGGCATCGCGTAGCAAGACCCAACAAGCATGTTACTTGAGCCTCTCTTTTTCTTCCCATAAAGCCACTACTGCCATCATGGGGGCCCTACCATCATCTCTATTGCCATCATGAGGGCCCTGCCATCATCTCAATCTAACTACGTCCTATGTCCCCACCTCCAAATGCCATCACCATATGAGTTCTGGATTAAATTTCTAACACATGAACTTCGGGGAGACATGTTCAAACCACAGCAAGTTGCTTGCGTCAGAGGCCCTCAGTGTTTTGGAGGATGCCTGTGCCGTCATTTACTTCCATCTGGAATACATTAGGAAAGATTTGAAGATGTGAGCCTTTCTGGAGGGGCCTTCTGCATTTCCCCGTCCATCTGCCCTCTGTCCTAGATGCTTGTTACCTGAGCACAGGGTGACTCTTAGCAGGGAGGAGGCTCCATTCATCCCTTGTCTTGGTTTGTGGCTCAGGTGTGATGTCTGGGTGTGAGCTCCAGGCTTGTTTTCTAAAAAGAAACCAAAGTTGTTGGTTGACTTAATCAGAAGTTGTACCTTTGCTGTTTGACTCGTTCCCCAACAGACCTCACATGGCCTTGTCCTGTGGCTCTAAGCACCATCTTCACGGCAAGGCTTTCCAGGAGAAGGTCCACACCCAGACCTCTCCCTTCCCTCTAGGCTACTGCCAGGATCTCCAAGGCTGTTTGGTAGGCATCTCACACTTGCCGCATCCAAACCCCGCACTGGAGTACCACCCTGCAGCAGCTCAGTCCTTACCTTCTTTCTCCCCAGTCACATGGGCCCAGACCCTTGACTCCATCTGTCTTTCATGACCCAAGGACATCACCAAATTCTGTTGCTTCCACTTTCATAACATTGCCACCCATCCACTCCTCTGACTTCCAACACTCCTACCTGGTCTACCCACTGTCTCTCACTCACATCACTGTACCACCTCCTGGCTGGTCACCCCAAGTCCACTAAGCCCAGGCTGTTTCCTGTAGCTGCTGAGTGAATCTGTTTAATATATGAGTTTTATTGCCCTCCTCTGCACCTCTGCATAGACTTGCTTAGGCTATGTAGGCTAGACTGGCCTCGAAATTGAAATCTTCAGTCTCAGCCTCCCTGGGACTACAGGCATCTACCAGCATGTTTGGATCCCTTTTGCATTGTATTTCATTCAACATAAAATCCAAAGTCCCCACTATGACCTTCCGACCCCCAGTCTGACCCTGAGCCCACCTAACCCATGTTCTTGTGGCATCTCAAAGTAGGCATCATCAGCCACCACGGCTGCTTTGTTCCCCTCGAACCCACCCAAGGGCCTCTAGCCGTGCTCTCAGATGTCTTCCTGGCACCTGTTCCCTAAGCAAATGCCTATCAGAGCAAACTTCCCTGGCCCTTTGCACCTACCCGCCGTCCTTCTCCAACCCCGACTCTGCTCTTTTTTCCTGAGTTGACCTGTTTATCTACCTCTCCCCCACCTCCCAGCACGTACCCTCCAGAATACCAACCCCAGGGGGCAAACACAGGGCATTCACTCACTGTGACCACTCCAGAGCCTATGAGAGAGACTACTGCATGTTTAAACAATTCTCCATGTGTGCTCCAAGGGACTCAGAGGTGGCCCTCTGGAACAGTTGCTCCAGAGAGCCCCAAAGAGCTGGGCATGGCTGGTCATAAGCAGAAGCTGATCTGGAGGGCAAATCCGAAAGCATACACTATAGACATGTACCATAGTATGTCTGGCTACTCAGTGAACCCCGCAACAGCCCTATGAAGAGACACTTCCAGCAAGAGAGGCTAGGGAAGGATGGGGGCAGCTGGCAGGGTTCAGGTCTAGGTAGCATCTTCTAGATCTTCACTGTCCTCACCCTGAGTTCCCTGGTGTGACTGGTGACACAGCCCTGTCTGCAGGAAGCTTTTCCTGCAGTTTCCTGATCCTGTTCTTAGCCACTGGGCCAGGAGGCACCTCAGAGTCCCAGTAGCTGTGAGGTTTTGGAGGAGACACAGGCTGTTGGTTTTTTTGCTTGGGAGCAATTGTTTGTTGTGGGTCCTGGGCATTCCTCTTTGCCAGCTGTGTGACCCTGGGTGAGTGACTCTGGTGCTCTGACTCCGAGCAGTTCTCATCTGCAAATGGGATTGGAATAGCCCTCATCTTGGAGCCCTGTAGATGTAATCATCAACTGCCCCTCACACTGGGCCGGTGAAATAAAATCTGTGCATGACCATCCTCTCCTGCTCCGCATTAGGCTGAGTCACAGGATGCAACAGTCAAATGTCCATGGTTCCTGTGGCCCCCGTGGCTGATGCTTTCAACAGTGAACGCGGTAAGCAGGTGGCAGCTGTCCCTCCTCACACAGAAGCCAAAGCTCATCCTGCTGTGACAGAAAAGAAAAAAAAAAAAAAGCAGCTGCCTGTCCTCATGGCTTCCAGGGCTGCAGCCTCTGCAGGTGCCTTTGACCAGGGTCTCCTCAAGGGTTTCGCTGTTGGCAGCTGGTTATTGGGAAGGGGACTTGGGGACCAAGTTTGCCTTTTGCTGTTCTTCAGAGAAGAGTCTTCCATGCCCTCTCTGCTTGAAAACACTCCTGTCCTTTCGCTGTGGCTGCTGTTTACCTGAACGACCTTTCATTCATCTGCTCCCCCCCGCCCCCCCCCCCCCCCGGGGCTCCAAAGGGTGACATCCGCTTTGTCCACTCAGCTGACCCTTTTTTTTCCAATTGGGAAGGAAATACCCCATTCTTAACAGCCTTATTTTCTTTATTCCCTTTGCAGAGAAGGCTTTTGGTGGCAAGGGTCTCAGAAGTCATGAGAACATTCTGTACGTCTAGCAAACCTGGGAACAGCCTGGGAACAGCCACATTCTGCATGGCCCTGAGGCACCCACTAACATGGCCTATTTGTGTGGCCCATGAGGGCCGCCCAGACAGCCTCTGCTGGCCCTTTTCCCCATCACTCTCTATTTCTCTCACATGGTAAAACCCACCTAGGGTGGGTTACATTTAATGGGGTGAGAAAAATCTACAAGGTAAGAGAGAAGTCACAGGTGAGGTGATGCTGCTTCCTCCCAGGAGGGTGAGCAATTTTCTCCCTCTGGCTTCCACACGCAACAGGCTTACAAAAGAGCTCTTTCTGTGTTTGATGTACTGCTTTTTAAAAACCCTTCATGTTTTTTTCTTTTTTCTTTTTCTTTCTTTTTTTTTTTTTTTCCAGTTCCTACCTCTTGGCCGACCCAGCAGGAATTTGGCAATCCTTGACTGGGTTGCTTCTCACAAATGCTAAAAGCTGCTTCTCTGGAAGTCACAAGTCATGGGCTGCTGGGAATTCTAGATGTGAGGCCCTACTGCCCAGGCCAGCCAGGGGAGAGGGTCTCTGCTCTTCAGTGTGCACGTGGCGAGGGGCTCAGTAGCTGCTGACACAGAGCATTTGTGCAAGTTCCTTCCGTGACTCTTGCTTCTTGGTATCTATTTGAATTTTTTTTAAATCCAGGAGTGTTTGGGAGGTTATGGGAGGTGTAATAGGTGTGTGTGCTTTTGTTTCGGACAAGCCTATACATTGCTTTTTTTGTTTGTTTGTATTATGAATCATGTCCTAGAAGATTGTCACTAAGTCATGTTTAACCTCCTGTAAATACAGGCAGGCTCAGCGAAGGCACACCCCATTTATCATGCATTCTCTTTACAAAGCATATCGTCCAACACCCAGATTCTATCAGGAGTCACGCCAGCGCCATTTCAACATGGATGGGCAGTGATGGTAAACAGACAGGCTGTGGGGATTCTGCTGACTTCATGATGCTTTGCAATGGGGAGAACACCAAGATTCTGCCATCCCGTGCTGTCAGGAACATGGCGTCCTGCAGTCTGACCCAAGTGCCTCTCTGCCCAGTGACTACACAGCAGGAAGGTGACTTGCTGTGAGGGTCCCTGCAGAGCAGGATGGCGCACTCTTGCTGCCTTCTTCAGCCTTCCTTGTAGGTGAGCAAAAACACAAGAAAGACAGTGGGCGACTGGGGACGTAGGTCAGTTTGCAGAGTGCTTGTCTGGCATGAAGGAAGCCCCGGGTTCCGTCCCCAGGCCCACCTGAAGCCAGGAGTGGTGGTGCACACCTGGAGTCCCAGTGGGGAAGTGGAGGTGGGAGGATCAGAAGCTCAAGATCATACTTGACTACAAAGAGACTTTGAGGCCAGCCTGAGCTCTATGATGGTTGTCTGGCTTACTGAGCTCATTATGTTTGTGGCATGGATGCACTGATATGTATTTTTTAGGAAAGACAGAGGGCTAGGGCTATATGTAGTGGTTCAACACTTGACTCACATGCATGACACCCCACGTTTAGTCCCCCTGTTATGTCAAAAAGGAAAAGGGGAAAGAACAGATCATGTCTGCTAACCCAGGAAGCTGTTAGCGGTGGGTCTTTCTGATGCCTTTTTTCTAAAAGGATGATCAAGGTACTCTGTTGCTAGGGAGAGGGCTCCCTCATGCCTACTAGAATGTTCTTAGTCAGTGTGATCTGCCTCCCCACCCCCAAACAGGCTGCCCTACAAAAATAACAAAATCCAACTACTGGCAATTAAATCACTCCACCACATGACTGCCCTGATCCCCAGGCTGTAGAAATTTGAGTTATTCATCTTTACCAAAGAAATTATTCATTGTCACTAAACGTTCCTTTGAGTTTTTATAACTTTAGGATCCTTTTAATAACACACTCGTTTTATATAATAATATCCAAACCTAACGCTGCGCACAGCTCCCTGCCAGCCCCTGCACCCCGGCCCCTGCTTGCCAGCCCTCCTCTCCCTCCACAGACCTGTAGCAGGAACTTTAATCTTCCTCTTTGCATTTTAATGCTTATCGTAAAAAAGCCTTATGAGAAGTTCCAGGCAGTTTCATTTTGTGCAAGCACACCCAGCAGTCTCGATTTCCTTAGAATGCTAAGCTCCGTTTATGGTTCTGGGCTTTACGAGGGTCATTTGGTGGGCCAGCATGCAACAGCGGGTCCCCCCAAGTGTGTCAGCAACCCAAGTCTCACTGGGGAGTCCACTGAGGTTCTCTCCACTGACAAAGGGTCTCTGTGCTTCCCTGTTTCTGTGTGCCCGCTCAGCCGCACCCGCACCTTACTGTCTTCTTTAGAGCCATGTTAGGTAGAAGGGCACATGAGGCCTCTGTTTCCAAACCTCCTTGAGCACAAGTGGGAAGTGGACCTTGAGTAAAATGGGTTTGCTGGGCTTAGAACTGCCTCCTTCCTCCAGGAGAGGTACCACCAAGGAATCCTCAGTCGCATTAGTTTGAGAATGGAGGAAAACCAGAGGTAAGACCAGTCTTGGCAAAGGACCCTCAGTGTGCCACATGCTCTGCTCAGAGTTCTCATGGTCTTACCAACAAGGAGACCAGAATCAGCATAGGTGGGTGACCCCAAGGGGTGCCCTCAGTAAAGCGCACTCCACTTGCCTGGTGATGGTAGTGGGGGAGGGGATTCCTGAGGCATTGGCCTCTCGTTGGGGGGGGTACCTGCCTAACAGCTCATCACTGGTCAGTAACAACCACCTCATTGCCAGGTTCCTGGTGAGATTAAAGGGCACCTCATCCCATGGTCCTGGGCACACTCAAACAAGCGTCCAGAACCAAGCTACACCAGCTCCTGAAGTGGTGGTGGCAGTGCCAAGGCACCAGCACCTGTGTGCATGTGACATACGTGCACAGCTGTGGAAAGGCCTGAGGCCACACTCTTGTGGTTTATTCTGTCTTGCTTGACACTGATAAACTCCATCTCTGCAGCAGGGCACATGCAGTGTTGTATGTAGACAGTATTGTTAACTATGGAAGCATGCTTTATTTCCATGCACCTCTTGGTGCAGTTCTGGGATCGCTGAGCCTTGGCCACCCCACTGAAAAGCACTGTCGCTCCTCAGGTGGCTTGTGTGGCCCTGTGTTCCTCCTCATTCCAGCACTGAGCATTCAGCAAGGATCACTTCACTTATGATTTCATTGGATTTGCTCATCCAGCTGGCATAGCATTGTATTTAATAAAAATCCAGTCATAATATTTGTTATTAAAAAGTGTACTCTAGGGCCGGGGAGATGGCTCAGTGGGTAAAGTGCGTGCTGTGAAATCATGAGGAATGAGTTTGGATCCTCAGCACGCACGTAAAAAAGCCGAATGTGGCAGCATGTGCCTATACCCTAGCACTCAGGAGGTGGAGCCTGGCAGATCCCATAGGCTCAGCCTAGCTGAATCAGCTTTGGGTGCAGTGACACAGCCTGCTTCAAAAACTAAGGTGAAGAAGGGATTGGAGAAGACATCCAGCATTAACCTCTGACCTCCACACTGGCCTCCCAGGCAAGTAAGCTCCCTACATACATACACAGATGCATATACACATACTACACACCATACACATACACCACAGATACGCATACACACGTGCACATATACATACATGTGTGCACAGACACATATACCACACACAGATGTGTGCACATACACATCTCACACAGACACATGCCACACATGTGTATGCTATGCACACATATCACACATGTGTACATGAACATACACACACACGTGCACAGATTATATCACACATACATACACACATGTGTACCCATACACAGACACATAAACCACACATGTATGTGCATGCACAGACACACCATATACATATACACCATACACATACACCACACAACCATACACACACACACACACACACACACACACACACACTCACACAGAGCCCCATTTACTCACTGTCATGGTGTCATGCGGTTCAGAATACCTTCCAAATATGAAACAAAGAAAATTTATGGAAAAGATTTATGTACTTGATTGGGGGAGGGGGAAATTAAACTTCCCATAAGAGTTTTTAAATTAAATTCCATGCCGTCCAAATCCTTTCCTCCTCGGCCCCTTCCTCTGATACTCCCTCTCTCATTAAAGCTCAGGATTTTGATGGTATTTACAGGGAAACTGATTTACCGGAATAAAGAAGTTCTTTAAGTCTTAAATTTTGGAACATTCCCAGTGTGTCTGAACCCAGGTTTCAGATTTTACTGGCATTTTGTTGGCAGGGCTGTCTTTGGAGCCCTTCCTTATTTGAGCGCGTTTCCTGACACCTTTGGCGGTATGGTACTGTTTTTTAAATTTAAGAGAGAGAGAAAGTTTAAATAGAAAAGCATAGACAAACACGTGAAAGACTGATTATACAGGCAAAATAAAAGGGCAGTTAAGCTTTCTCAAAAAACAAACAAATAGACATGCTTCCTTTTTAAAGAGCAGAAAAAAATGGGCTAAGACAGAAGGAGCTGTTTCAGGAAACCCAGGAAAGGAGCACTGTCAGCTGGGCCTGTTTACCTCTCCTCCATCCTAAAGCATTGATGAGAAGAAGCTCTCCCACTCTCTGGGCTGTGGTCAGTTCCTCTAGCAGTCAGGGTCACAAATAAACACAATCTAGTTCACCTCGAGGAAAAAATAAGTGATGCAGAGGCAGGCCGATGGGAGGTACCCAGGACATAGATGTCTCTAGAGATGGCCCCAGAAGGAAGCTCTGTCATTTGGATCTGAAAGGAAAAATCTGGAAATAGAGCTGGTAAGACAGCTGAAGCCTAAGGCTAGGACCCTATGCAAAAGGGCTGGCAAGATGGCTCATCGGGTGAAGGCACTTACCAACAAGCCTGGCGGCCTGAGTTCCATGCTCCATGCCCGGTACCAACCTGGTAGAAGGGAAGGACCAACAACCCACCCACAGGTTGTCCTCTGACCTCCACATGCACATATGCACACATGCACATACAAAATAAATAAATGTAAGCCAACAGAAGAGGACCCTCAAGAATATCTCTGGGGACACAGCCAGGACACCCACCGTCTCTACCTCACCTCAGTATCACTCTGGAAACATCAGCCAGCCTAGACAAATGAAATGATGATGGAGACATCATCATCATCATCATCATCATCATCATCATCAAAGATGTAAGCTCTCTATAGACTTGCAGACAGTATGATAGTGTACTGAGGAAACCTTTGAGAACCAGTGGTTAAACTACAAACAACAGAAGAACTCAGTGAGGGTGTGGGGCGAAATGACCCCCCAACATGGAGCCCACAGAAGCCAGCCTCATGGAGTTGGAGACATGGCAAGAAAATGGAATTGGCCAGGAGGGAATGGAAAATAACCATTTGAATGAAAATCTGTTCCAGCATTGGATTCAGAACCTGGTTTGGTTCATGGGGCCCACCAACCCAACGTATCATGGGGCAAAGCCCTGCGTTGAAGAAAGAGGCACCTTGGCCCATGGAGAGAAGAGCTAAGCTGGCTCTAAGCTTCCTTGTCACAAGCCCCAGTGAACTGCGTGCTCCTGGCAGGGTGGAGTCCAAGGAGGCTCTGGAGAGGTGGAGCTCAAGAGGGAAGGAGCAGGGCTGATGATGTTCAGGGTAGCAGAGCTGGAGGACGTGCTGAAGCCAGCTGGCAGGGCAGGACATTCTTCCTGATAATTACCCTGAAGCAAGAATGGAACTGGGGTGAAGAGGGCTGGACGAGGCCTGCCTGGGAGGGAAGAAGAAGAAATTCATTACGTGCCGCTGGCATTGACCACCCAGGTGCCTCGGAAGCCAGTTGGCTCTGTAGCTAAGGAAACTCCCTATTTCATTATTTTATGTGAATTTGGTGAGGAAAAATTGGCATATTTGAAACGGAGCAAGAGAGTTGAGCTGGTGTGGCTGCTACGCCAGCGTTAATGAGGCCAAGGCAGAAGTGTCCCAAGTTCAAGGCCAGCCTGGGCTGCATAGGAAACAAAACAAAACAGCCAGGCCGACCTTGGTCCATGACCTCCCTAGACCACCAATCCTCTACTTCCTCAGCTGTAAAATGTGATCTTGTAGTCAAGACCACTGGGACAGTTGTTGGGACATTTAAGGATTAGCTCAGTAAAGGTACCATTGAATTGTAAACCATCCACAACCTTGAGGAACATTCCAAAGATACAAAGAACCCATTCTTTACCCATAGTTGAAGCACTCCCTTCCCCATGGCTCATTAATTCACTGGTTTGAAAGGTCTTAGAGAAGTCTGAGCAAGTGGGAAGATGGTGTGTTGCTGTGTTGCTGTTGAACCCGCTGTTGGAAGCCTTCCATGGTGAGGTCACAGACAAAACTGGGGTGGGTATGTTTCCTGTAGATAGAATCTTATTTAGTGGGAAAACCCTAAAAACAGTTCCAGAAGGACATGGCAGGGATGCCCACTGTCTCCACTTTTGTATAACATTTTACTAAAGGTACCTAAAGTCAACTAAAGGTATAATTGAAAAATAAGTAACTAGTTTTTGTCAACTTGACCCAAACCCAGATATACCCGAGAAGAGAGCCTGTGGGCACGTATGAGGGGCATGTTTGTGATTGCTAATTGATGTAGGAGGGCTCAGTCCACTGTGGGTGGTGCCATCCCTGGGCAAGTGGGCATGGCCTGTATAAAAATAGTAACTGAGCAAACCAGGGGAGCAAGCCCATCGGGAGCACTCCTCCATGGTCTCTCTTCAGTTCCTGCCTCCAGGTTTCTACTTGAGCTTCTGCCCTGACTTCCCTCAGTGATGGACTGTGATTTATGTATAAACAAAACAAACCCTTTCCTCCCCAAGTTGCTCTTGGTCAGTGTTTTATCACAGCGCCGTAAAGCAAAGGAGGACAGTATCCATTGGCAGATGAATGAAACTTGCACGAGCAATCTTAGAGAAGCAACACTTGTCTAACTTAAGCAATAAAGGAACTCAGTAAAGAAGCAAGATACAAAATCAGTATGTAGTAGCAGGAGATTCCGGTATACACAGACTAGTAAAAAGACATTGTACAAAGTGGATTTACCATAGCAGCAAACACAGTGAGGACGCCTAGGAAGATGTATCTGAACAACTTAAGTCTCCTCGCTCAAGGGCAGCTCGGCTTCACAAATGTCAATTCTCGAGTTAACTTAGAAAGTTAATGTATTTGTGAAAAGTTTTTAAACCTCAACAACTGAGAAGGCCTGAGGGAAATAATGATAAAGAACAGCACTGAGGGGAACCCGGCTTGCTAGACCTTAAAACTTGCTGCAAAACCTCAGTAACTAAGCCATATCTGCATGTGAGTAAGTGTGACACAACGGAAAGGGAGTGAGCCTTTCAGAAACAGACCCAAGTGCATCAGACACCTGGTACATACTACAGGTGGGATTTGAAATCCTCCATGGCAGAAGGTAGGAAGTCTGTTAAAGAAAGACTTCCTAAGAGGTGGTTCTGGAACAGTTTAACAGATATTGGGGGGAAAGATAAAATCAAAACTTTTATCCTAACAAGAACAAACTCTAAATGGACCAAGAATCTAAAGCTTAAAAACGAAAGTGTTTAAGCACTAGAAGCAAGTGAGGAGACTGGAGAGATGCTCGGCGGTTAAAAGCACTGGCTGCTCTTGCAGAGGACCCGGGTTCGGTTCCCAGCATCCACATGGTGGCTAACAACCATCTGTAACTCCAGTTCCATGGGATCCGACATCATCTTCTGATCTGCAAGGGCACTGCATGACACAGGTATACCTACCTACATGCAGGCAACACACACATACACATAAAAAAATTGAAATAATAAAATTTTTTTACAAAAAAGAATGAAGTAAATTCCTGTATAATCAAGGTATTGGAAGAGCTCTCTAGCCATATAAGAGGCAAAAAAAGCCTGAATATTTTACTCAAAAAAAAAACATAATTGCATGTCAGAAAAAAAACCGTAAGACAAATGACAAACTGAAAGAAAATATTTCTGATAGATATCATAATGTTCTTAAACATATAATGAACTCTTTAAGCAGACAAAAGACAGGAACAGGTAATTTACTGGGTATTTGCCCCTGATACTTGCACACGTGCGTGCGCACGTGCACACGCACACACACACACACACACACACACACACACACACGATGAGCGTCTCACCCCTAGCTGGTATGATAACAAGGGAAAGAAGTATGACAGTGTCTCAACAAGTTACATATGCATTTGCTGTCTGACCCAGCACCCCACATCCTGCGGTTTACTCTACAGATACAGGCCCAGCAGTCAACCATACATGCGACCAGTAGTGTGTGAAGAAGAGCTTCCTGACTAACCACGGAGTAGTGCAGCACAGTGGAATACTACTCAGCCTTAGGCACAAGTAAGGAGGAGCTCTGTGAGTGTGAATGCTCCCAGCCTGCATTCAGTCGACAGAAATAGACCGTGGAAAATGCACAAAATGATAGTTTTCTAAAAAGGAAGAATTAAGAAAATAACATACCTGCTCTGTGCAGAAGAGAACACAGAATAAACCAGAGACAAAAAAGTCCAGGTTTGTTATTTACAGAAAGTTGACAAGGAGACTTAGGATTGGAGGGAGCGGGAGAGCCACTTTCTGAGTGTAGTTCTAACTCTGGGGAACATGCTTTAAAAATTAAAACAGAAACAAGGATTGGTGGAGGGGAGTGCAGTACGGAGGGCAGTTAAACCTGACTTCAGACAGGCAGCATGACCCCAGTTAGTGAGAGAGAAAAGAACAAACCCAGGAGCTCGGAAACAGTGTTTGATTGTGTACCTCAGGCTAAAGTCTAGAACTAGAAGCAAATGTTGGACTAGTGTGCTTGTCCCAGTAGGATGGTTAGCAATTCTGTGACCATGTTCTGCACACTGTAACATTGAACCAGTGAGTTCGTATATTGTAGAAAATGAGAGGCCGGTTTCTCCCAGTTTGTGACCAACTCATTGTCTTTAGGTTAAGGGAAAAGAAGGAAGAGGAAAGGAAGGCTGGAGGGAGGGATTCAGAACCCAAAAGAGCCATTCTACAGGTGGGGTGATGATTTAGCAGTTATGATGATGGAGATGTCAGAGATGAGCCAAAAGCCTATGACAGGTTGGGGTGCTAGGAGCTATGAAAAGTAGACAGGCCCTGATGGGAGGTGTGGTAACTCTTCTTTCACACAGCCCAAATCCCTGTGGGGGTCTCCATAAATGAAACACTCATCCTGTTAGACCAAGAGAGGAAGAGGTATGTGATCCCAGGCACACAGAATGGGTGGATTGATAGACAACCCTGTGGCTGTAAAAGTCAAATGTAGAATGTAGTGGAAGAGCCCACTAACAAAACTGTGGTGTTTTGTGCATTGCCGGCCAGTGTCTGTAAGTGATCTCCTAAGAGCTGTTTCCACTAGCTACTTACGGCTTTGCCAAGTGGATTTCAAGACCCTAGAATTGGCAATGAAACTTTGACATCCCTAGGTACTGGTGTTAGCTAGAAGTTTCTTAGTCTGATAGAGATCATCTTAGTGTGAGTGCAGGCTGAAGAGATTGGGGTGCATAGAGAGGTGAGGTGCTACACCCCAAGGAGGAGGAGGAGGAGGTAATGGAGGCCTCGTCTTCTGACAAGAAGTTCTAAGGTCTACAGGACAAAGCCTACTTTATTATCATACTTTGTTTTTGCTGAAATGGCCCTGGATGTTCTGTGTTATAGGTGACTGGAGAAATTTTAAAATGGTGTCCCTTCTCTATGTTCACATCAGCAGGAAGCTTTAAGCCCAGGCTGTCCTGGCTGAGTCTCTACTCTGCCATAATGTTTCCAAGGTTCTTTGGGATTCATTTCTCGTTGCCAAAAGCAATAGCCCTGTGTGTCTTGGTAGCACCCCGCTCCCTTGAGACCATCGATCACAGCATTGTGCCATGTACCTGCTTAGAAATAGCAGGCCAGGTCAGACGTCAGGCCAGTCCCACCCGAGACCATGTCACCAGGCCTGGTGATGTTTTTAGCAGAAAAGCACTATTTGTTTGCTTTCAAAGAACAACACTAATGTTTTTGCCTAGAAAGCATTTTAAATACCTATTGTACTCAAGTGAAGTTTCTGAAAAAGTTATGTATGTTCCTATTTTCCCTTTTGTCTTTTAAGCAATGATAAAAGAGGAGAACTGACTCCTACAAGTTGTCCTCTGACTTCCCCTTACATACTGCGGCATGCATGCATACTTACACTTCTACACACTATAAGTAAATACATGTGATTCACTTTTTTATAGAGAAGGAGAAGAGTTTGGGGCTGGGGTGTAGAGGTAAGTAGTGGAATCTATGTGTGGAGCCCTGGGTCCACTGCCTTCTCTTAAAAGAAGGAGGCAAAGGCAATTTGGATTAAAATGTATGTAAAATGAATTGAGGCATTTTAAGATGCAGCCCAGGGAGTGCTTTCCTTTGACATGTACAGAAGATACAGGGCTGTGATCAATCGGTGGCAATTTATCTTCCAGCAAATTGTTTAAGAACCAAATAAGTAGCCTGTCCTGCATGTGGCTGCCAAGATCTCCCTTGTCCCTGGCTTTCTCAAAACTTTTCCTTGTTTTGTTTAAGATTCAGCATGCTTGAGGGTATTCTACTGTCTGCAAACTAGGGAAAGAGAGTCAGTACTGAGAAAACAGAAGGAAAAGAAAACAGAAAGGAAAGGACGCTCAGTGCCAAGCCATCCCCCGATGTCCAGAGTGGAGGCTCCAGAAGTGCCTCAGCCACACGGCCTGGGAGAACAACGCCCTGGACTTGTGAAGAGGCACAGCCCAAGAGTGAGCACAGCTTCCAGAGGAAAGCTGTCTCTGTACCCTCGTTCAAAACAGGGCATGGGTCAGCTGTCTGAGCAGGGGTCGCGGGATGCAAGGATGGCTCCAGCAGCTGCCTGGGGAAGCTGCCTGCCTCAGTGCCCCTTTCATTGAAAGTCTGATCTCTGCACAGGAGTGAGCGCCTACTTAAAAGCTAGAGATAAATCAGCCTCGTTTTTAAAACTTGTCTGTATGCATACGGAGGCCAGAGGTCCCTATCAGATGCCTTCTTCATAGCTCTCCACCTGTTTATTATTATTATTATTATTATTATTATTATTATTATTATTATTATTGAAAGGATCTCCCATTGAACCTGGAACTCACAAAATTGGTTAGAGGAGCTGGCTAGTGAATACCAGTGATCTTCCTGTCTCAGACCTGTGCCACCACACCCAGATTTTTCCATGGATGCTGGGAATCAAAATCACATCCTTATGCTTGCTCGGCAGGCTCTTTACAGAGTCAGCCATCTTCCCAGCTCTAAATCAGCTTCTTTTAAATATCATTTTTCTTTATTATAAAATTCATGCAGTCCAATTGTAGGAATGTTGAAAAGTTCAAAATAAGTATAAAAGGGAAGATGAAAGTCATGTGGAATCCCACTGGAGGTTACAGAAAATAACGTAAAAAAGAAGTTTAAATCATTGTTTGAGTCTGCCTCCACCTCTAAACATGACCACTGTTGGCACATCACCTGTATTCTCCTATAAATGCACACCTTACATAAAGAAAATCATACTCTGTTTTAAACCTTCCTTTTAAAAAAATCTTATAAGTATATCCATAACTGTATATCAAAAACATCATTTTAATGACTCCAAAAATTTCTGTTTGTCTTGTAAAACATGTCTATATATAATTTTCTTTTTAAAAAATATTTTATTATTTTTGTTGCATGTGTATGAGTGTATTGCCTGCATGTATAAGTGTACCTTCCACAGAGGTCAAAAGAGGACATTGGATCCTTTGGAATTAGAGTTACGGATGGTAGTTAGCTACCATGTGGGTGCTGGGAACCAAACCTGGGTCCTCTTTAAGAGCAGCCAGTGTTCTTAGCTGCTGAGCCATCTCTCCAGCCCCTTGTCTATATATTATTTTCAAAAGGAGAAAAATTCTAGAAGAATATATATAATTTGTAATGAGAAGAGAAACTTATCTGGGGGACTAATTTCTGCTTAATACTTGTCTATATTTTTCAAATAATTCCACTCCCCCATGCAGTAGATAACCACAGCCAATATTTTGCTATATTTCCTAGCAGTTTTTAAAAAGTGTGTTTTAATTTGAAGGAACCACAGCTCCAGCTCACAAGAGGGGACCACTGTTCCAGCTTTCAGGGCAGGACCATAGCTCCTGTTGTGGGAGGGTGGGGGGAGACCACAGTTTCAGCTCGCAAGAGCTCCTGTTCACAGGAGTAGACCTCTGTTCTAGCTCACAAGAAGGGACCACAATTCCAGGCTCATGGGAAGGGACCTCAGCTCTAGGTTCACAGGAGGGCACCAGAACTCCAGGTTCATGGGAAGGGACCACAGCTCTGGGTTCATGGGAGAGTCTTCTGTGAGCTGGAGCTGTGGTCCCCTCCTATGATCCTGAAGCTTTGAACCCCTACTGTAAGCCACAGTTCCACATTCCTCTGGCAGAAGGCTGATGCTAGGGCAGAGTAGAGCATGGAGGACTTCCTGAAGCTGGGCAGCAGTTTCAGTCTTCTCTGAGTGACTGCACTCCCCACAGCCCCCTCCCCTGAGGTCCCAGGTTGCCTATGGCAGAGGCCTTGCCTCTTATGCTGGGGGCAGGGGAGGCCTCTGTTATATGCAGGTTCTGGTCTTGGGAGGACTGGTTCTCTGGAACGGAACGTCCACCTCCCCTGAGGCCCAACTGTGCTCCTCACTCCACACGAGGTCCTGGATATCCAGGCCTTGATGTTGGACCTCCCCCATAACCAGGCACCAAGAGGGTCTCCATTATTTTCCTATTGCTCTTCTCAACCCCAGTGTGCCTTCACCCGTGCCCTAATTGAACTACTAGAGATAAAAATCACAGTCTGGGAAGTTAAAAAAAGAAATAGAAAGTACTGTAATAACTAAACTGATATACTGAAACAAAAAATATATAATATCTTAAAATATAAATTTGAAATTCTATATGTCTACTATAATTTTGAATATTGTTTTGTACTGGCAAAGCTGTATTACCAAGTTTCAACAATAATGTGAAATGTGTCACTGGTCCTATAATGGGAATTTGCCACTCACTCCCTTTCCAAATTCTCCAACCTATACAAAGTCTTTCCGTGTAATCATGCTACTTCTTAAAGAAAGCAATACTGATATAAAAAATGTATTTTAAAACAGGATTAGAATCGTGCTGTCTTTAGGATTTTTTCCTCCTTGTTAGGTCACCCCTACCTCCGTCACTGATGGCTGTACCTCGTGAGTTCACGTGAGGGTGGCATGGTCTCAGCATTCCAGGATCAGCAATACCACCCACCAGGAATAGTTATGCCTCCAAGTACTGTGAAACACTGCCTTCTGGACCTGACGAGCTGCTGCACAGAGGAACTCAGCAGCTGTGGTTACCTGTACAAGGTCTGCACAGGTCAGGACCCATCAACATGCCGTGTGGTTGGAGGAGGAGCTCAGGAAGCCTTACCTTCCCTGGTGGTTGCTGGGGGAAGGGAAGCCATATTCCTCAGTGATGTAGACACTTGTATATTGCCCTTGCTCAACTGAATGACCCCCACCCCTGCTCATGCAACCCTGATTAAATCCGGTGGGCCACAAGAAAGACATGAAACTCAGGAAAGAAAGACACACTGGGAAGGGGGGGCAGTCAGAGAAGATAATGGGGTGGGCGGTGGTCAAAGAACATTTATATGTGTATGAAACTCTGAAAGAATAAGTAAAATTTTAAAGTAGGCCTGAGAAGCTGGAGAGATGCTCATTGGTGAAGAGCACTGGCTGCTCTTGCAGAGGACTCAGGTTTGTTCGGTTCCCAGCACCCACAAGGCGGCTAACAATCATCTGTAACTCCAGTTCTTCTGTCCTCCTCAGGCATTGCATGACACAGGTGACATGGGTGCACTTATATACATGCAGGCAATACACTCATACACATAAAAATTATATATATATATTTATATATATTTTTTAAGTAGGCCCTCAAATATAAAAAGCTGGGTATTGCGGCTCATGCCTTTAATCCCAGCACTCAGGAGGCAAAGACAGGTGAATCTCCATGAGTTCAAGGCCACCCTGGTCTACATAGTGAGTTCCAGGCCAGCTGGAGCTACAGAAAGACTCTGTCTCTACAATAATAAAATAAAATAGAAAAGAAAAGAATAAAATAAAATAGTAAAAATAAAATGTTCATTGAATGAAAAAAAGATCAGTGTACTTCATTGGGTTAGGTCATATCTCAATAAAAAGTATAAATGAAAACAAAAATAATTATGCCTCTGAATTATTTTGTTTCCCTATAAGAAAGTTAAGGCTGCCATTCATCCAGTGTCAGGAATTGCTGCTCAGCTGGTATCCAACAAGTTCTTACTCATAAGTTATGATAAAGTAAGTGCAGGAGGGCCAAGCAGTGGTGTACACCTTTAGTCCCACCACTTGGGAGGCAGAAGCAGGTAGATCTCTGTGATTTTGAGGTCTGGCTGGTCTACATAGTAAGTTCCAAGCCATCCAAGGCCACGTAGTGAAACTTTGTCTCAAAAATATCCAGACAAAAGAACTGAGTGCTATAGATCATGTTATTTGTTATTCAATGTTTTTATTGTCTCTTGGGTTTTTGAAGCAGGGTCTCCCTGTAGCCCCAGCTGTCCTGGAACTCACTATGTAGACCAGGCTGGCCTTGATCTCAGGGAGATTCACCTGCCTCTGCTCCCAAGTGCTGCGATTGTCTTTATTTTTAAATATTTTATTTATTATTTTATTTTATGTATATGAGTGTATCGCCTGCATGTGTGTAAGTGTTGTGCAGTGCCCATGAAGGTCAGAAGAGGGCGTCAGATCCCCTGGAACTGGAGTTGAGGACGGTTGTCAGCCACCATGTGGGTGCTAGGAATTGAACCTGGGTCCTCTGCAAGAACAGCCAGTGTTCTTAACTGCTGAGCCAGCTCTCCAGCCCGTCTTTATTTTTAAAGCAGACCTTTTGGTCTTGGTCCTAGAAATATTTATGAATAATTATATCTACATATAAAAAACATGTTTTCCCAAAAGAAATTCAAAATAATTTTAAAATTAAAAAGTAATTAATCGCCAGGTGTGGTGGTGCACGCCTTTAATCCCAGCACTTGGGAGGCAGAGGCAGGTGGATCTCTGTGAGTTCAAGGCCAGCCTGGTCTACATAGTGAGTTCCAGGCCGGGGAGACCCCGTTTCAAAAAGACGAAAAAAAATTTTTCTTTAAAAAAAGGAAAGACAAATAGCATCCTACTGTAGCCACCCATTAACAGTTTACCTTCCTTCCCGGTTCTATGAATTTTGCACAGGTTGAATAAATACATGTTGTGCGCGCACGGTGGGGTCGCGCGCTGCTGTGCGGGTCTCTGGCTCTCGGAGGCTGGAAGTGCAGGCGGAGCTCTGCAGATCGGCTGGCCCTAGCCCGGCGCTGGCGAGCTCTGCGCCAGCTGCGGGATGCTCCCTCTGTGCACGCGGTCCGCGTCGGGCAGGGGAGGTGCAAGAACAGCGAACGCAGGATCTTTGTGAGTGAATGTTGACGGAAGGACAGCCCCCTCCGGGAAGACTGAATCACAGGCTGGTCCCAGGCGCAGTGACAGCTCCAGACAAGTTCAGTGATACAGCTTCGCTTTATTGGGGTGAAACCAGAAGATTTATAGTGTGGAGGCAGTAGCAAAAGCCTCAGTTGATAGGTGCTCCTAGGATGCCCCATTTACATGTGGCGGTGGGCTTCTATCAGACTGTCAGACAATGCCTGATTATTATATAGGAAAACCTGGTAGTTTTTATGCCAGGGGTCATGTATCTGTGGCGGCCACTTCAAAAGTGAGTCAGGAAGAGAGTAGGAGGTGCCCTGCTGGAAAGGGGAGTCTCTGCATAAAAACGCTGAGCCCCTTAGGTTATCCGGACATGGAGAGACTGCAACCCAAACAGCAGGGGTCCCCAACAGGGAGACCCCGTTTCAAAAAGACCAAAAAAATTTTTTCTTTAAAAAAAGGAAAGACAAATAGCATCCTACTGTAGCCACCCATTAACAGTTTACCTTCCTTCCCTGTTCTATGAATTTTGCACAGGTTGAATAAATGCATCTGTTGCTTTTGAATCTTGCTGTTCATTTAGCGCTCTGTGGCCAACGTGCCCCTCTGTGTTTCTGTGTAACCTTCACAGCTGTCCCCTTAACGGCTGCCATTATTCCTTCAGTGTCTTGTACTGTAACTCTGCTAGCTGTTTCACTAATGAAATTAGATCATTTCCAAATTTCTACTTGTCTAATGGTGGGAATGTGGGCTGTTAGATCTCCAAAGCAGATGGACTGCATCTCAATTTAAATTTTTACTTATTCGCAGTTTTCACTAGTTCTTTCTGGTCTATCTTCTAAATTAATGTGATTATTGAAACTTCATCTCAACAACCATGTAAATAAAAGTCAGGACACTCTTGGCAGAGCTCCCCTGGGTACCATTATGGCCTCTGTAACCCATGTGGTCACGGTGGGGTCGGGAATTTAATTGCAAAGTGACCCTTTCTAGGGTTCTGGAAGTTTCAGACCCAACACAGGCGGCACAGTGCTTGGGTGTCCCTTTGATACAGCAGCGCATGCACACAGGCGGCACAGTGCTTGGGTGTCCCTTTGATACAGCAGCGCATGCACACAGCCCAACGCTTTTTATTCTACAACCTTTGCCAACCGTAAAAGCAGATCGAGGCCTCTAGGTAAACATTATAGAGCACACTCCCCCACCCTGTGCTTTTTCCTTTTGCAAGGGTATCAGCGAAGGGTAGAGATACATTATGGTTTCTTTTTCTCTGCTTAAAGCAGACTGCAGCTTCGAGTTCAGAAACAAAAAATAGACGCAGTCCATAAATGCTTCCTTGTTGGCCATGAGCCCTGCATTTTGGTCCCCGAGCTATCTCAGATAGCTCAAATAAATCTGGTGGCCTCCAGTTGTCTCAAACAGGCATTAGTTCCTTCCCTCGTCTCACTCACAGCATTTCTTCTTGGCCTCAGCAGCAGGCTTACTCCACTCATTAATGTGCCCTATTAACTGCTGCCAAACCTCTAGCAGTTTAGTGCGTATGTTCCCTTAATCATTTCTCTTTGTTCTAGAAGCCTGTGTTTGGTTTCTGAACCGCCTGTCTTCCTGCAACCTCCCCCCTCCTTCCCTCCCCCCTCCCTCCCTCTCCCCCCTTCCCTCCCCCTCTTTCCCTTCCCCCCTTCCATAGTCACCATCCCCAGCTTGCAATATTTGACTGTCTACTGTCCACTGTTTATTTATTTAAAGAACATTGCAGATCTCCCATCATCCAAGGAGCCTCTGCAGTCTGCTCACAGTGTGCTAAATCTCCCCTTACACTACCACCACACACTCTCTCCTCATTTACCCTGGAAGCCCTGGGCCTCAGGACCCTGGGTGAAGGCTGCTGGAAAGAAAGCAGAAGTTCTTAGAAGACAATATTAACTCTTGTTATGGGACAAAGAATCCTCAGGATTTTCTGCTCATCCAGCACAAGCCAAGGACATTTCATTCTTGGAGCCCCAGTGTATAGACACACTTCATATCAATGTGTTATTCATGGTGTCCAAGAGAAATGTTTGTGGGGCTGTAGTTCATGTGAGATGAAAGTGGGCCTGGCACAAGGTCAGATTTCTCTAGACTGATTATTGGAAATTCTGTGTTAATACAGAATTCCAGCTCCACTCTACCCTGCCCAGCCACTCCCCTCCTTCAGATAGATGATGATAGGTGAATATATGGATGAGTGAGTGGGCAGATGGATGGATGGATGGGAGATAGATAGATAGATAGATAGATAGATAGATAGATGATAGATGGATGATGGATGGATGGATGGATAGATAGGTAGGTAGGTAGATGGGTAGATGGATAGATGGATAGATGATAGATAGATGGCTGGATGATAGATGATAGAGTGAATTGAAAGAACTATCCCACCGCACTGACAGATGGGAAAGCCTTTCTTTTGCTATTTTAATGTCTTCTACTCCGAATTGTATTTGCTCAGTGCCAGGTGGGAGAGTAGCGGAAACTGTCTTAACATGGAACTAAAATGCGGAGAATGTAACTTGGAGTAAATGCTCAGAATGAGGGATTTTGTTGGGTATATGTGTATGTGTTTTTCCTTAAAAAAAAAAAAAAAAACCTGATGCTGACCTGCCAGGTAGAGAGGTGTCGTAAGTAGATTACTGCTACCTAACTCCCAAAGAGAGGTTTATCTTCTTTTATGTGAAACCATTTTAAGAGCTGAACTGAGGCCAAAAGGATCTGGGGTTTTCAGGAATTCTCAGAAGGTGTCGCTTTATTTACTACAGTTAAAACATAATTAGTTCTCAAGGGACGGGGGATCTTTTAACCAACTTTATTACCAACTCGGTTTCTGAATAATCAGAAACGTCTGATGTGATTGTGTTGTAGCATTCGAACAGAAACCTGCCGCAAGTAGAAACACGCCATAAGTAGAAACAAATGTCAGGAGCTGCCAGTTGTCACTTAGGAAGGTAGAAAAACAGGGGAGGCGGAAGAACGAACTCGATAAAATAGTTCAAAGACCTGTAAGCTCATGAGCCTTAAAGGGAGAGCAGCTCAGGCAGGTTCTCTCCCTGGCCTTCAGTGGTGTTTTCTCCCTCAGGTCCCCATCAGATGCTACGCAACAGAGCAGTGCCCTTCCTGCTCTACAGCTGTGCAGACCGTTGAACCTGGAATTGGCCTTCTTTGGCCACCGTGCACATGCACACACTCGCCCCTTTTCTGGCCGAGCTGCTGACCCTCCTCTACATGCCCGTTCTAGCTGACTGGTTTTTCCCACCATTTACAGGTTGATGTTTGAGATGCCCCAGGAAATGGGTTTAATCGCCATCGCAATCCGGCAGACCCAGGGCAAAGGTCAGTCATCTTCTGTTATCATTGCTGTTATTTTTCTTTCTGAAAACCCGTGAGTCTCCTGGCTTGAGAGCCTATTGATTGTGTGTGTTGAACCCAGAAATTACTTAAGTTAGATTTTTTTCCATTCTAACAGCCCCCTGAAATGGTGCAGGAGAGAAGGAGATCGCCAAGGCCAGCTTCAGCCTTAGAACACAGGCAGTCCGCAGACAGTTTATCCCTCCCTGTTTGAATGTGATGGCTGTCACACCTGGTAATCTGTGTTCCCCAGTACCTCCCAGGCTTTGCAGATTGTGACAGAAATCAAGTTCTAGGAATTATTTTCCTGAAGGTTCTCAGTAAACAGCTGTCTGAGCCTGCAGTAAGTGTCACATGCGGGGGGCGCTTGCTCACCAGCCCCCACCCAGCAGACACTGGAATTTATGGTAGGGGGCACTGGATCAGTGCCTCTCCACAGGGAGGTGCCAATTGGGGTGCATGCATGTGCACATGAATGTGGAGGCCCCAATCAATCATTCTCTGTTTTATTTATTAAGGCAGGGTCTCTCACTGAACCTGGAGCTTGCTAATTCCAGCTAGTTTGACTAGCCAGTTTACCCCAGGGATCCACTGCCCCTGTATCACCAGTGCTGGGATTACAGGCAACTGCCACACCTGCTTATGTGGGTTTGGGGGATCTGAACTTGGTCCTCATGCTTGTGCGGCAAGTGCTTTTATCCACCGAGCCATCGCCCCATCTCCATGCCTGGCTTTTTACGTGTGTCTTTGTGACATGGGTGTCTGGGAGTGTTCCTGTGATAAAGAAGTGGTTTCTCACTGACCTTTGTTCCAGGGCGAGGTCCGAATGCCTGGCTGAGCCCCGTGGGATGTGCTCTTTCCACTGTGCTGGTCTCCATCCCCCTGAGGTCACAGCTGGGACAGAGGATTCCATTTGTCCAGCATCTGATGTCTCTGGCTGTCGTGGAGGCAGTTCGGTCCATCCCTGAGTATGAGGTACGTATAGTTCAGTTTTTCTTCATCTTCCTATGGAGCACACAGACCTCAACTTGCTCCGTTTGTAGCATGTGTTGGTGTAATTGATGGCATCAAAGTGTTTGAGGTGCCATTTAAAGTGTACCGCTCGGGCTGCAGTTTCTCCACACAACTCCCTTTCCATGTTCTTTGTCAGATTTTTTAAGTGTATTGCCTGCATGTTTGTGAGTGCATCTGTGTTGTGCAATGCCGCGGAGATCAAAGAGGGCTTCGGAGTCCCCTGGAACTGGAGTTAAGGACGGTTCGTAGCCACCATGTGGGTGCTGGGAATTGGGTGTCTGGGAGTGTTCCTGTGATAAAGAAGTGGTTTCTCACTGACCTTTGTTCCAGGGCGAGGTCCGAATGCCTGGCTGAGCCCCGTGGGATGTGCTCTTTCCACTGTGCTGGTCTCCATCCCCCTGAGGTCACAGCTGGGACAGAGGATTCCATTTGTCCAGCATCTGATGTCTCTGGCTGTCGTGGAGGCAGTTCGGTCCATCCCTGAGTATGAGGTACGTATAGTTCAGTTTTTCTTCATCTTCCTATGGAGCACACAGACCTCAACTTGCTCCGTTTGTAGCATGTGTTGGTGTAATTGATGGCATCAAAGTGTTTGAGGTGCCATTTAAAGTGTACCGCTCGGGCTGCAGTTTCTCCACACAACTCCCTTTCCATGTTCTTTGTCAGATTTTTTAAGTGTATTGCCTGCATGTTTGTGAGTGCATCTGTGTTGTGCAATGCCGCGGAGATCAAAGAGGGCTTCGGAGTCCCCTGGAACTGGAGTTAAGGACGGTTCGTAGCCACCATGTGGGTGCTGGGAATTGAACCTGGGTCCTCTGCAAGAGCAGTCAGTGCTCTTAACCACTGAGCATCTATCTCTCCAACCCCTCTTTGTCAGATTTTTATTTTTTTTTTTTATGTGTAAGTGTTTTGCCTGCCATGTATGTAAGTGCACCCACACGTGCAGTGTCTACAAAGGCCAGAAGAGGGTGTTGGGTTTCCTAGAACTGGAGTTGTTAGACGGTTGTTAGCCACCATGTGGGTGCTGGGAATTGAACCCAGGTCCTCTGTAAGAGCAGCCAGTGTTCTTAACTGCTGAGCCATCTCTCCAGCCCGTTTGTCAGATTTCTTAAAACCTAATAAGAACAAGCTTTTCCTTTGTTTCAAAGTCTGTATGCAACTTTGGGGCTGGAGGGAAGCTGCCTGCATTTTCAGTAAAAGGAGCTAGTCTAGTGGCCTAAAGAACCTTTAAATTTCCACCTCCACTCAGCAGAGCTGCCCCGTGTGTGGCTGATGGAGTTCAAGGGCAGGAGTTCGTGTGGTGCTGCTTTCCCCACAGCGAGGACAGATGTACCTGCATCCTTACCACTGCCACACACTTTAGAATCAGCTACTGAAAAGACAATAAGAAAATGATGACTCGGTGACAGGAACCTTCTCTTCTACACCTGGCCCTGCTTCCATACACCCCTGAAATGTTCCTGCAGGAGTTTCACGTGGCCGTGGGAGGTGCACCTGCCTCCCTCCTCCTTCGGCTCTTGCATCAGGCTTTCAAAGGGAAGAAGAAAAGGCTACTGATTCCCGAAGTGAGATGTGTAAAGCACTGTTAGAGAAGTCTGAAAGCCTTGTTATTGGCAGCCCTCTGCAGCCCCCATGTCCCCTCCCAGGTGGCCAGTTCCTGAGATGCTGGAAATTCTGAGGCCCATCTTCTCCTTACACAGATCGCTGACCGGCACAGTTACCCCACGTCTTGGCTCTGAGCCCGTCAGAGTGTCACAGACCTTCAAGGCACCTGAGCCATGTACCTGATCTCATCGAAAGCATTGAGAATGGAGAGCTCTGTCATGGGACCAGGCACATTTGACCCTAGCAGTTAACCTCAGTACAAGTCCAACTCTGAGCCTGGAACAGGAAGTGAGGCTGCTTACCTTTGTCACGGCTTTGGTTTTGACCTTGTTGCCTTACTAGTTAACTTAGTGTGCTTTCTCTGGGCCCCTGCGGTGTGCAGAAGCTGTGCCAGGGCCTGGGGGTCGTAGGCTGTTAGGGAGGCGGGAAGCCCCATGGTGCACCTGAAGCAGCCGTCTCTAACATTCTTACCCTGTTTCCACAAGTGTCAGTCTCAGCCTCACCTGTGTGGTGTGATTTTCATCTTCAGTGGAGTTATTTTATTGCCTTCTTTATTTTACACGTATGTAATGTATTTTGATCATATCTACCTATCTCTACTTCCACTTCCCCAGGACACCCCCCCAGCACATCCCCCTCTCTACTTCATGTCCTCTTATTTTACTTTTTATAACCCATTGGGTCCCGTGTGCTGCCCATATTTGTACTGTATGGGTGTGGGGCCAGCCCCTGGAGCCCGGTCAACCTACTAGTGGTCACACCACCCATGAAAACCCACACTCCCTCCCCTAGAAGCCATCAGCTGCCAATAGCTCCTCAGCCAAAAGTGGGTCTTCCTGAGCTCATTCCCCATCTGTACTAGAATTTTGAGTGGTTTGATCGTGTACAGGTTTCCACAGCTGCTGTGAGGTCATGAGTGCAATGGCCATGTCATAGTCATAACAACATTTTGCAGAATTCCTTCCCATCCTCCTGCCCTTACAGCCTTTCTGCGCCCTCTTCCTTGATGTTTTCTGAGCCTTGGGGAGGAGAAATTTCTATAGATGTCCCATTTAGGGTTAAACACTCATAGCAACTTGTTTTTGGTACTTTGACCATTGTGAGTCTCTGCATTAACCTCTGCACACTGCAGAAAGAAGTGTCTCTGACCAAGGTTGAGAGCAACACAGATCTTGGGTATAGACATAAATATTTAGATTACAGTTTGACAACATGACCTCTTGGCAAAACACTAGTAGTATGTTACCCTCTAGGGCCTATGACCTCTCTAGCCATGGGCTTTTGACCAGGTTTACAGTATCAGGCATGAATTCCTTCCTGTGAAGCAGACCTCAAATCCAATCAGAAAGTGGTTGGCTACCCCCAGAACAGTCATGCCACCATTCCGCCAGTTAGTGCATCTTGCCTGACCACTGACATCTTTTCTCCCCCAGCGGCCTGCATAGTACTTTCTGATGCTAAGAAAGCTAGCCAGCTAGAAGGAAGTTTCCCCATCAGTTCAAGATTGACTTCTCTGTCCTGTAATCAAAGTGTGTGGTGTCAACAACAGGGTCTTACCATCTACTTATGGTGGGCAGCCAAGGGCAATGGCAGAAGCATGTGCTGTTTTTAGGGGCCTTCTCAACAACTCAAAGGGTGGTACACTGTGCCTGGCACTGAGGATTTGGGGTATAAAATAGATCCTATGTGTCTTTTTCATACTTCTTCACTTTGAAGCCCTCCCCCACTTGCCCTCATCTCCCAATTGCCCCATCTCCCTCCCTTTTTAAACCTTTCCCCCACAGTTTACCCCCTCATTTTTTTCCTTTTTTCTGTGCTAGGCCCCCTCCCTCAAGAACCCCACCCCAAGGCCTCTTTCTAATTTCCTGGCTTCCACAGGTGCTCCAAGTTCAACACAAAGCACTCCTTGAGTATAATTACTTTTGATGCACCCAGTGGCCTATATAGAGTGGCTGCTGGATGGCTGGATTAGCCTCCCTGCCTTTATGGTCTTCACTGGGGTGCTAGCTCGTCTCTAGTTGGATGTAACTGTCAGCACACAGGTCAGGACCATTCTCCTCACACTCAGTCAGTGTCACTGGCGTGCTGGCTTCCTCCCAGATCCTGGACTGCCTACTCCTGCTCCACTGTTGTCTCTGTCCCTGCCCTCCCCACTGGACTCCCTCACCCCTCTCTCACACAGCCCCCTATTCTTATTCTTTTCTCCGCATCTTAAAGTTCTGTTCCTCCTTTGAGGTCCAGCTCAAGTGCCCTTCCCTGAATCTTCCAGCAGCCCCCCCCCCCCGCCAGGACTTTACAGCATTTCTCTTAGGGCACAAGCGTCATGTTTCTTTGAGATAGAGTCATGTGTACCCCCTTCCCTTACCCACGATTTCCCAGTTGTGCGAAGGCAGGATTCGTTTCACTTGGGTCGGTGCAGTATCAGCTGTAATGCTTGTATACATAAGGGAGTTCCAGTAGGTGTTGGACTAATGATCAAGGATGGAGACATAGCTCAGTTGGTAGAGTACTTGCCTATAATGCACAAAGGCCTGGGTTCCATCCCCAACACCACTGTATAAACTTAGTGTGGTAGCATGTGCTTGTAAACTCAGCATTTGGGAAGTGGAGACAGGAGGATCAGAAATCAAGCCCATCCTCAGCTACATACAGAATTTGAGAATTTGAGAGCAACGTGAAACCCCTGACTCAAAATCAATCAGTCAACCATCAAAGACAGGGAAAAGCAGTTCATAGCCTACCTTTTCATCTTTAGATAGATTCTCGTATTTGCCTGAAGGAGAACCCAGGATTCCATAAGCTGTTTTGTTTCTAAACAAGATCTGGAAACCTAAAGTCGGTCGGAGCCGGAGCACAGAGCCAGCTCAGAAGACAGCTACGGCCGTGTGTGGAGGAGCTGGGTCTGAGCTCTGGAACACGTGGCAGGATGGGGACTTGCGCTTGGTGCCGTCATCATCATGGGGAGCACAGGTGGGAGGAGGATGACAGCAAAGGGGAAAGAAGTGGCTTGGGGAGAGCGGCAGAGACCAGCATCTCCAGCTCACAGGTTTTGCAGACAAGTCTGCCGGCCTTACTGCTGTGGACTTTTAGGGTCCTGACATCCTGTGTGCAAAGAGGGGAGCAGCATCCTGGCCTCTCTCACTGAGCACCAGCAGCACTCATCCAGGCAGTTGCCTATGTCTCCTGTGATTGATGGATGCCCACCATTGAGGACCCCAGTTCTAGTCAGAAAAGAATGAAGGGTCCTTGTAAGCACCCCAAATCCCATTGACTGTTTTCTGCTGCTCTTTTCTCTTCTGCTGCTTTTCTCTCAGCCTGGACTAGTGTGCTAGGGTGGTGGTGGCACTCCTAAAGGGCAGAGGCCATCAGAAGACCTGGTAGAAAGAGAGGAGGGAATTTCACAGAAGTAGCAGGTTATACAGTATCAAGCACCCAGGCTTGGTGTTACAAAGTCCTGGGCTCAAATCCCAGTACGCCTCTGCCAAGGGGTGTAAGCTTGGGAGCCATATAGCCTCTTCCTCTAAATGGGGATGAGATGCATACCAACATGGGGATTTGGTATACAGGGCATACAGACTGGTGCTGGGAAGGACTCTGTGCTGTCTGTCACCCACAGTACAGGAAAACCAGCCCCATTGACTTGGAGGCCAGTGGCTTACTGGTCTCTTGGCTTTCTTTTACTGAGTATTTCTCCTCAAGACTCACATCTCCATAAAGGCTTCCTTTACTCACCCATCTCCCAGCCTGACTCTCAGACCCAGGACTAAGAGGTCTAACCCGGGCTTCTTGGTCTAGTCTAGTCTGTGTTTCCAGGAGCAGGTAGAGGTCTGGGAGGCCTCGTCAAGGCAGTGCCCACCTTGTCTGTTCTGCTGTGCCAGGGCACTGGCAGATCCCTGCAGTCCACGTTGTTTAGGATGGAGGGGGCACAGCCACAGGTCAAGTCCATTTCCTTTACCCAGGATGACTGTGGACGGTTCTTTAGCTTTCTCTAAGAGCTAGATGAAACAGCTCTTCTGCTCCTTTATAGCATTCTGCTTGAGACTTTCCATCTGCCTTTGTGACTCTGCTCAATTCAGGGCCATCCTTGTCATACAGGGCTCCTTAATGGAGAAGAACCCGAGGGCAGTATTCTCTGATGGGCCCACACCTCGCACTTGAGAGGTGCTCTCTGGTGGTCTTAGTGATACTAAGCTATAACGTCTAAATTCACAAGACAGCCGTCTTCAGAAAGTGGGTTTTTTGGTTCCTTTTGTTGTTTTGTTTGGAGGGTTTTTGTTCATTTACAATACTAGGATCGAACCCAAGTCCTCATATATGCTCAGCAAGTGCTCTACCACTAAGCCAATATCCCTAGCCCTCCTTTACTTTTTCCCCTTTTTTCTTTATTATTTTTATTTTATGTGTATGAGTGTATTGCCTGCATGTATGTGAATGCACCTGTGTCGTGCAATGCCACAGAGGTCAGAAGAAGGTTTTGGATTCCCCTGGAACTGGAGTTTTGGATGGCTAGTAGCCGCCATGTGGGTGTTGGGAATCGAACCTGGGTCCTCTGCAAGAGCAGTCAGTGCTCTTAACTGCTGAGCCCTCTCTCTAGGCCCCCTCCTATTTTCATTTTAAGACAGGGTCCCACTGAGTTGCCAGGTAGGATGTGAATTCACTCTGTAGCCCAGGCAAGCTTTGAACTTGGGATCCTCCTGCCTCAGCCTCCCAACATAGCTATGCTGGGGCTGGCCAGAAAGCGTTTCTAGTAATGAGAAGCTGGTGGGGTAGGAGAGAGTGCTGGGTTGATGCTAATTTTGTTCTGTCAGTCTTTCACCTTCTGGTCCCAACAGGTACTTTAATACTGCACTACTACCTGCCCTCGAATAGTGATCAATTGTCTGAAAGAGAAGGGCCAAGCCCCCATTCCATTAGCTTCTAGAATATACTGTTCATCCTCTAGTTAGACGAATGACTCCTGTTCCTTTGTGTCATGTGGTTGGTTGCTTAATTAACAGGCACATTTTCCTTTAGGATATCAACTTACGAGTGAAATGGCCCAATGATATTTATTATGGTGACCTCATGAAGATTGGTGGAGTTCTGGTTAATTCAACACTTATGGGAGAAACATTTTATATCCTTATTGGTGAGTTTTTAAAGTCTTCCCTCTGCCCCAGCATTTTTTCAGATTGATTAAAAAACGTTTAAATGGCTTATGTGTATATGCATGCCTACATCTGGAAGAGCAGATATTATAACTATTTTTAGTCTTATAGTTGTAGAGTGTGATAGATACAGAAAGGACCAGATTAGTTGAATTAGGGATTTAGCAGTTCCTGCCTGGGACTAAATTGGTGTAATACCTAACAGGTGTCTTCTTTCTGAGTATCTGCTTCTCGTGGAACTTGAAATGCTAAAAAACAAATATTTTACCATTTTATAATAAGAAAGCTAGTGTTTGCCATAGTTTTAATTGTCACCTTGACACAGGGTAGAATACCTGGGAAGAAAGTCTCACTGAGGGATCCTGTAGGTCAGGTGGGCCTGTGGATGTGACTGTGGGGAATTGTCTTGATTACGTTCATTGATGCAGGAAGACCCAGCCCACCATGGGCAGCACTGTTCCTGGGCTTGGAGTCCTGGACTATGTAAGAGTGGAGAGTACACTAAGCATCAGAAACCTGCATCCAGGTATTCCTCTCTGTGGATGGGATGTGACGAGCTGCTTCCATTCCTGGTTCTTTGCATGCTGGGAAATGATAGTCTATAACCTGGAAATTCGAGCCAAAATAAATGCCTTCTCTCCGAACTTGCTTTCTGTCAGGGTATGTGTCATAGCAAGAGAAACAAAACTAGGAACTTTCACAGCTCTGAAAAAGTTGCCTTCTTTTTTAACCTTCCCAAAAAAGCTTCAACTCAGTGCGTCCAGTCAGGAAAGGAAAGGGTTGGGGGCAGGCGGTTTTAGAGGTTCTTAGTTCCCTGACCATCCAATCTCCAGCCTCCCCTAATGCCCAGTAGAGTCAAGTTGTCACTCAGAAATCAGAAACAGATAGAAATATGTGAAATACCAACCAAAGAGTGCAAGGCTCATGTTTTCAGCTGGCTACCAACGGGCAGCATTATTACAGGCAAGTTACTCCATCCTTTCACAGCCTCACACCTGATATTAAGTCAGTGATTGGACTAGATACAGGTTCCAAGTATCCTCCTCAGGTACTGAGGCCAGTGGATTGCTTCAGGAAGCTGAGGGATTGTGTCCATGTGGGAATCCACAGCTTTTATTAAATTCTCAAGGCCTTTGGAGGCTAGAAGTCTCCAACAGGGAAGATTTCAGAGTTATCAGCAGGACTACTCCTTGGTTTTTGGAAGGACATGGAGGAACAAGTTGATAGCAATTCATGTTATTATTCTCCCTCAGACTTTTAATTTTAGGACTTTTAATCTTGTGACTGCAAGGAGAATTTGCAGTATGATATAGCATTTGATTTTGTGCTTTTTTTTTTTTTTTTTTTTTTTTTTTTTTTTTTTTTTTTTTTTGGTGGAGGGGAATCTCTAGTCCAGACTGGCCTGGAACTTCCTATGTATCCAAAGACAATCTTAAACTTCTGATCCCCCTTGTCTACCCCCAAGGGCTGGGGTTACAGGCATGTGCCACTGCAGGTTCTGCAGCACTGGGGACCAAACCCTGGGCTTTCTGCATTCCAGGCCAGCGCTCTACCAACTGAGCTGCTTCCCAGGCCCCACTGCTTTGCTTTCAACTGCAGATTCTGCCTCTGTTGCTGTAATTCCTTGTTTTTCCATGTGTAACAATCTTGCTTTATACTTTAATAATCAGTATAATTTTTTAGACCCAGAGGTCAATCCAGCCCTTCTCTTTGCCCTGAACTTACCAGGCTACTAAGTTACAACAAATGTGTTACATTGAGCAGATTTTTTTCCTACAGTAAGTATAACCAGGAAGGCCCTTTCTCTCTTACCAGAGACCTTTGGTGTTGACTCGGGGCCCTGCTGCTCACTAAGATCTGGCTTCTCTGAAGATGCCAACCTCTCCCCGAGAGGCGTGATGTTAAGTAACAGGCCAGATGAGCCCTTGGTAACTCCTGTCTTGCAACATTGGTTTAGAAACCTGAAGAACTAAAAAAGAGCCCCTGAGCTTAGGCTAGCTCCTTCTTGGTAGTGTGACCTCAGCCCCAGCAGCTTCCAGAGATAGAGTATTAAAAGATGTGTTCTAGGGATGGGCCAGGACCAAGGTTTGAAATCTCTGAGCTTGATCCCTAGAGTTCTGAATAAACATCCAGCCCTGGGTAGGTGCTCTGTCATTAAACTAGGAAAAGGAATGAGATTGCATTTAGTATTTAATATATAACTCTTGGCCAGACGAACACAAAAAGTCATTGTTATTTTGGGAACATTATGAAGCTCTGTTCCAGGAATCGCTGTTTGATTCTATGAGTTGTGAATTTTTTTAAGACAGGATCTTGCTATATAGCCCAGGATGGTTGCCCCAGCTTCCTGAGTGCTGGGATTGCAGGTAAGGGCCACCACACCAGCTTTCCGGTTTCTTTGTAAGGTTGAGATGGTCCTCCCTTGAACAGAATAGTAAAGGAAGTCACTCTGTAAGTGGCCAGGGGCAGCAAATTTGGAACAAGGACAGGGACGCAAGAAGAGAAAACCGAAACCGCAGGGCTGAGCTGAAGCTCAGTGATCAACCACTTACCTAGCAAGGCCTGGGGCTCCATCCCCAGCACCACAAAGCCAGCAGTAGCAAAATCCTACAGGAGGTGGGTAGGGATGTGTGGTAGCTTTGAGACATCAAGATGTTTGGGCTTTTTTCAATTGTTTCTGTCCAGGCTGTGGATTTAACGTGGCTAATAGTAACCCCACCATATGTATCAACGACCTCATCACTGAATACAATAAACAGCACAAAACAGGCCTGAAGCCCCTACGAGCCGATTTTCTCATAGCCAGGGCCGTGACTGTGCTGGAGAAACTGATCGACACATTTCAGGACCAAGGGCCCAATGGTGTTCTTCCGCTCTATTATAAATACTGGTTACACAGGTCAGTGTCTTCTTTCTTGTAAAATTCCTTTATAAATTTAGCAGTTCAGTGTCTTAAAATGAAGGGCTGAGTGTGGGTCTGAATAATAATTTTTTTAACCTCTGTGATGGAAAAACACAGTAAGCAGAAATTGACCAGATCAACATATCCAGGAGTGGGAGGGAGCTCTCCTGCCGCCTGGGAGGATGCCTTAGTAGGGACATGACACCAAGAACGTCTTAAATCAGTTTACTGTGATTTAACAATGAGGAAGTAATCAGATACATCCAAATGGTAGAACCTTCTAGAACAGTGGTTCTCAAGGTGAGATCCCCATGCAACAATTGCAGCCTCATGTGGGAGCTTGTTACAAATGCAAATTTGCACCCAGAAGTTATAAAATCAGATACTCTGGGACTGAGGCCAGCCCTGCACTGTAATGAAGGCTCCCAGGATTCTCCTGTAGCTAAATTCTGAGAACTGCTAAGCCTCTACCCTTCCAAAATATCAGTGTCTTCAAACCAGTACAAGAAGGTGGGAAGTGTTTGAGGCTGAATAGACTACAGAGGTGTGAGACTAAATGTGATGTTTGCTCACAGTTAGATTCCGGTGGAGGGAACCAGCCACAGGGGTATTAATGTGATACTGAGGGGTGTTTGAACTGGAACAAATTAAATATATATTGGACGACATGTAATACATCTAATATAATGAATGTTAGGTACCGTGTGTCTAGGATAAGTACTGTATGTTACTGTTAATAATTACAGTTGAATTTCTTTTCTATTCCAGGCTATTTTTTTTCTATTTGTGTGTGTTTTTGAGACAGAGACTCACTATGTAGCCCTGGCTGGCCTGGAACTTGCTATATAGACCAAGCTGGCCTCCCAAATACTGGGATAACAGGTGTATGCCACCACGCCCTACTCAATTTTTGAGAATTCATGAGTACTGTATTTACATCATCCCACTCCTCCTCTTCTCTTCCAACTCTTCCGATGTCCCTCCATCCCTGCTCTCTAGAATTCATGACCTCTTCTTTTATAATGATTATTGTTACATATACATACATACACACATACATGCAACTACTGAATCCATTTAGTGTTGCTCCTATGTGCATATGTTTGGGATTGGAAGGGTTGAATTTCTTGCAGGTGATAGGTGTGCTGGTGGTCTTGTCAGGAGGAGCGTGCTAAAGTGTGGGTGCTTACAGTGTGGGTGCTAAAGTGTGGGTGCTTACAGTGTGGGTGCTAAAGTGTGGGTGCTTACAGTGTGGTGCTTCAAACTTAATTTTTTTAAAGTTTGTTTTCATTGAATTTTTTGTGTATTTCATACAGAACATCTTAAACAATCTTAATCATCTTTATACCCCTGGTCCTCACTGGCACCTCCCATAGCCCCCCAACTGGAGCCCATATACTCTTGTCATTCCTTTTAAGGCCCACTGTGTCTTTAGTATCCCCAGCCATTCATTCCCCAGTGCAAGTCCATCCACTGAGGTCTAGTCAGCCTATCTAGAGTCCCTTCTTTTAGGAAGATCAGCTCTTCTTCACCTAGCAGTAATCAGTTGCCAATATTTCCAGATAAGATTGGGGTCTGATGTTCATTTTCCCAGTTCTATGCTGGGTTTTTGCTGCCTGGGTTTGTATGGGATTTGTGTATGCTGACACCATTGCCATAGAATCACATGAGCAGGGTCTCAGGAGCTGGTAGGACTGTATCCATATGGTCCTGCACCTCCTCCCGGGCTCTTACAATCTTTCCGCTCCCTGTTCCTCATGGTCCCTGGGCCTTGGGTGGGTGAAGTTCAGTAAAGGGGTCCTGTCCAAGGACCGTCATTCAGCAGACTCTTGATGTCTACACTTTGGCCATTTGTGACCTTTTGTTCCTGGCCCTCTGCTGCATGAGGAGCTTCATTACTGAGAACTGAGAGATTCATTAGTGTCCTATTCTTTCATTTTAAGTAATGCAGAAATTCAAAATGCATGTATGTCGAGAGAGACCGCAAACAGGGAAATGTTATTTGGTGTGACTGTAAGCGAAGGTAATGCAAGGGTTATTGTGCATCCTTTTGACTTTTCTAGAGGCTTGAAACATATTCAAAATAAAAACTTGGGTGTGTATGGAGGTTTAGATATGAAGAAGATATAGCTTAACAAGCAAATATTCAGAACAGGGAAGCATTCAGGGAAATATTCAAAGGAAGTAATGTGAGGCTGTGTTTTCAACTGGTACCCAATTCGATTTTATAAGATAAAACTCAGCCAAAGCCTCAAGACTTACACAGTGACTGTCTTCTTTCTTTTTCTTAAATTATATTTATTGTGTGTATGTGAGTTCTATGTGTGGGTACAAGTGCCATAGTGCACATGTAGTGATCAGGGGACAGTTTTATGGAGCTGTCTCTCTCCTTCCACCTTGATGTGGATTCCAGGGATCAAACTCAGGTCACCAGGTTTGTGTGACAAGTGCCTTTCCCTGCTGAGCCACCTCGCCAGCCCCCACACGGTGTTTTTCTTTTCTTTTTTCCTGTCTTTATTAGCATATATATATACTAATTGGGCAAAATAGCAGATTTTGTTAAGACATTTCATACATGTATGATGTACTTTGGTCACATTCACTGGCCCGTCACCCTCTCTTGTCCCCCATCCCATCTTCTTCCCTCTACTTTCCTGTCTCTTGCACAGTGTGTCTTAAGAGTGTTGGAGGTGAGACAGTGACTCAAATCATTAGCAATATGATCAGGATATGATTAGAGTGATGTAGTACACAGAAGCTCCAGTCTACCACTTGACTACTTTGGTAGGTATTAAGACAACTCATAGGGCCAGGAGTAGTGGCACACACCTTTAATACCAGCACTCAGGAGACAAAGGCGGGTGGATCTCTTTGAGTTCAAGGCCAACTTAGTCTACAGTATAGAGAGTTCCAGGACAGCCATGAGGGCATCAAAAGTCAGAGTTCTACTTAGGCTGTGTTAGTTGTAGCCATCCCCAGGCCTCTCTCCAGGACCCCAAGTCCCTGGTGTAATAAGCAGTCACTCAGCTACTCGGTTCCCACCTTCCATTCATCCTCGTGACCCAGTGTTGGTGTGCTTCATTTTCAGTGGTCAGCAAGTCCGCCTGGGCAGTGCCGAGGGACCACAAGTGTCTATCGTGGGCCTAGATGATTCCGGGTTCCTGCAGGTTCATCAGAAGGACTGTGAGGTTGTGACCGTACATCCAGATGGCAACTCCTTTGACATGCTGAGAAACCTCATCCTGCCCAAGCATCGGTAGCACGGGTACCCAGACAGCTTGGATCTGCCCTGGGGCCACAGCATGCTGCACAGGGAGCCTGCCACTGGGGTGCACCGGTACTTGGGCAAAGCTTGGCACTGGCTCTCACCTTTGCCCACCTAGGAGCTGGGAAACTAATGTAGAGTTGTAGGTGAATTTCTTTTCTCCAAGTCATTTGTTAACTCTTCAAGTTTTGTTTTCCTTTCTACTTTTATGAGTTTGGGTTTTTTAAAAAAAATACATGTGGTTTAATTGGGTGTTTGAAGTTGCTTCTGGTGAAGAATTGACAGGTGAGAGTTAGTTTAGGAGTTTAGTTCCATCTCACCTGGTGTGAAAGTACTCTTTTTCTACTCTGGACTTGGTTTGTGTTTACTGGGAAAATTTATTTTTGCTTGGAAATAGCAATTGGATAATTCAAATGTTTTCCCAGTAGTGAAGGCCTTTAGCCCTGTGCTATTAAAAAAAAATTTTTTTTAAGTGACCATAGCCTATGTTAGTGAATGGCGAGTTGGAGGTGCGTCATTGCTGTTTATGGGTAACCAGATTTCCCCACCAGAACACACAGTGCTATTTAACCATTGGGTTGGTTTTTTAAATTTTATTTTGGGGTATTTTGTTGTGGGTTGTTTTTTTATATTTTTTTTTGGGTTTTTTTTTGTTGGGTTTTTTTTTTTTTTTTTTTTTTTTTTTTTCACTCAAGGTAGATTTCCAGAAGTTACTCTCTGCTGTGATGGTGGCCCAGTAACAACATCTGAAAGGCTTCAGAGATACCTGAGGCTGGTGTGCTTGCAATGGCCTTGTAGGGAAATCAGTTTTTTACCTTGGCCTTACATTCTGAGCACTCCTTCCCAAGTTCAAGTTTGCCATGTGTTCTGAAGATGTGTCAAGTTGGAGACCTTTAAAGTATGATGGCACCTCACTGGGAGGCAGGGCAGGATGCTTGGCTCAGACAGCTGGAGAGGAAGGCTTGCTGCCTTTGCTACACACAAAGGAGGGTGATTTGGGGGCTTTAAGCCAATTCCAGGCTCTATGTGAGATGTGGAGTGTTCCTGTAAGACTGTGCCGTGCACACAGGACAGAGTGTGGCACTGATTTGTAACTCATAGTCTTCTGCCCCCATTTCCTGGTATTGCCAAGAAAAAAAAGTGATATTGACACTAAATGTCATCAGTTTGGAAGGAGAATACCTGTGTATACACAGGTGTGTGTGTGTGTGTGTGTGTGTGTGTGTGTGTGTGCGCGTGCGCACGTGTGTAGCTTTAAAAGAAGACTTTTAAAATCTGATGTGCTAAGTCTCAATGGAAGAACAAAGGAGAGGAAGCCTTTCTGGGTCTGCATTTCCAGATGTGTGCCATGCTTCCCGTGTACCTCCTAGTTCTCTGGGGCTTATGACTCGTGTCCATAACTGCTCAGCCTTAAGGAGCTGATTTCTGTCCACGCTTCCCTCTTCCTGCCTGCACAGCTGAAGTTAACGGAAAGGAAGTGATGACTCATTCAGCTTTGAAGAAAATCCCATCATTGTAAACGAGCACCATCTTTATCAAGGCCTGTGTAGTCAGGCCAATTCCAGAAACTTGCAGTTTTCGGTATAAAAGTCTGTCTACCTTTAGCCTCATAGACAACCCCATAGGATGGAAAAATAACATATTTAAGTACACCAACCTGATATGTGCTTTGGGGAATGTAACTTTAAAAGAGCTTCAAAAGTATTTTTTCAAATAAGGCTTCAATTTGAATTATTTTTCTCAAAAAATTTAGATATATATATATATATATAAATCTTTCCTAAATGCTCGGGTCTTCTTTCGGAATTGTGAGTTTAAATAAAAGTTCACACTACCCCAAAATTATAAAATAGACTCACCCTTGAGAGGGTGTCTACCAGGTGTCATCCAGGACACAACAATCCAGGCCAATGTCTCAGGCTCATTTCTCAGACTTTGTAATACAAGACTGGTCATCTCTCAGATCTGCCATCATTACTTTTTAAATTTCTTTGGGGGATTATTTAATAAAAAAAAATGCTAGGTTTTGTGTTAAGCCGAGGGTCTATTCTGGATAGTTCTACTTTGGAGAAAAATGTTATCATTTAATTTCCCTTCTGTAAATTAAAACTAATGAAGTGTGGTCATGTCAGAGCAGACGGGCATAGCGTTTGTACCCTATGCAGTCATACACTTGAGTGGTATTCTTATGCAAACATGACACCTTGTTGTCCTGAGGGAGATGAAATAGCCTTGAAGCAGATGCTACATTCTCCACTAACCTGGCTTTGCCTCCCATGAACCAAAGACTTCAACTTCCTTCATAGACATTAAAGGCATTCTTCCAGTGAGGTTGGGAAGTCTTGAGTACCTGCTACATTGCACTGTGCAGCTGGGGGTGTTTATGCACTCAGTGATCCGAGATCTCCAAACTTTAGTCTTAAGGGAAACTTTGCTTGTCGCTTCCTAACCCTAAGATGTGGCCACCAAACTCAGGATCTGCATGAACTTTAGAGCCCTAGGTTATTGCTAGTGTAGACTGTGCATTGAGCATCTACCATGTCCTGAAAGGCAAGGCATCCCACCTCTGGATTAAGTAGAAATGGCAAGAACTGGGTTTCTTGTGGCTCCACCATGCAGGAGTCCTGGCAGGGGGTGGGGGGTGGGGTGGAGATGGCAGTATGTGTGCCCTGTGGTCTCACTGTGCACACTGATGTGACCCAGACTAGGAGCGAGTGTCCTGGCTGAGGCTTGGGCACATGCACATGACCAGTGAGGGACCACAGAATCTGAGTAGATCCGGGTAGATCTCCTACCCATACACACAGTGTGGCACCCTGCCTGTCTCACCCAACACTTCCACAGTACAAGAGGAGGGTCTTGGGGGCTTCGCTTCCCTGACCTGCTGCAAACCGGGAATCTGAATCCCTGGTTCATTACTATGCATCTTTGAAATAAACAAAAATGTAAACCTTTGCTAATGTTTAGCTTTTCAAAGAATCCTCTCTGAAAAGAATTACTTTAAACCAATTGGTTTGTTTAAACCAATGCCTATAAAAAAGCAAGTCTACCAAAATAAACTTAAGATTTTCACTATGGTTCAGGCTCATTCTTCTTTCTTCCACAGCCTCCTTTTTCTTTTTGATTACACTATTTTTTTATTTTACATGTATGAGTGTTTTGCCTGCATGTATGTAAATGTACCTGTGTTATACAATGACCACGGAAGCCAGAAGAAGGCATCAGATCCCCTGGAACTGGAGTTAGACTGTTGTTAGCTGCCATGTGACTGTTGGGAACCAAACCCAGGACTTCTGCAAGAGCAGCCAGTGCTTTTAACTGCTGAGCATCTCGACAGCCCCTGATTACAATATTTTTTATGGAATATTTAAACACATCTTTAACAAAATAAATGTTTTTACATAAGGATGATGTGTGTGTTTCTAAGTATTAAGGACCTGGTATTTTGTGAGGGTTTTTTTTTGTTTTGTCATTTACAGATTTTTGGCAGAAGGGAAATCTTTTTACTCCGAAGAACAAATGTTCACAAAGGCCAAAAGCAAAAACAGATCTTTTCACTGAAATGAGGAACAGCTTTACTGTAACAGCTTTTCAGTTCTGTTCTTTAGGATTTGTGTGTGTGTATGAAAATCACTCCACTTTTATTGAAGACATTTTTGCCCTAAGACTTTAACATTATAAATCATACCTAAGTTCAGAGTCAGCTTGAGTCATGCATTGTAGATAACTTAAGGACCGCTCTTCACCAAAATTTTAAGCTACTGTAATTTTATGGGGGGTTTTTTTGTTTGTTTGTTTTTTGGGTTTTGTTTTTTTTTTTTTTTTTTTTTTTTTTGAGACAGGGTCTCTCTGTAGCCCCAGCTGTCCTGGAATTCACTATGTAGACCAGCCTGGCCTTGAACTCACAGAGATCTGCCTGCCTCTGCCTCCCTAGTGCTGGGACTACAGGAGTGTGCCACCATGCCCACCTCATTTATTTTTTTAACAGTTCTTGTGACTCAGTTTTATCTATAGCCGTTTCCACAGTTTACGTCAACTGCCCTACGAGTCCAATAAATTAAAACTTGGATCAGTTTTATATGTGTAGACTGTTGGAAATACCTCCTTTCCTACACACACACGCACACACACACACACACACATACACACACACACACACACACACACACACACACACACACACACACACACCACTACGCGGAAGGGAGGAAGGCCTGGCTGATAGGACCTTTAAAAGGATGAAAGGGGTGGGGATAGAAAGAACACAGGCTCTAACGGATTTCCTCAGACCCTTCCCACCCCTTCATGTGGCTCTTCTAGAAAAGGGCTTCCAAGAACATAATGGAACTCCTTTCCCTGGGAGGCCCTGTGCGGGCTCGCCAGGATTGAATTGAGCTTAGGTCTCAAATCCATTGATCTGGCATTTTTGTCAACATGGTGCATGTTAGGGCCCACTATGATTTTCTTTTCTTTTTTTGTGAAAGAGAGGCAGAGTTATTAAAATGCCTCCTTTTCTCTTGTCAGAGCCTTACAGACATCAAGAAACGATACCAGGGCTTTGGCATGCAGAATCTTGAAGATGAGGGTAACAGTATTGGGTTGCCATGGTAACTGCTTGGCAACTTTGCCTGAGGAAGCCAATTTGGTTTTCTGAAGAGAAATCTTCCTTCCTGTTCTCGGCTATGAAAACCTGTGATATTTGTTCAGATAAGGAAATTTTCACTAGTATGCATTTTATTCTTCAAGTATGTATGCACTGCGCTGAGTCTGTTTACATTATCACTTGTAAATCTATTAAAGGGGTGGTGTTCTGCTTTTTTTTTTCTCAGCAGTAATGTTTGCTGTTAACCTGCTCCAGAAACCTTCATGCTTTGTGTCTACTAATACAGCCCCGAAGGTCGACACCAAACCATTTAGTGGTATTTTATCGAAAAATGGTAGTGATATGTCCCAGGCATCAAACCTAAACCTTCCAAGGACTCTGGCTTAATTACAAGATTAGTGAGCATAAAAAAGGTCCCCTTGGCTTCCTGTATGTGTGCACACTGATAGAGAAAGCACCAGTGAGGCATTGCTGTGCAAGTGAGAGGTGTGAGCACACATCTTGTGGCCCAGCCCTTTCCATGCATGCTCAAGTTCCTAGCCTTGCAAATTTAATTCCACCACAAGGCCATCTGATGCACTGCAGGGAATAAACAGGCTCCTCACTGAGTCTCACAGAACGTTGACTAAAGATAAGTTCACATTTTGAGGGCACCTGATGCAGTTGTTTCTAGAAGGATGAGCTTTAAAAAAAACAATCCTAGAGTCCCAGGTCGTGATGCACACCTGTAATCCCAGCATTCATGAAGCAGAGACAGGTGTAGATCTCTGTGAGTTTGAGGCCAACCTGGTGTACACAGGGAATTCCAAGTCAGCCAGTGCTACCTATTGAGATCCTGTGTCAAAACACAAACAACTTGTGAAAACCTTTCCATACAGGTGGGAGAAGTTTCCTCAAGTGAAACAGTTTTGGAAAAGGTAAAATGATACAATATTTGTAGTGTGGAAAAATTGAAAGGTAGTGGTCAAGGCAAATGTCCAGCTCAGAGCCATGAGGGGATTTCTAAATAGTTTTTTTTTTTTTTTTTTTTCTTGTCCAGCCTAGGTGAGCACTCTACCATTGAAGCACACCCCCAACCCTAAATGGTGACATCTGAAGGACAAAACAAATACATAAACCATAAAAATGAAACAAAAAGTAAGGGAAGTTTATTTTTAAACACTGCTGGTGCTTTTATAAAAGGATCTCTGTTTACCTGTTACACGTGACATGTTTGTATGAAGCTCTATGTAGAAAATGCTTAAAATGTATACATCATTTTCTTCACATCCCTTAAATGTGTTTTTCTTCCACAAGGTGCAGTCCATTAACAGTTTTCCATATTGCACATGCAATTTAACTATATTAGCACTACTTGCAACAAACAAGCCTAGTGAATTACAGATCTTTGAGGGCTAGAGGGATTTTGCCATGGAATTAAGCCTGACAGGGTCTTCCTCATAAAATACCTGACTATATGTATCTTTTTTTTTTTTGCATTTAATGCCTACTCCGTATATTCTGAAGGTGCTGCTCTTGGATGTCAAGAGTTCGTAGGGCTGGGGGAAGAGCGAGCTTGTTAATGTGCTTTTGAAGCACACCCATGTTCATACACACAATAGAATTGCATGTCCACCCCCTTGTCTTGGCTTTGTATTTTAAAAAGGATTAAAATTTTTAAATGAGATGCATGAAGGAGTTCTAAGGACAGTGGAATTGCTGTCTGTTCGTGGGATGATAACATTCTGCATTTACCTAAGTGTCTGAAAGGGCTCTGAAGGGACTGACACCCGTCACCACCCACCTGGACCACGGGCTGCCTGTGGTGCAATGCCTTGAATGTCCCGTTGTTGGGCCTGGGGGACAAGGCAAGATGCCTTAAGTCTGGTTGACTTAAAGGGCAGGAAGTTCAAGTCCCCCCCCACCCCCACGGAAACTGGGCGCTTCCAGGCCACAGGTTGGCATAGGGAGCGAAGACAGATGTGCTCCCGGGACATCCTCAGGCCAGGTTCCAGTCCCCGTCCCCGGCCTTCATGGCAACTAAAAGAATCTGAAAGTCGGCTGCGGCGTTCTATTAAAATAGTTGTCTCTGTATAAATTAATTTATATCGTGCATATACAGCTCGCCCCTCCGTCTGCTGGACTTGGAAAGAAAGGAAGCAGAGAGGGCCTGGCTATGGCTTCTCCCTGGCCGCCCTGCGCGGGCGGGTCACCTGCCGTTGGTGATGATGACCGAGGCGCCCAGGTAGTGCGGCCGGGGAGAGGCGGCGGCGGGGCCGGGGTGCCGGGGCCTCAGCGAACTGGCGGCTGGGGCTCCCGGGCCGCAGCCCAGGCCGGCCGAGCCGGGCGCAGCGCCCCCCA
>NW_008355650.1:70098-115904 GCF_000622305.1 Nannospalax galili | reverse complement strand
GCGCGCCGCCTTGGCCGGGCCTAGCACTGGCTCGTCGCGGTAGTGGCCGCAGCTCGGGAAGCTGGGCGGTGGTGGTGGCGGTGGCGGTGGCGGTGGCGGTGGCGGCGGCAGGGGCGCGGTGTCCTCCCCGAACCTGCGCGTGGTGGCGGGCGCTGCGGGGACAGACGACACGTTAGAAGATTGCACCCCCACCTTTCCTCCGCGCCCTGCAAGAGGCAGCTGGAGGCGTGCATGGGGGTGCAAGATTGGACTGCATGCGTGCATGGAGTGCAAGATGCAGTTACAGGCGTGCAAGATGCAACTGCAAGTGTGCATGGGAGTGCAAGATGCAGTTGCAAGCGCGAGTGTGGAACAGGTGGGGTTTATACTGAAAAATAAGCTCAGTGCACCAGAGCCAAAGTACTAAAATATGCTGTCAATATTAAAATATGCTCAAATAGCCACTGGAGGCTAGTGGACACTTTATTGGACAGCAGGGGAGTGGAAGCGAAGAGGGGTCCTTTTCACAGTCTACCCTGAGTTTTGCTTATTTCTCAGTGGGATGTGGATGGTAACCACCTGTCCTGTTTAGCAATATCATGATTAAAGTAATAATCACACCCATTTAATAGTAGCATCCTGAGCTTTCTACCGGGTAAGACCTTTGGCTTCCTTTAATACCGGAGACTAGGAAGTTGATCACAAATTGGCTCAAATTAAGCACTTTTCGCCCTTTTCTCTCTTGTAACCAGATATGACACAAATAGGAGTTTGTCAACCATTTTTACTTTAAATAAGTAATAACGCTGGATGTGGCCTACGCCTTTAATCCCAGCACTCAGGAGGCAGAGGCAGGTGGATGTCTGTGAGATGGAGGCCAGCCTGGTTTACATAGCCGTTTCCAGGCCTGCTGGGGCTACAGAGAGACCCTGTCTCAAAAAAAGGAAAAAAATAGTAATAAAAATCGAATTCTCTGTGTTATATCATTAATCATATCTCATATATAAAGAAATAATAAGTCCATCTCATATGGATGTTTACAAAATTCTTTACTTTTCCATTCCTTGGATGTTTGGAAAAATCCCTTCTTGGCTGTGTGAGGGACCCAAGTACTGGTGGGTCCTGGGAATCCAGCCATCCAAGGGGAGAGATCATGGCTGCTGGGACAGGCTGGGGCCAGGGCAGGGCAGGGCAGCCCTGGTGGCGGCTGTGGTCTTTTCTGAGGTGTCTGCTTTTGAGAACCATGTTCTTCTGATCTCCAGGAAGGCTTGATTTCTCCCATGACTCTCTCTACTCTGATTTGAATATTAAATGTAAAGACTGCTCACAACATGGGGGTCAAAGAGTCCCAGAATCTGCATAGAAAGCAGCTTGGGGGGATGGGCATAGGACAGGAACATGAATCCAGGGGCTGGCTGCCTTTGAATAAAGGCTGATGTGATTCTTTTCTGGAGTGCCACTCTGATGTGGTGGTTATTCTCATAGGGGTCCCTGCAGACCGTCCCTACTGGCTTGCTCTGTGCTCTGAGCAGTCACTAGGTCTATGTGGGACAGTTAACCATCTTCCCACAGCTAGCTCTCAGGCCCCGCCTATCACCCTCTGCCTAGGGTGGTCTAAATAGCAAACAGGAGTCTCCGGGGTCCCAGGCAGTGGGTGGCGCCTCTCACCTACCACCTGGAGGAGAAGCCAAAAGGCCAGTCCTGGGTTGTGATTGAACTAGCACATACTGTTAGGTGCCTAGATTGTGCTAAATCCTGGTGTAGGCTCACTGTGCAGCCTATGATCCCATTTTATAGACAAAGAGGGTGAGGCCTGGAAAATTCATGCTATTTGCCCTGTGTTGGTGATGAATGGCATTTCCGCCTCCAAGGACGCGATTTTCTCCTTTTTATGTGTATGAATGTTATACCTGCATGGTTGTAAGTGCACCCATGTTGTGCAGTGCCCATAGAGGACAGAAGAGGGCATTGGATTCCCTGGAACTGGAGTTACGAATGGCAGTGGGTGCTGGGATTTGAACCTGGGTCTTCTGCAAGAACTGCCAGTGCTCTCAGCCGAGCCATCACTCCGGCCCTGTTTTCTGCACTTTTGAAAACTGGCCTGGGGAGAGACCCAGCAGGGTATTTATCTCTCCTGTTCACTCTGGAGTGAAGTGGAAGGCCCTCTATCTTGTGGGTGCAACTGGGCTGGTTTTGAAAATCACCTTTGTGGGGACTGAACATGGCCAGGAGTTATGTGGGGACTCAGTTTGCTTTTGTCCTGTATAAAGTTACTAGTGTCCTGGAACACGTGGGCTGCAGCCTATTCATTCCTCGCCTCTTGTGAAGCCATGATTGGCAGCAGGAAGGTGTGGCAATCCCTATGTAGAAGCAGAAAATGGCAAAGTTTGCCCAAAGCATGAAAACTCTTTTTTCATCTGCCATCCAATGTTAATGCCTGCCCCTTCCCCTTCCCCTTCCCCTTCCCCTTCTCCTTCCCCTTCCCCTTCCCCTTCCCCGTGTACAAACGGGACCCACCTTCATAGTTTGGCACAAGTCCATGCCGGGCAACGTTCACGGGCGGCTCAGAAAGATTTTTAGCTGCCGATGGGCTGCTAGGCACTAGGGGGTTGGCACAATGCCACTGGCATTCGCTGCTAGCTGGCAGCGTGCTCAGGAAGAAGCGTGCCACCTCACACGGGGATCCTTGGGGCTGCCCAAACTTGGCGGGCAACACTGGCTTCTTGCTACTGAAGACGTGAGAGTCCAGAGGAAAGTGTCCATAATGGTAGGAGAAGGGGAGGCTGTAGGGCGGCGTGTACAGAAGGTCACTCCCTTCTGAATGGAGCTGCTGTTCTGGGGGAACTGGAGCATTCGTCGGGGAACTGGCTCTCCAGTTTCCCAGCTGGCTGCACTCCAGTTTGTCCATTTGGAACGAGCTATATTGCTGCATGGCAAGGAAGACAGATGAAAGAAGCGAGGAGAGAGACCACAGATAAGCTCCCCTCAAGTCCCAGAAGACCAGACCTTACAGGGCCCAGCCCTAGGTGGAGGCTGGACTTACCCCAGCTCCACAATGAGGTCCCTGAGTGGAAAGAGCCTCCACTCCAAGCCAACCACACAGCAGACACTTACGGACACTTGCCACTACCCAGAACTCACTAATGACTTTTGAAGAGGGAAAGTTGTCATTTTAAAATTGCTATGAGCCAGGCATGGTGGCAAATGCCTTTAATCCCCTTGGGAGGCAGAGGCAGGCAGAACTCTGAGTTCGAGGCCAGCCTGGTCTACATAGGGAGTTGTAGACCAGCTGGGGCTACAGGGAGACCCTGTCTCAAAAAGAACACCCCTCAAATTTTTGTGAGCCAAGCAGGGTGGTGTATGCCCATAGTCCTGTCTACTTGGGAGGCTGAACAGCAGGATCACTTGAGCCCAGGAGTTTGAGGCCAGCCTGGGCAACATCATGAGACCCCAGCTCCAGAGCATACTACAACACTGGTGCTATAACCCATGCTCGTGTGGATTTGGACAGGACAATGTGTTTGGTCCTCTTTGGGCCATTCCTGACAAGTCTATCAGCTGTCAGCATTAACTGGGGCTGAACATCCCCAGTTACCCCTCAGTGACCCTCATAACTGAATATGAGGAATAAGAACCCAGGGAATAACAATGCTCAGTGACCTTATTTTGCTCCACAAGGATCCTCCTGTCTATGTGGTCCATAATTCTTGACAGACCCAGGTGTCCCCCAACTCCAGATAGATGCCATTGTGCCCCACCCTCGGGACACGTGTACCTGCGGCGGGTAGGGGTTTGTTCTCAGCTTTGCCTTCATCTTCGTATTTTTGGGTTTAGCTAATTTCCTAGTTTCCTGTGAGGTAGACAAGGTGGTCCTCCAGGAGTCCTGGGACTTGCAAGTGGACACCTGCTCCAGTGACAGTTGAAGTTCCTTGTATTCAATATCCCTGGAAAGCAAGAGTGGACGAGTCACATCCGGCAGGCCGTGTGTGGAGGAAGAACAGCTCCCTGGGCTCCAATCCCCTGAGAGTTCATCCTCAAAGCCCTGGGCTGTCACTTCAATGAGACTGGGTGTGTACGGTGGGGAGGAAGGACACACTGTCCTCCTGGTAGCCCAGACAGCACTGAGTGAGGTTTGAGCTGTTTGGCAGGGATGGAGTGAACTTGTGTCCCCCCTCCTGTCCCCTCCTCCATCTCAGCCTAACACATTTCCCTGGGACACCTGGGGCCATGGAGAAGGGGGACGGGATGTGGGGCTGACAAAGCAAAGGGGGAGAGCAGCCCCCTCCCCTCAAAGTGAACCTGTGGACCCTTACCAGTTTCTGTATCTGGGACCCAACTGTTCTCTGTTGAGCACCCCAGAAGCTAGGAGGAAGGAGCCTGTCAGAAGCCACCCCTAGCCTTGCCCACTCTGGCTCATCTCTACCCAGAAGAGCCAACCTGGCAAAGTCACATTCCGGGAGGGAGAGTCTCTCCAGAATACCACCGCACCTGGTTGCTCAGGAGGCAAAATTAAGGGGTAAAAGCATTTTCCCTCATGTAGTTTTACCACATCGCTTTCCTAAAACACACAGTGGCCTGGTGTTTGTTCTGTGAGAGAACCCAGGGTCTAAAAACCCCATTGTGTTTGAGACACACGAGAGCCCTCCTTTGGATGAGACTGGAGGGATGTGTACAGAGTCAAGGGTAGGGTGATTTACTCTAATAACTTTGGTATGTTCCAGGAAGACTTGCCTATGGTTTCTAATGGCCTTAAAAGAATCTGCATCTGAGTCTCGTGTGGTAGCCCATGCCTGTAATTCCAGCACTTGGGAGGCTAAGGCAGACAGATCATGGGATCCAGGCCAGCCTGGGCTAATGGCAAGACCCCCCCCATCTTAAATTTTCTTTTCAATTGAACTTGACTGTCTGGGGTCTTTCAGGGGCCAGTATCCACCATCATTTGGAATAGACTATGTCAGAAGACAGAGAAATGGAGGAATTTGGTGTGTTCCATGTGGCAGGAGCACAGATGTATATTCCTGGTGTGGGTCGTGTGCCCTCTTTGCACCCTGGGCTCTGTGCAGGGATCTAAGCTGCACCCCGACAAGGCTCACTCATCAGCGCTGGCACCACTCCCTAGAATTTGGCCCTCACCACTCTGCATGTTAATGGTTGGGCCCTTCCCTAGCTACCAGGTTTGTTCTGGTAAGACGAAAACAGGAGACAAATGAACAGTTGTGGAAAGAGTGGGGAAGAGATGGTGTTTCTTAGAGTGATGGACGGATGAGGACAGAGCAAGGAGAGAAACAAATACGGCTGACTTACGTGAGAACATAATTGACACTCACGATGCAGTGGGGCCGGGAGGAGCGGCTGTTGTGCACCACGGTGGCGTAGCTCTGCACCCACACCCAGCCGCCCAGTTTGGACAGCAGTCGGTAGTATTTGGTGGTGACCTGGCCCTTCACAAGCACTGCAAGCACAAGATGACAATGAGTGCTGGGGGCCTAGGTGGGTCCTGCCCTATGCCTCTGACTCACAGCCTTTGCGGGCAAAGGACCTCTGAGAACTTGGCAGAGGGTGGGCTTTATCTGCAGGAGCAAGCGTACACGTGTGTACGTGCGCAGAGAGAGAGAGACAGAGAGAGAGAGAGAGAGAGAGAGAGAGAGAGAGATGCTGCCTGCAGAAGTCATGGAATAGCCCCTCCCCTCTTGTTAAGAACCCCAATTAACTAAGTCACAGCTTTCATGAGAAAAAAAGCACCCAGACAACACCAGTACCTGCAGAGTGGTGAAATCGGATTAGCTTTTTAGTATCTGAAATACCCCAATTATGTTTTAATCCCCCAAATCTTTAATGGGCAGAGGGACTTAGTAATTTAAACAGAATGCTAACTTCAGTGCATTCAACCTAAGTGTCAGACTGGTGCTGCCATCTGCCATCTGTCAGAATGGGTCTGTTCACAGGGAAGTTGCCTGTTACTCCAGTGCCGTTTATATTTTCTTCTCAATTACCCATTTTCCAAGGGCTAGTAATTTCCTGTGTTGCTCATGTAAGCAAGTCCTCTGCTTGGGGACACAGCTCCTGAAAATTGGACCCTTGAGCCTATCCTCAATGCCTGGATGCAATGGGCTGCCAAGCTGTTTCCCTAAAGCCTCCGTGCACCCATAAACCACCGCTCCCCCTGCAGCCCTCAAGCAGGCATATGGAGGAAGGCCTGGAAGGGGAGGAAAGTGCCAGAAACTGCAGGTGGGCAGTGGAGGAGGGTAAGCGGAGCAAAGGCATGGAGGCTATTTCACCTCTATCTCTAGAACATTCCTGGCACCAGGCCCTTACTTAGAAACTGACAGAACAGCCACCCTTTCCATCTTGCTGGGTAACATCTATCCCTCTTACCATGCTGTGTAACAGCCATCTCACTGACTCTTTTCTGTTTAGGATGGATTCTGGCTTCTAAACAGATTGGCTTGGTGGGAGCAAGATCCAGGCTTCTGAGCACAGAGATGGCAGTGGAGGAGAGGTGTTCCCAGTGCTTCTCCTTTGGGATTTTTGTGTGTGTGTGTGTGTGTGTGTGTGTGTGTGTGTGTGTGTGTGTGTGTGTGTTGGGGGGTCTCACTATGTAGCCCTGGCTGGGCTGGAACTGGCTATGTAGACCAGGCTGGCCTCCAACTCAGAGATCCACCTCCCTCTGCTTCCTGAATGCTGAGGTTCAAGGCATGCGTCACCATGCCCAGTCTTGAGTGTATGCTGCTTTAACAAAACAGCTTGGTTTCTGTTTCCAACATGTATTCACCTAGATTGCCTCATCCCCCTTAACAGGAAAGGTGACATCCTTATGAAATTGGGGTAGGTAAAGCTTGGGACCACAGCTAAGCCCGGCCCACATGTCCTTAGCATAGTGGCTGAACAGGAGAGGCAGCAGACTCCAGGGACGATTCTCTAGAGCTACCGATGGGGCACACTCATTTGTTTACAGATAGCCAACAGATGTGACCCACAGACTGATGTGACCTGCAGTGCTGTCTGAGACTTTCCCAGAGTGTCAGGCTTCCTCCAGTGCTGACATCTGTGCCTCATCTCTGTGAAGACCCAGGAATAAGACTGTATATTTTTCCTTTTTTTTTAAAATCATGTACTTTATACTTTTATTTCTTATAACATTCCACAAACACACACACACACACAAACTGTCTGCAATCATCTTAAACAGGATAAATGGACACAGTTTTTCCCAAATAGTTTTAGAATCAAACTGCAGAAGTCTCTGAGATTTTAGTATCTCTGTCTGATCGTCCTTGATTCACCATGACAAGATCCAAAGGCTAAAACAAATGTTGACATATTTTCCTATGACCCATGGCAACAGTCGACATCAACCCAGCCGTCCCAGACCTCTCTGTCCTTCTGAAGCTAGGCTTTCCTACCAAGATACAGGGTTGAGGTTACAGGGATGTCAAAGAATGTCCCAGCTACAGGCTGAATTGTGTCCTCCCAAATTTGTAAGTTGCAATTCTCACCCCTGATGCCTCAGAACATGACTGTATTTGGACAGTACCTTTATAGAGGTAGCTAAAGGAGCATGGGGTCACAGAGGTGGTCCCTGGTCCATTTTGACCCATGTCCTTATAAGAAAGGTTGTCCAGGAGGACACACAGAGAGAACATGGGGCGGATGCGAAGGACAGACCCTCCAGAGGAGACAGCCTGACACCTTGAGTTTGAACTTCCAGCCTCAGAACCGTGAGAAAAATTTGTATTGTTAGAGTTTCCTGGTCTGTGGCAGTTTGTCATGACAAGCCCTGGTGTGCTGAATAGCTTTAGTGTCAACTTGACACACCTGGGTAGAGGGAGCCTCAATTGGGGAATTGCCTCCTTTGGATTGGCCTGTGGCCATGTCTATGGGACATTTTCTTGATTGTGGAGTGATGTGGGAGGGCCCAGCCCACTGTGGGCGGTACCACCCCTGGGCAGGTGGTTCTGTATGGTATAAGAAAGCATGTTGTTGAACACAGACCAGGGGAGCAAGCCAGTGAGCAGCATTCCTCCATGGCCTGTCTTCAGCTCCTGCCTCCAGGTTCATGCCTGAGTTCCTGCTTTGGGCTCCCTGACCCGGGAGATGTTAAGATAAATAAACCCTTTCCTCCCCAAGTTAGTATTGGTCAGAATGTTTTGTAACAACAGTTGAAGGCAAACTATAATACTTGGAGAGTTTATCTTTTCCCCAAAAAGATCTGAACAGCATGAGACAGAAAAGTCTTCCAGAAACAAGAATTTATGTCCCCTTTGTTGAGTTCTGAGGAGCCCAGTAGTACCTAACCACCTCAGCAGGAGAAGCAGCAGCCTTGAGCACTGGGCCAGGAATGGAGACATGATTGCACAGTGGCGGGGGTGGGGGGGTGGCTCTGAAGATGCTCTAGTTGGTCAACAGGGACCTTAGGCAGAGAAGGTGACAGGGCCCCCCAAGGAGAGGTGTGACCTCTGGGTACAAGAGACTGGGAGCTGACCAGAAAATAGCCCAAATGGCAGCCAAGGAGAGGAGCCTGAGGAAGGGCTGGGGAGAGGTCAGCTTTGTGCTGGCTGGTGGCCACCTCTGGCTGCCAGCACCTGCTCTCCTGCCTGAGGTCTTTGTAAAGCAAAATGCACTCTGAACATCCATGGAACAAGTTAGGGAATTAGTACCCCCACACACACAAGAATCCCTTAGCTGAGGACTGTAGGAATTGCTGGCCACTCTTTCCTCCCACCCGGTAACTCTAAGGCAAGGCCCCCTGACTGGCTCCCAGAGCACCCCAGGGATGGGAACCTCTCTCTTTTTTAAGACATGTATCTCATGTATCTCAAGCTGGCCTCAGACTCTCTATGTACCCAAGGATGACCTTGAACTTCTGATCTTCCTGCCTCTACCTCCTGAGTGCTGGGATTATAGGCATGCACCACCATACACTGTTTATATGGTACTAGAGATTGAATCCAGGAACCTAGGGCCTTGTGCACACACTCTACCAGCTGAGCTCCATCCCCAGCCCTAGAGTTCTGTTTGCTGCTCCTTCTTGGCTTTGGCTTACCTCATTCCACTGGCCACACTTCAGTCACCATTCAAATCAACCATTGCATATGAACTCCATCAGGTCAGCAGCCAGAGTTCAAGGATGCAACCAGCCTTCCACAACTAAAAACAAGCCTGGAGGTGGCCTCTCTGTTCCAGTTCTGGGCCTGGGAAGGAGTGTGAGGTCTCTGCCCCCTACCCATGCTAGGGAAGGTTCAAAGTCATCAGAGTGCCACATCATGGGGATAGTACCCCTGAACACCAAGTTCTGGGTCTTCCCTCATGTCTGGAGTTCTGTTCGGGTAGCCCAGACCAGTGCTTGGCTACCCTGAGACGCTGTTACCTCTGTTACCATAAGACATGAGTGGGTCCAGGGTTGGAACTAGCTCCAAGTCATGCAGTTTCTGTGCTATGCCTGGGTAAGCGCATTGGTTAAGACCTCCTCATCCTCCAGCCTAAACAGGAAAAGCCAAGTGGACTCATGGAAATCTCAGCCGCATTCAGCTCCCGGGCCTGACTGGCATGCGTTCTGTCCCCCTTCCCTCTTTGATAGTTCCTTGGCCCCAGAGTCACAAGAGCAGCAATCAATGGTCAGCACTGCCATTTTCTGTTTTCTTTGATTTGCTAATTCTGGCAAATCGAATCTTGAGATAGAAAGTTGCACTCCCTCTAATTTCTAGGCCCCCGAGACTTGGCTGTAAATCTGAGTTGCCTTCAGACACCTTCCCATCAGAGTCCCTCAGGTTCCCAACAACATCTAGAAATGGCAAACTTTCCATGAGATGAAGCAGGTTCATCATGTAAATCACAGGACACCTGTCCCAGGTACTCTGCAGGGCAGGGGTCTTGGCAGAAAGAAACCCAGCCCTCGTGGGAACCATGTGGTGGGAACTGCTGAAGCCTTGACGGCTGCCAGATTCAGCCGTTGCCCTTCTGCAAGTGGCCCTGGGGCCACACCCTGGGAACTGGACAGAAATACAAGAAGGTTCGTGTATTATGTGAACACAACAGCCAGAGTTGTAAATGAAAAGTCTGTCCACCCCGGGGACACAAGAGCCACACAACTAGCATCACAAGGGCCTCCATGGCCTTCCTAAAACCCAGCTTTGCTCTGCCCCTTGCTGGGGGGAAGAGCAGATTCCTGTTCCCTGCTTTAGCCAGCCCCTGGGGTAACTTACGCACTAGCTTGCTTTCTCCAGTCTTTGGAGACCCCACTTTGAGGTGCAATACTCTACCCTATGCAACCCCTCAACTCCCACACTGAGCTGGAAAGTCCAGCCTGCCTCCTGCCCCCAACAGGTTTAGCAGGAGCCCCACCCTTACTCTCTGATGCCACTGTCTTTCCTTCCAGATGGTTCTATGGGGCATGTGGGGCTCCACAGAAAATGGGCTTTTCTACCTCAGGTTTTCAGAGCATGCCTCCTTCACTTGCATATAAAAATCTGTTCCTTCAAGTCTCCTGAATTTGGAAGTCTGTGGGCAGCACTTTCTACCTGTTTCTAGGTCCTGTGTGAGACTAGTCCATGCATTCCATCCCAGTGCCCAGCCTCTGCTCCAAACCAAGGCTTGTCTCAGAGCAGTGATGGTCCTGTTTATGACAGATCATGATTAGTCATTAAAAGAAAATGAGAGAGGGTGGGGAGATGGCTATAGATAAAAAGCTTGCCATACAAACATGAGGGTCTGAGTTTGGATCCCCTACACCCACCTAAGGGTCTGTCATTCCAGACTTGGGAGAGGGCATGGAGACAGGCAGATCCTTGAAGCTCACTGACCAGCTAGTCTAGCTGAATCCATGAGCTACAGGTTCAGTAAGAGACACTGTCTCCAAAAATAAGGTACAAAGAGACAAAGACACTTGAAGTTGAACTCTGGCTTCCACAAGATTGCACACACGTGTGCATGCATACCCCCACACGTGTTCATATCCACAAAACATGTACATACACCATACACACAACACCACGCACTCCCATACACACATATGAATTGTTCCTGAGTATCTCTGTGCCAAGGGGGCGAGGAATCTGGCTCTCACAGGTCTCCTGCCTGTGGACTTGTGGGGAGAACGGCATTGATTCCTAGATGATGTCCTGTTCACTGGCCCCTGGTCCACACTGCATAGCTGAGAACAGTGCAGCCCCTGACCTGCCATCCACTCCCAGGGACACTAGCAACTGTCCTCGAACATCTCATAGCTGATCAAAATGAAAACTGAGGACATGTCAAACCGGGCTACACAGAGAAGATCTGTCCCTTCCAACTAGCTGCACCCCACTAAGCAGCCCTGCACCCACCACAGGCCTGGTGGGGCTGAATGGCAGGAGGTTGATGCATTTCCCTCCACCCAAATCATCTCTGGATTCTAGAAAAAAAGGTGTCACCTCTTTAAACAAACCTGCTCCAAACCCTGATGTCACCAAACAATCAAATACTGCCAGCTCATGAGTGGAGAGCCAGCTTTTCCTACAGTGAAACAAAGGGTGCCCCTGGGCCTCCTAGCAGGACAAGACTCAGCCTGAACTCTGCTGAGACTTAGCTCTTGATGCTGCCCGTGTGACCACAGGCAAGAGGTATTCCCTCTTTGAGCTTTAGCAGCCTTAATGGGAAAACGAAGGTTATGAATATAGGAATCTCAGTCGTTGGGAACCTATTTAATCCCTTTATCTAGTTCCTGGCCACACGGAGGGCTCAGCAACTGTTCTTGCACTGATGTTGTTGGTCTTCATAAAACCTGTCCAGATTCTACATGCTAGAATCTAGGGCTCCAAATCCACCTTCTAGAATTCAGGGTACTGGGACCTAATGTCCCTAAGGCCAGGCCTGTGGGTGCTGGAGAAGTGGCAGCAGGGCCTGCAGTTAGCAAGGGGCAAAGGGAGTCACAGTGGGACTTAAGACTCACACATATGCCTGCTTCAAGCCAGGGGCATGTTCCCCCACCCTGTCCTCAGAGCCTCCACCCTGGCCAGCTGCCTCCCGGGCCCGCTTGATACTCACGGAGGTGGTGGGCATAGCGGAGGTGGAAGGTGTCACAGCCATGCACGTGGTGGTACAGCGTCTTTTCAATCAGGTCCTGTGGCTCGTAGCCTGTGAGCTCGGTCACCCTGGGGGAGGATGGCAGCTCTGTGAACTTTCCTTTAAACTAATATTGGTTTGGCCAACTAATCAAGTGCTAAAAGGCCCGGGGGGAAGTGTTGATTTTGGAAATGGAGAATGATCTTTCTTACAAGAAGCAAGTCTTTGAACTCTAGTTCAGAGCAGGATGTAGAAGTGTTTGTGAGCGAGAACGCTCTTCCAGAGGCATTGGTTTCCAGAGGCATTGGTTTCCAGAGGCATTGGTTTCCAGAGGCATTGGTTTCCAGAGGCATTGGTTTGGAAGCATGTTTGGGATGGCTGAGTGTCAGAACCTGTCTTGAAACCTGGCCTATCTGTGGTGCTGAGGGGAGTGCTCTGGACAAGCTGCTGTGAGCCACTTTGCAACTCACCTTTTTTTCCCCTTTTCTCCTTTCTTTCTTTTTTTAAATTAAAAAAATGTATATATGTATGAGTGTTATGCCTTCATATATGTAAGTGCACTCATGTAGTGCAATGCCGGTGGAGGACAGAAGAGGGTGACGGATCCCCTGTAGTTATGGGTGGTTGTTAGCAGCCATGTGGGTGCTAGGATTCAAACCTGGGTCTTCTGCAAGAACAGCCAGTGCTCCTGACTGCTGAGCCATCTCTCCAGCACCCGCCCCAACTTTTTGAGATGGGATCTCTCATTGTAACCGAATGGGCTCGAGTGACTGCTGGTCAGAGAGCCCCAGCAATCTTCCTGTCTCTGTTCCCCCAGTGCTGGGGTTATAGCACCACCATGCCCAGCATTATTATTTTATTTATTTATTTAGTGGTATGTCTGTACCCAACTGTCCATATGTGGAAGTCAGAGGACAGCTTGTGGGAATTGGTCCTCTCCTTTCATCATGTGGGTCCCAGGGATTGAACTCAGGTCATCAAGCTTGGCAACAAGTGCCTTTACCCTTCTGAACCATCTCTCCAACCCCATGCCTGGCTTTTTTTACGTGGTTTCTGGGCATCTGAACTTGAGTCTTCATGCTTTACACAGCAAGTACTTTACCCACTGAGCATCTTCTTAGCTCTTTTATTTTTCATTCTAACAAAATAAACATTTGTTATTTCATTTGTTATTTTAACTATTTTATGTGCTCAGTTTGGCAGCATTAAAATTCAGTAGTCACACTGTACCACCATCGTCATCATCACTTTCTAGAACTTTCTCACCACCCCAAACAAAAACTCCACACCTATTAAACACTACCTCCCCAGTCCCCTAACCCTGACCACTGCCTCCCTAGTCCCCTTGCCCCAGCTCCTCTTCCATTCTATTTTGATCTCCTTGAACTTGACTGCTCTGTTTGTCCCTTGAGTAGAATACTACAATGTAACCTCTGGCTTCTGGCTCCTTCACACAACATAACATTTTAAGGTATGTGTGTGTGTGTGTGTGTGTGTGTATGTGTCTATATGTGTGTGTCTATATGTGTGTCTCTGTGTGTATGTGTGTGTATGTGTATGTCGGTGTCTGTGTGTGTGTCTACAAGTGTATGTCTGTGTGTCATCTGTTGTCTTTGAGGGGCGAAGAGTGTGTGTGTGTGTGTGTGTGTGTGTGTGTGTGTGTGTATTTGTGTGTTTGCTTGCCTGAGACCAGAACTCAGCATCAGCCCCCTTGGAACTGGAGTTAAAAGTGGTTATGAGCCATCCAATATGGGTGCTGGGCACTCAAATCCAGTCCTCTGGAAGAGTAGTGAGCTCTCTTAACAAGAGTCTTCTCTCCAGCCCCAAGCATAAGATTTTTTTAAGGCTTATTGTTATTTGTAGTATGTGTCAGAAGATTTCTTTTTGTGACCAAATTCTTGTTCATGTGGATACCACAGTTGTGCATTTTGTTTATCTACTTTGTTGATGGACACCAGGGTCGTTTGCAGTTCCTGACTACTGTATGTTATTTATTATTTATTTATTTATTATTTATTTATTTATTTATTCATTGAGACAGGGTCTCATTATGTAGCCCCAGCTGGCCTGGAACTTGCTATATAGACCAGACTGGCCTTGAACTCACAGTGATCCACCTACCTCTGCTTCCTGAGTGCTGGGATTAAAGGCATGTACCACCCACCACACATGGCCTTTGTTGGATATTTAAATCTCTGTACCACACTATGCACTGTAAATTGGGATGGTTGGTCTCTAGATCTTACAGTTGGGTAATTTGTACTAATGGGAATTATGGAGTAACTGTGTAAGCCTGATATCAGCACAGGATTAATGCAGACCCCCCAGAATTTTATTTTAGTGTAGCAACTAAAAATATTATGACTGGAGGGTGAAGCTTAAGCTGGCCATAGAAGAGGCCCCAGTGTGTCTGTGACATGATCCCTCTTTACTCTCATCAAGCCCCGGGCATATTAATTTCCCACTTCTGCACTTTGAAGAGAAGTGGCTGTCAGCAGCTACGACCCCGGCAGCCTTGGGACTGCCCTGCCTGTGGGTGAAACTGTGTGTGGTAGCAGCAGGCCCTGCACACTTGGCCCAACCAAGCTGGGAACCGTGCCCTAAGGAAGAGGTGGCCCTAAACATCTTGGTGACAGATCTTCAAGGACAGATGAAAGCAAGGGGAAGGATTCCAAAGGACGCAAGGCTTTGGGAAGAAGAGGGTTCTGAGGATAGTGGGGGAGGAGGGGGATAATGAAGAAGGCTGGACTTGGGGGGCCCCCGTTCTCCAGGACTTGAAACTCTAGCTGTAAACAGAACCAGGAAGCGTAACCTATTTTCATTCTTTAGCCCACTGCTTCTCCTTCTGTGGCGTTCTGCTCATAAATCTCCCCCAGCCTAGTGTTTCCCTAGAATGGCTCCCTGCTTGGCACAACTGTTCCCTTGGTTTTCCTCCAAGCTGGGGAGGGAGCAGTGCTTCCGGTTGCTGGGAGACTGGCCCCCATGCTGGTGATTCAGGGCTCTAGAGACTTGTCCAATGGCCACCTAGAACTGCAAACTCAGCCAGGTCTGACTGGGTGACAGGAAGAAAGTGACAGCTAGCTGCCCTCCAACAAAAGCCAGAGATCTCTAGAGTGGGATGAGAGACTTCTAGGGGCCCTGGGGCATCTCGCTTATACAGGAAGGAACCCAAATGTGTCAATGAATCAGAAACACATGTACCATCACCAGCTTTAAAAATTAAAGGGCAAGAGAAGGGCTTGGCTGGATGCCCTCCTGCGTTTGTCAGATCTCCAGTGTCTGAAGACCTGTCAGAGGGATTTGCCAGACCCCAAATATTGCTGGCTTCACCCAGCCTTAGCAAAAGCACCAGCTATAGTTTTCAAAGTGAAATAACCACAAAACCCCAAGGATCCAAATGTCAGGTTATGCTGGGTTCAGTTGTGTCTAAAACTGTGCTGGGTGCGCAGCTTGCAACTGCCCTCCAGGCCCACCCATTCTTGCTCCTGTGACTTTGGAGACCTCAAGCCAACCCCCTGCTGTAGCTCCCGGGGCTTGGGTGCTGAAGCACCACCAGTCGGTTACTGCTGCCCTCCCTGGGCTGGACCAGCCCTGTGCCAGAGGGCTTTTAAAACCATGGAGTTGCAGAGAGGTCAAGATCTTGTGAAGGGTTCTGACTCCGTGCAGTCCCTTCCTACATGACAGGAGTTAGGGACAGGCCTTGAAGCTTGGCTAGAATCTTCCTAATACTCAACAGAAAGAAATACAAGTTGGAGTAGGGACAGGACATGTCCCTCCAGCTCACTATTCTTCCTGCCTACATGTGTGCAGCCCTCACATCTGAGGTACAGGGACACCCAAGGGCACTCTTCAAAGGTGCAACCTTACTTCTGAGCTAACCTCTGCCTTTTGCTGGACAGATCCTCTGTTCTGCAAACAACAGCAGGCTGAACAGCTGGAAAAGACCTCCAATCCCTCCTCTGGGAACACAGTCCCAGAGAATTCATAGGTCTCATGGAGTTTTCTTGAATTATCCAAGAAATACACGGAGGCAGAGAGAGGAAGAAACCAGTCCTTACCTCCCCAAGTCATGAGCTTGAAGAGCCCACTTTCTTCCAGCTTATTTTCAGAAGTGGCTCCTGATAAAGGAGAGATGTCCCCTGTCACTAAACTTCCCAGGCTCTGAAGCAGCTGGCCCAGCCCCTAATCTGCAGCCCCTAACCTGTAGCCCCTAACCTGTAGCCCCTGTGTCTACAGAAAGGAAAACAGAATTGGGCACCATTTCACATCTCTGGACGTGCTGGTGATGTTCCCCAAAGACCTCTGTGTACTCTTTGCTTACAGTCTCTGAGAAGATAGGGTGACTCTGAACACTCAGTAATGCCAACTCTTACTTCTCTCCTTTGATTGGCTCTGAGGAGCATGGAAGATGGTCCTGACTAAGTTCATGTCTCATCTCTTACCCTAAATCACATGGATTTGTCTCTTCTCCGTAAAGACATAGCTGGTAACATGATCAATTTTATGGGATGTTTTAATACCATAGTTCTCTCTTTCTCTCTCTCTCTCTCTCTCTCTCTCTCTCTCTCTCTCTCTCTCTCGTTTTCCTTTGTTTCTTGTTTGGTTTGGTTTATTTGAGAGGGGTCTCACTTTGTAGCCTAAGCTGGCCTTGAATCTGCCTTAGACTGGCCTGAAACTCATGGCAATCCTCCTGCTTCAGCCTCCCAAGTGCTGGGATTGTAAGTGTGAGTCATTAACACTATTTTTTTGGCTTTTTTGAGACAGGGTCTCCCTGTAGCCCCAGCTGGCCTGGAGGTCACTATGTAGACCAGGCTGGCCTTGAACTCACAGAGATCTGCCTGCCTCTGCCTCCCAAGTGCTGGGATTAAAGGTGTGTGCCACCACGCCCAGCTCATTTAGGGGCATTTTTAAATGTTAAGCTTTTATTTTCTTTCTTTCTTAGGGTGGATTTTGAAAATAAAGTTGTTTTTTTTTTGGTCTTTTTGAGGCAGGGTCTCTCTGTAGCCCCAGCTGGCCTAGAACTTACAGTGTAGACCAGGCTGGCTGGTCTTGAACTCACAAAGAACCACCTGCCTCTGCCTCCCAAGTGTGTGTGCCACCACACCTGGCTTTCAGTAACACTATTTTTAAAATTAAAAATAGAACAAAAAATAAATCAACAGCCCAGCATAATGGCACATGCCTGTAGTATCAGTTTCTTATAAGGTTAAGGCAGGAGGATTGCTTGAGTCCTGGAGCCCGTGAGGGATCGCAGACCACTTGTTCCACCTGCGCAACAGAAGAAACCAGGGGCCAAGAGGCAACGCAGCCTCGCAGGCCTCTGAGGCTTTGCTTTTTCAATTCCTCATAGTTATTATCTAAGTTCATCTTTCATAAGGACTCTCAGGTAGAGTGGATGGACAGGTCAGACATTGTACCAAAATGACAACAGAGCAGGTTCCACTGGCCTGAGACTGTGAGCTCTGTGGAGACTCTGGCTGTCCCGGAGTGTGCATGCTCCTGTATTCAAGCACCTCCGACGTCTTGTAAAATATATAGTTATTCATTGTCAATTAAAAATGAAAATAACCAGGGTGGCCGCACACGCCTTTAATCTCAGCACTCAGAGGCAGAGGCAGGAGGATCTCTGTGAGTTCAAGGCCAACCTGGTATACATAGTGACTTCCAGGCCAGCTGGGGCTACAAGGAGACCCTGTCTCAAAAAGACCAAAAAATTAATTAATTAAAATAAAAATTTGTGAAGTCTTCAGCTCCCCTAAGCAAGCTCTGAGGCTCCTCCAGCAAGGCCTCCTGAAACAAAAACCCTACTACTGCCTCAGCCCAGACACCATCAGGGCACCCACAAGTGTGGTCTAGGACCCCTGCAGGGAAGGTGACTTCTCTGTTCACCACCTTCCACTGTGGCCTTTACAGATCTAAGTGCTCCACTCCCTGTTCAGTGTGACAAAGTCCTACCAGTGTGGTGGAGAGATGAGGGAAGACTCTGTGGTCACCTGAGGTCAGAAAAAAGATGTGTGGTGCCTGTCGTCCCAGCACTTGGAAGGTAGAAGCAGAAGATTCAGGAGTTCTTAAGGTTGCTCTCAGCCACATAGTGAGTTTGAGCCTGGGCTACATGAGACGAGAGAGAGAGAGAGAGAGAGAGAGAGAGAGAGAGAGAGAGAGAAAGGGGTCGGGGGGCTAGAGGGATGGTTCAGTGGTTAAGAGCACTGGCTGCTCTTGCAGAGGAGCCAGGTTCAATTCCCAGCCCCCACATGGTGGCTAACAACTTTCTGTAACTCCAGTTCCAGGGGATCTAACTCCCTCTTCTTTTTTTGTTTTTGTTTTGAGACAGGGTCTCCCTATAGCCCCAGCTGACCTGGAACTTACTATGTAAACCAGGCTAGCCTTGAACTCACAGAGATCCTTCTGCCTCTGCCTCTGGAGTGCTGGGATTAAAGGTGTATGCCACCACACCCAGCTCCAAGTTCCTCTTTTGACCTCCGAGGGCATTGCATAACACTGGTGCACTTACCTACACGCAGGCAAAACACTCATACACATAAAATTAAAAATAATATGTATTTTTAAAAGAGAGAGAGAGATGAAGGAAGGACAAGAAAGGAAGGTGAGAGAAAAAGAGAAAGAAGGCTTCCGTGTCCACAACACATATTTCTGTCTCAAGTTTATAAGATGATTCAAATAGTAGGTAATTAATTTAAACAAGTCCCTGAGTCCTAAGTCTGTCATGACTTCTTTCTGCTCATGACTTGATTTCACTAAACCCCTTGCACATCCATACCCTTAGCAGGTCTTATTTTCCATTATAGTTTGGGTTAATCACATGTGGCTGTCCAGGGCTAACTCCCACCATTGTAGTCTTCTGAAATGTCACAGCAATGGTGATGGCAAGAGCCAGACTTACCTGGAATCCAGGAAGATGAGCTTCAGGTCGAGGCTGGCTCTGAACATGAACATGTTGCTGTGCAGTTTGATCTCTGTGATGGCACTGGGTGGCAGCGACTGCCCCACAGCCACCAGCCCCACAATCTGGTAACAGGAGTCGTACAGGGACATGTCCAGCATATACTGCCTGATCTTCAAGTAGCCACTGCAGTGGATGACCTGGGAAGGCAGAGTGCAGGCTCAGTGGCCACTGTGCTCCTGGCTCAGTTCTTTTTTTAAGTGCTAGAATAGTCTCCAGCCCAGTCTCTACAGAGCTGCACAGTCAGCATCCTGATAGAGACCTGTGCCCCCTTGGCAGGAAGGAACTCGCCTCTACCTTAGGAAACAATGTCATGAGGAAACACAATGTTTTCTTGTCCACCTAAATGTGCATGAGGAACTTCACAGATCAGAGTGTCATGCATGATGGACTTTGGCATAATGAACTCACTGCCAAGTTGTGACTCAGAACGCAGCAAAAGCTGGAGACCTAGTTCTCCCATTATGCTCATGTCAATAGTTAAATGCTTTCCAGCTTCCAACAGGATTAACTTGACATTTGTATCACCTGATAACTCTGTTGCTCCAGTAAAAGAATTCTTTTGGAAAAAAAATTTATTTTTAATGTTTTGGCTGGGAACATTAAAAGGTACTGGGGATCTGAACTCAGGTCCTTGTGCTTGTGTGGCAAGCACTTTACCAAATGAGCCATCTCCCAGTGTAATGGGTTTGACTGTTTAATTAGTTTATTTATAATTCAAGTTTTGGTAAACAATAAGCAGAGTATCTAGTCTACTCTGGAAGAAGATTCCTTCCAGTACTTAGAACCAAAGGCCATAACGAGAGAATTACAATGTCCTGACCAAGCAGAGGCACCTGAGCCCTAAACCTCATGTAGGAGCATGTTTACCATTTAAACACTGTCAAATCCTGGATCCTTAGCCTCAAATTCAAAATTCATCCCCCCTGCCCCCCATTTGCCTCTGTGCCAGGTCTTATGTAGCCTAGGCTAGCCTTAAATTTACAATGTAGCTGAAGATGATCTTGAATTATTGATTCTCCTACCTCCACCTCCCAAGTGCTGGGTTACAAGTGTGCACCACTTGTTTGTGCAGTGTAGGGGATGGGACCCAGGACCTAGTGTGTGCCAGGCAAGCACTCTACCAATTGAGCTACATCCCAGCCTACCCAAAATCCCTTTTGGAAAATTTTTTCTACAGAATTCAGATTACGTTTATAGTTTTTAGAGTTGGAACAAATCTTAAAATCCTTTTAGTCTATTTTCCCACTTCCCTAAGGAGGAAACCAAGAACAAGATGGGTAGTTGATGTTATTCTGCTTAGGATTAGACAGTTGAACAGAAATGACTAAAGACCCAGGCCTCTCAGGAGTATCAGTTAGGAATGGGTAGAGCTAAGGGCTCCCCACTTTGGCTCAAAGAGGCTTAGCGACTGGGACAAATCAGCAGAAGAAGTGTGTCCCCCCCAAAACTATAAAAACAGAGTAGGGGTGGAGTTCAGTGGTAGAGCATTTGCTTGGCAGGTCCTAAATTTAATCCCAGCACTGAAAAAAAATATAATAAAAGTGAAGAGTGAGATTAAGGTCAAAGTCTAGGAAGAATTCAAAGTAGGGTTGGAAGGAGACAGCTGAAGAGGGGCTTGTGGGGGCAGAAGACCCTGGTCTGAGGGCCATTCCAGCCAAAGGCTCAAAGGTGTCAAAGTGCCCCTCCCCCCACTTTCCTTTCTCCTTTTTCAAGGGGCAAATACAAAGGGACACTGGCTGCCTGTAGCTCCAGAGTGACAGAAGTGACCCCTCTCCTCCAAGCTGGGAGGAACAGACTGTGAGGCTCCTGGGGAGAGAGGGAGGAGCTCAACAACAGGCCAAAGGTGAAGGGGCTGCAGGGATCCCTACAGATTGTCCCCAGCCTACCCATCTAGAAGTGTCTAACACTGAGGCGCAGCACTGCCAGATGGACATCTAGGTGACCTGCTCCCAGATTCTGGAATTAACTAGAGCAAACAGCCATATCTGAAAGAGTTCAGCCACCAGCGAGGGGCTAGGCTGGGCTAGGAAGTGACGGCCTGGCCCGTCACTACTTCTTGTGAGCTCCCACCCTCGAGTATATAATAAGGCCAGAATGACCGATTGGATGTGGTGCTACAGGTGAAAGCACTACTTGGCACCTGGGAAGGGCTGTCATTACTGTGATGAGCACCACCAGGGGCACTGGCATTACTGGAACATTCCATGGGTAAGAACATCTCTGTGCAGCAATTATCAATGCTGCCTGGGTATCCTGTCTGGGAATGTGGGTGGATGCTAGGGGCAGCTGTTCCAAGGGAACTGACCCATGGCATGTAAAGTGGAACTCACAGGCACAGAGACAAAAGTCTATCCTAAGCCACTCCAATCCTGGTCTTAAATGATGAAATCCAGCCTAGCCTGGAACATCCGTGTAAAGTTCCAGCTCTGTGGGCTCAGAAGCCATCCAGAGCCTGTTGCTTAAGACTTCTGCCCTGGCGGGAGCGACATAATAAATTTCCAAACCTTTTCTTTTGAATATTGCCTCAGGTGTGACACAGAATGTAAAATGCACAGTCAAGACCCCGCCAGTCTCTCCTGTCCCCACCAGGGGCCGGCTGTACCTTGTATCCGCTGCACGTCAGGCCTGCATTTCTTTTTGCCAAGACGCACTTCATTCGAAGAAAGAAGGACCTCTCTATCTCGTACTCTGAAAGAAGGGGCAAGGCTAAGGTTAGATGGCCATGCTGCCCTGCCCACTTCACCTCCCCCAAATGGCACTGGCAAGTTCCCAGAGGCTACCTCATCTATGCCCAGCCCCAGCCCAGAAAGCTTCTGCCAGTAGCCAAGGTCTGGGTGGGGAGGGCAGAAAACATGCCCATTCTGCTATGGCTTCCAAGACTCTGAAGAAAAGTAACCCAAAGCACGATGACAGCAAGAGCCTTGGAGTCAAGGGATGAGCTTGGCAGAGTACCACCTGCCCCTGTCCCCTCCTGGAAGCCACAGGGCATCTGGGTAGCAGGAAAATCACCTGGACCAGCGCTGAGGCAGAAAGACCTCAGTGCCTGAGCTTCAAGGTAGTAGATACCAAATGCCAATCACAACATAGCCCATCTCTGACAGGGAGCCAGGCACCCTTACCTGCTGAGCCATCTTACTGGCCCTTTTCTTTCATTCTTTTTTTAACCGTCACATACAAACCTCTGGCCTTGCATGTACATATGAACCCCCTAATGAAGTGTCCCCTGCTTTAAGGAATACTGGTGCTCTGAGGCGCAAATAGAGAAGTATCCACACTTCCAGGTGTGGAGAGATCACACACCTTACAGAAACAGCCATTTGGTGGAAGTTAATCACGGATCTCTGAAGAAGCATCACCACTAGGAATGACAGCAGGGGCTTCCACCCTTCCCAAGGGCACTGCTCTAAGAAAGTCAGGGAATGGACTCAAAGGCCCCTTTCAGTCCCCCCGTTGGAGGTCTGCCAGGTTTTACCCCCAATTCCTCCTGCAACTGGGCTCTGCAGGCTTACGGCTTTCCTCTGACATGGCTGCCTGTCTGAACCACACAGATGAACACTGAGTTACGGGAGCTCAGATTGTCACTGTTTCAATTTTTTTGTGTGGATGAGAGCTTTGCCTGCATGTATGTAAGTATACCACATGTATGCAGTGCCTGAAGAGACCAGAAGAGGGAGTCAGAGCCCCCAGAACCGGAGTTACAGATTGTTGTGAGCCACCATGTGGGTGCTAGGAACCAAACCAGGACCTCTTAACTGCTGAGTCATCTCTCCCACCCCACGAGGGTTTGAAAAGGATTTCTAGTTATTTTCTAGTCTGGGGAAGAACTCGTGTTACACATATTTACCATAAAATAGCAAGGGTCACTTCAAACAGAAAATTAGCTCTGCGCTGAGAAGGGAGGTAGAACATCAAGAACATAGGAACCTTGAACGCTGCACCTCTCTCAAATGGCATCGAAATGAGTCAGCTATGTGACCCCAACACCCCCAGCCATTATCACGCCTTCCTTTGTACTATCCACACTTTGGGCCTGAATCCAAGAGACACGGAGACAAAAGGGTCTCATGAGATTCCCGGGCACAGTTACTGTCATTTTGTAAATACTTTTTCAGAGGTTATGGCATAGGGAGGATGAAAAGCACCAGGATGGAGAGAGGGCCAGCCCAAGGATGTAAGCACAGATCATAGCTCCAGCTCAGCGCCTCCATTCCATCTCAGAAGCCAGCATGCCAGACTCTTTCCTTCAAGAGGAGTCATCAGACTCTTGACTCTTTCTGGAGCTAGAAAGCCAAGGGCTCAGAACTGCGTATTGCATAAGCAAGCACTTCCAGAGTTCCTAGCTTTCCCACAAGGGAGCTGTAAGAATGGGACTCTGGCTAGTCAGACCATCCTCATCATTGTGTGTGTGGGGGGGGGTGCGCGCACACACATGTACATACACGTAGAGGGCAGAGGACAATCTCAGCTGTCATTCCTCAGGTACACACACCCTGTTTTGTGAGACAGGGTCTTTCACTGACCTGAATCATCCTGTTTCCACTACTACAAGTTTATGCCACCATATCCAACAATTTAAGATATTTTTTTATTTTTATTTTGTATGTATGAGTATTTTGCCTGTATGTATGTAAGTGCACCTGTGTCATGAAATGCCCATGAAGGTCAGAAGAGGGTCAGATTCCCCTGGAACTGGAGTTAGGGATGGTTATTAGCCAGTGTGTGGATGCTGGGAACTGAACCCGAGTCTGTTTTAGATATGGGTTTGGGGATTGAATTTGGATCCTCACACAAGCACTTTACTGGCTCAGCCATCTTCTTGGCTCCCATTCTTTTTCTTTTTTTATGTGTATGAATGTGTTGCCTGTATGTATACAAGTGCACCTGTGTCATGCAATGCCCACGGAGGTCAGAGGAGAGCGTCACATCCCCCAGAACTGTAGTTTAGGATGGTTATTAGCAGCCATGTGGGTTCTAGGAATCCAACCCAGGTCCTCTGCAAGAGCAGCCAGTGCTCTTAACCCCTGAACCATCTCTCCAGCCCCTTCGGCTCCCATTCTTTAACTATTAACATTTATTTTGGATTTTCTTCTAGTGAAGAATTTTTGTCAAGCTGGGAACTGTAGCCCCAGGCACACAGGAGACCCACTAGTCAATATGTCTGCTGGTCTCTGCAGGGTGTCAGAGGGAGTTGAAAGTCGGAGCTTCTGGAAGAAACTGTGTATTTTCCTAACACTCATCATGGTTGTAATTTAAGGAGACATGTATGCTATGCCCAGGGGTTCTGAACACTTCTGTGCCATGGTGTAAAACCTAAATCCCTGCTCAGAGTACTGCTAAATGCATAAAACAGATACAAAGGAACGAACTGTATTGGAGAAGAATTGGCAAAACATTTAAATGCAGTGTTATGAATATAAATATCTTCCTGTCTAGTATATTCGGTGGAGATTCATTAGTGGGCTTCATAACTCCCGAAAACTCTGAAGCCATCACTGCATAAGTGATGTATGTAAATATCTGCAACAACCATAATGTGATGGGAAAATGTCTACAATGTCTGTGGTTAGAAAAGCCATAGTTCTAATGATCCCAGCATGGTTTATAGCCTACAATCACATGTAAACAGCACGCTAAATTTCACCTAAAGGAAATACGGGTGTAATTTTCCGCCATGAAATTTCACATTCTCCCATCTCTAGATCTGTCCTCGGAAGCAGCAGTTCAGGCCTAGACCCATGACGGGCAGCTCTGGAATTTTAAGCCAGGAGCACTTGAGGAGAAGAGCCTGTGACCCATTGCTAAACAGCCTCGGGCACATAATAGGAGTTCAATAATTGTCCGTTGAAAACACAGAGGCGAGGTGAACTGGCGGTGTAGCTCAGTGGCAGAGCAGGCAGCAGCATGCACAAAATCCTGGGTTCCATCCCCAGCACTGTAAGCAAGCAAGCAAGCAAGAAACACAGAGGTATGAGTGTATAGTCGCTCTGGGTGGGTGCTGGTGCTTGCCTGACCCAATCAGCAGGTGTGGGAATCAAAATACTTTGGTCACAGTCAAGAGCATGACCTTGTTTCATCAGTGTGGAGGAAATACCTTGGAGTAGGTGATGGTGGAGAGGGGGATGAGCCGTGAGGACTGCAGTCATCTCGTCATGGTCAGAAGGATGGATGTACTCATAGATACTGTTGCCTGTGAGCTCTACCTGCCAAGGAATGGAAGGGTCAGAGATGTCATAGGTTTCCCGAGGTCAGCTCCAGGGGCACGGGGTCAGGTGTGTCCCAGGTTCACACCCAGACAGGAACAGGACTTTAGTCTCTCCTTGCAGCTCAGACCTTGGCCCAAAGCAAAAGTGGAAGCAAGCTGCTGTTTGCAGAGCTCCGAACTGTGGCCTGGAGACCAGCTACCTTCAGCCTGCTGCACCCCTTCAAGAGCCAGGTCCGTCCACACAGAGGCTGACCAGTTGGGAACTGTGGAGGTCTCCCATGCCACTCTGACAAAGGCCCCTTCTGTGTCAGCACCGGACCATGCCCCGGGCACTGCCGGGGCTCCCTCACATTGCCAGAAATGCATCTCTGACCTTCTTGGTCTGAGCTGACTGTGCTTATTCTACAGTCCCACCCAGGGCATGGCTGGGTCCCTCTGCGTGACTTGCGATCTGGATCTGGGAGGGCGTAGACCACATGAAGTAGTAGTTATTCCCCAGGGTTCCACTTTACCATCCTCACACCACCTACCATGGCAGGCCTCTAGGCCACATCCATGCCAGACACGACATTGCTTTTTGGGAATGAGAAGCCCCAGGAAACAAGCTAGGATTTTTTTAAATGTGTCTTAGTGTATTGCCAGCATATGTGTAAGTGCACCTGTGTTGTGCAATGCCCATAGAATAGGCTGTCAAATTCCCTGAAACTAGAGCTTCAGACAGTTGTTAGCCACCAAGTGGGTGCTGGGAATCGAACCTGGGTCCTCTGCAAGAGCAGTTGGTGCTCTTAACCACTGAGCTATCTCTCCAGCCCTCCCATCATTATTTTTCTATGAGATACAATGCCCACAGAGGTCAGAAGACAGCATCAGATCCCCTGGAACTGGAGTTAGAATGGTTGTTAGCCACCAAGTGGGTGCTGGGAATCGAACCTGGGTCCTCTGCAAGAGCAGTTGGTGCTCTTAACCACTGAGCTATCTCTCCAGCCCCCCATGTTAGGATTTTAATGCAGAGGACCCTGGCAGTCCAATTCTGACCTTGAGAACCTTTGCTTGTTCTCTACCATGACAGGGCAAGCCTCTGGCTTCTTCGAGAACCCAAGACCTCAGTCCCTTACCCACATTAAAATGGGCCCAGAATGTTCCAGAAACATACTCTACCACGAGGGCAGCCTCCTTGCAGTGATGGGTATATCCCATTTTTAGAACTACAATCAGAAGAGCTGAGGGTGATCACAAACAGTGAGTCAGTATACCCAGTATTCAGGGGCGCTCTGGGGCAGTGGTAGGGACTCCACCACTGCCACTGGGAACCCCAGAACCCAGTCAATGTAGGGAAGAAACTCAAAGATACCAAAAAGGTGCCCTTGGGTGGCAGGAACCTTGGATGGGTCCCAAGACTTCTTTCTCAGCCCTGTCCAGGTAGAGGGTAGCCCAAGCCAGCACAGGAAGCTGTGGCAGGTCTTGTCCCTGGCCTTGGAAACTTCAAGTGGGTCTTTTCCCTAGCCTTGGAAACTTTGAGTGGGTCTTGTCCCTAGCCTTGGAAACTTTGAGTGGCACTGGAGGGTGATGGAGAGCTTGTTGCTGTGGCTCCAGGATTATCTGTTTAGGGGTGGCCCTGACTGCACCACCTCAGGTAGCAGCACAGCTCCAGTAAGGTGGTTTTATGAACACTCTGCTGTCCCAGAACCACAGCTCCAAGTGAGCATCCCACCCTCAGCTCTTTCCAAGGAGCCATGGTGAGTTGAAGGCTTCACTCCACCAGCTCCAGAGAGCACCTTCAATTCGTCAAGATGTAACAGTTCCCTTTTTTTCAACATAAATTAAGTTTCTAAGTATTCTTGTCCCCCAAATCCACAATTTTAGTTTCTGAGTTATTCACAAAATGCCTCTTTCCAATCTTATGCAAACAGAGCAGGGGGAAAATCCAAGCACAGAACGCCTCTCTACCACCTGCTAACCCCCACCTCCCAAACCTGGGGTTTCACAACTGACCTCAATGGAGATCTGCCTAAATGAAAAGATAGCACATAATTAAAATTTTTTGAAATTACAATTATTTATATATTTGTGGGGGTAGGGTATGTGTACCACAGTGCACACATGGACAACTTGTGAGAATTGATTCTCTCTCTCTGTCATCTGGGTTCTGGGGATTGAACTTCTCTAAGGACTGAGGTTGTCAGGCTTGGAAGCAAGTGCCTTTATCCACTGAGCCACCTCCCTGGCCCAGTGATTTCATTTTTAAAAAGAAAGAAAAATGAAGTATTTTTCTTGCAAATTATTCCTGTTAATCCCTGAAAGGCTTAAATAAACCCGCAGTGTTGAAGCCAACCATTTGAGATGGGAGAGCTACCTTCATCCTTCTTTCCTTTCTTTCATTTTTTTATTTCAGCAGTTGATTTTTTTTTTTTTTTAAGAAAACACAAAACAAATCAAGAGAAAGGGGCGGGGAGAGAGAATGAGCATTCAAGGTTTGTTGGAAGCTCCTTTTGAGAAAAATGTACATAACTGCTGTCTTAGCAGACAAACTCCTTTGGGGACTCAGAAACATTTGCATCTCTGCTGATGAGGGAATAGACAGGTTTAATCTCTAAATTGCTTCATCTGATTTCAGAGTGTCTGTTCTCATCACTGGCTGGAGTGCGGGGAGAGCAAAGACACCTGGATGGAGAGCTTGGTTTTCTTTTTTTAAATATTTTATTTCTTTTCATTTTATGTATAAAGTGTGTTGCCTGCATGTATGTAAGTGCACCCATGTCGAGCAATACCCGTGGAGGTCAGAAGAGAGCATCAGATTTCTCTAGAACTGGAATTACAGATGGTTGTCAGCCACCATGTGGGTGCTGGGATTCAAACCCAGAGCCTCTGCAAGAACAGTCAGTGCTCTTAATCACTGAGCCATCGCTCCAGCCCGAGAGCTTGGTTTTTCTGAGCTCTCAGGTTCATTATACAACTCTGTGGCTGTCTTCAAATGGCAGAAATGTTTTCACAGAACAAAATTTAGAGTGATAACAGTGCTGACCTTAGCTTAAAATTATGACTAAGATGGTGTTTCCTGTATTTACATATCTATTCATGCTTTTGAATGCTGGAAGAAATGTGACAATCTCACCCCAATGCCTGAAATATAGAGAGATGATAGATAAATAGATAATTGATAGATAGATAGATAAATGATGATAGATGATAGATAGATAGATTGATTGATAGATAATAATTTGTCACTTTAAAATTCCCCAGGACTCATTTCTCAGCCTTATTAAAACAAAACTTCAATGTGATGTTTTGGTATTTGTAAAATCCTGCTAACTACAAAATGAAAGGCTTTCCTAAGAGCTTTTTTATGTTTTTCGCAATAGCTTTTATCCTGCCAAGAAAGCTGCAATGGTCAACACAACAGTAGAAAGATAGACTCTGTGTGGAAGGGCAGGGTCGCTTGGCCCCAGGAAAATGCACATGACTGTTCGTTGTGGCAGACTGAGCATTTTAAAATAAGATGGTTTGGGTTTCAGGGTTCAAGTTATGTCAACAAACATAAAACACTGTACTTTATTTCTAAAGCGAAAGGGTTCTGCCTCATGCCTCTGAATGGCGCGGTTGCTATTTTTTATGGCTGTGTTTCTGGTATCCATCTCAAATATTGCATTTTGCTTTATGCATCTCATAAACAGCGATTTCACATATATCTACATTTCTTTGAAAATGTATATTAGTTACCTAGATATTATATAACACAACTTCATTACAGAGATTTGGACCATATGGATGCTTAAAATGTATGTATGACTTTATTTTTCCCTCCTCAAATATAAGTAAGATGATTGTATTAAAGAAACAAAGGGGAGAGGAAAGAAGGAAGACTAAACCCTTTAATATATGCTCATGGATGACAGTGTTTTCCTAAATAGTCATCCAAACATATGTAAATGTGCCTATGCATTTCATGTGTGAGCACAAACACTGAATAGAAATTTTAAAGCCAGAGTCTCTGTTTCCCAACACGTGGTGTCTGGGATGAGAAGACAACCTATACTTTGTGGTTGTTTCTGTCATTTTTTAATACCAAAGTTTGACAGCAATGAGCATACTTGCTCATGAATTTAAAAGCAAAATAAATGAATAAATGCTGCTACAGGAAGTAGATTTCTTATTCCAACACTTTTTAGTGTAATAAAAGGCTTTCAATGAAGCTGTGTTTATACACATAAAAGATGGGTTTTATATCCTCTAATAGATCATTGTGATTGTTCCAAATAAAACAGAGCACACCCCTTTGCTGTGAACTTTCACACAACCATGGCTCACAGGGCTTACATCCCTAAGGCTCTCTGCTACTGAGTTTAACCTTGACTCCACGGGAGCCTCACTTAAGAAGACAATGTCACTGAGTGTAAGTGACAGTTCTTGGAACACAGAACTGCACCATGTAACTGTGAACTATGACTCTGGTTGTTATCAGAAACATTTGAAGGGCTACTTTTCAACACTTACCTGATAGAATCTTACCAGCAGGTCTTTTATTTTTCTGTTTTGGTAATCAAACCCAATGCCTCATGCCACATGCCTACCACTGAGTTATACCTCCAGCTCCAACACTTTTTTTCTATGGTCATTTTGTTTTCTAAGAACCATCTTTAAATAAATTTAATAGTGTTCATATTTGCCGTATTGGCCTGACTTTTTACTACTAATAAAAATAATCTAAAAGATGCAAAGCATATTTTAAAAGAGTAGTTGTTTGGGTATCCTATTCAGTACTTTATTTTACTATTTAAGTAGACAGAAAAAAATACACATTGCAATTCTCCCCAGATTCCCTTCTATGGCATTAATCATGAACAGGAGGCAGGCTTGAGGGAAAGGTTTGCTGTTGCTTATTTAAATTGTTCACCACGAATGTCCCCCAGACACTGACATGGGGCTCATAACAGCCTTGCTGTGATTTTAGAGCTGCAGTTCACAGTCTCACTTGGGAATCAGGAAGAAATCAGTTGTTCTACACAGTCACTTTAACTTCACTGTATTTCAATAGTTGTTTCTTCAGGGGACACAGGGTCAAGAGGTATCTCTACAGTTTTCTTAGAAAATGGTAGCCTTTCAAGCCGATGATACCGAGTTTTATTTCTGTACAAGATCAAAGGGAAACATAATACGGGATTTGTGAGGCTGCATCGCTTTCCCTCTGCAGAGTTAATCAGGAGCAGAATGCAGACCTGTCACCTAGCCAATGTTTTGGTCATTCTTAATTAGTGTGTTCAGAGTCAATCTATCCGATTCCCCACATTAAAAAGAAGGAGGAGGAGGAGGAGGAGGAGCAGGAGGAGGAGGGGAAGGTGGAAAGAAAGAAAGAAAGAAAGAAAGAAAGAAAGAAAGAAAGAAAGAAAGAAAGAAAGAAAAAAGAAAAATGACAGGGAGATGCTGGATGGTGAAATGAATCACCAATGGGAAGAAGTGGATGTCCTAGGATGTCCCCAGGACCGAGGCTGTGCCAGCACATTCCAAATGACTGGGCAGTCCTAACAGGTACCTGCCAAAGGGCTCTAAGTACACCCGGGTTCTAATGAGATTGCTTATAAATTACATGACAGCTATTTGATCTTCTCTTCAGTCATAGTCTTGAGAGAGGGGCAGAGCAAGTATTATTATTTAAATTATGGTTCCAGGGCATTACTGCCTTCTCTAACCAGACAATGAAAACCTGAGTTCCCTTTTTGCTTTGACTGCTAGAGAGCTCAGATCTACGTTTACTATTCAATAATAGTGCTTCTACCTATTTTGAAAGATTTTTGTCATGTTTGTGACATTATTGTAAGACTATCAATGATTTTATAAATTTCAAATGAAATTGGTAAATTATCCAATCTAGGTTGATTGACTACAGTCTGAAAAAACAAAAACAAGAACAGTCTGAGTGCAACTAAAGGGCCCTGACTAATTCTAAATAGGGGAAGGTAGAAATCCAGAGGATGTAACCACAGAAAAATGAACGTTTCTCTGCCTCCCTCCCTCCCTGAAATAAAAAAAGGGGAAGGTAGAAATCAAGAGGATGTAACCACAAAAAAATCATCGTCTCCCTGCCTCCCTCCCTCCCTGCCTCCCTCCCTCCCTCCCTTCCTTCCTTCCTTCCTTCCTTCCTTCCTTCCTTCCTCCTCTTCCATCCATTCCGTATTAAGCATTGAACCCAAGGTCTTGTTGCAGGCTATATACTATAGCACTGAGCTGTTGTTCCAGTCCCAAAGACTAATTAATTTCATGTGGTCAGTCTTACAAGTACATTAATCCCATGAGTCATGTAGGTACAAGTAAACTGTATTCACAAGAGGGATGGATTAAAAAAAAAAAAAAAAAAAAAAAAAAAAAAAAAAAAAGGAAAGAAAAGAAAACAGAAAAAGAAAGGACAAAAGGAATTTTTGGCTAATTATAATGTGAAATTCATTTACTTTGTATGAATAATGAAGAGGCATGGATATCTACTTGGACAAGAAGGGTATCCTGACCCTGGAAGATGAGGTTAAATACCAGTGACAATTGTTTTAAAAATGTGTTGCCTGGGGGCTGGAGAGATGGGTCAGCGGTTAAGAACACTGACTGTCCTTGCAGAAGACCCGGGTTCGAATCCCAGCACCCACATGGCAGCTAACAACTGTCCGTAACTCCAGTCCCAGGGGATCTGACAGCCTCTTCTGACCTCCGTGGGCATTGCACGACATGGGTGCACTTACCTACATGCAGGCAATACACGTGTACACATAAAATAAAAAAGATAAATGAAATTTTAAAAATGTGTTGCCTGAAAAAGTAAAGGAATGTACACATGTAGATATCCAAATTTGGTAATCTTGCCTCTCAATGAGAAAATTCAAGCCGTATTATTGAGCATGTTTCATTTTGGCTTAGCTACAAGAGGACGCTGCCAGGACAAGATCCTCCTGTGCCTCTCAGAGCCCATTTTCTGAGTTGATCATTAAATCTAGTGCGCCTTTCATTGAATGAAAAGTCACACTGATAGCTCAGAATGTAGGGAAGCATTCAGTCCCCACATGTTTAAAAGCTGTGACTTTCCAAACTGCCTTCTAAATGTTTATATTTCTACTTATAGACAAAGGCTACTCTCAGTCTTGATTAGAGAAGCCCTTCTTTCTAGGTAATGCAGAGACTCTGGGTGCTAAGAGGAAGCCTTTCTTTCCAGTGCATGGTGATGAATGCAGAGACTCAGAGCGCTAGGAGGAAGTGGTGTTTGGCTGCTCAGCCCGAGCAAATCCCTTCTAAGTCTCAGGGAACAGTGCAGAAGAGGGGAGTGGGAAAAAATGTAAGAGCTAGAAGGCAGGGACAAAGGCTTTGAAACTGCATCTCCTGGACAAGATACAACAAATTGCAATCGCAAACTCACACCAGCTGCGGTCGCCTGGTATACATAAAATGCTGTGCCACTGTGTCAACAGGCAGGGGTGTAGGAATGGGGGGACGGGCTTGGTGGTCCTACCCCTCACTGATGAGCTATTGGCTACTGATTGTTTCTGGAACTGGGGAGTTGTTGCCTTCAGTTGTCTATTCACTGGTGAGCCCACTAGGCTCCAATGAATAGCTCCAAAGAGACACTCACATAGAAAGCTCTGGTTAAACTTGGTGGATCACAAAACAAAAAGACAGGAATTTGGGAAAGGGACTTGGGGGTTGATGATAGTGATGTGAGGGAGATAAGAGAGCCATAGAGCTTAGGGTAATCAGAATGCATTTTATATATATATATATGAAATTGTCAAAGAACAAATGTAGTTTTTTTTTTTAAAGTGATTTTTATCACCAGGAACCATGCTCCAGAAGTCAGACATAAGAATGGGAAAGGTCAGTGAGCCTTCTCCCTGGCCAGATGTGCCAGAAGCCCTCTACCAAACTCTCTGGGGATAGACAAACTGAGTCCACCTCTTTCCTCTAAGGAATGGTATTACTGAAATGTTCTAAAGAAATCAGGACCTTACAAAACAGTAGTGAATCAAGTTTTATGAGTTTCTATCACAAGCATATAAAATGCTTTACTGAAACAACCATTGAACTGGAAAAACTCAGGAAAAATGATGCTGAATTCCCTGGGAACACTCCTGAATCCAGCCCTTCTCTTGAACTCTCCCCAGAGCACAGGCTGCACAAAACCGATGCTGGATGACAGCGTACAAAGCCCATGCTGGACAGCTTGTCCCTCTCTAGGCAGCAATGCCTGGTGCCACGTGCAGACCAGCAGCGGTCAGAGGGTCCCCCTTGGGGAAGCTCTTTTCTATGCCAATCTCACATTACTAGGTAAACAGACAGTTTAGGACATCTGACAGACTCTCAGAACAAAACTAATCACAGCTGGCACAAAGGGAAAAGACAGTAAAAAGACAGTAAAAAGTAAAAAGACAAACCCCTGTGCAATACCCCAAGGAGGGCATTTTACAATTATCGATTATGTTCACACACAAAAGCAGACCGTTAAACAGACTCATTTTCAGGTTGGGCAAAGTGATCATGATTCATTAATATTTTGATGATACATAAAATCAGTTAATACCTACCTGGGACAAGCCTAAGTGAACAGAAGCTGTCTCGGATATATACATGATTTTGCCATCAGATGCTACCACAAAAACAAATCCGTCCAAGGTCTGTAAAAGAGAAAGTGTCAGAGTAAGAGATGACAGTTCGACATACTATCACAGAGTTGGAGGAGATGTATGAAACATGGTGGGCTAGGCTGGGGGAAGATGTAGCTCATGAAATAAACATGATGGGATGGGCTGGGGAAAGGTGGTAGAAGGTTTGCCTAGCATGTGTGAGGCTCTGGGGTAAGTACACACACACACACACACACACACACACACACACACACACACACACATTTTTGAATGAAGGAGAAAAAAGAGCCCAGGGCTATAAGGGCTGCAGGTAACAATACTCAAGGCTTAATTCCCAAGCCAGGCTCTCAAATGCTTTTAAAGCACTTTAAAAACAGTCTTGCACCCACCCTACAAAATCATACAAAGTATTTGAGAATCCTATCCTGCCCAATTTGAACGTAATAGCTTTTATTGTTTGAGCTTATTTTAGCACTTAGTACAAATCCGGTGTTCTACGGTTCTTAAGGGAGCATCTACCACCCTATAGGCCTTTTAATGTTGGAATTGGCAGTCATTTATACCACGAGGACAGACACTTTATTTGCCACAGTTTTCTAGTTACCCTAAGTACCATTTGAATAATAAATTCTTACCATTGCCAGAAAATAAAACAAAATAATTATTTTACCAGACTGTGTCTACAGAATTAAGTATTTAGACTTTGAAAGAGATCAAATAGCCTTTGCCAGAGTCAAAGAGGAAAAAAAAATGACTTCTGAAAAATTAAAATGACTCCAACGAAATTCTGATTTTTGTCTAAGTTGGCTAAGCTTCCAAAAATAAATTATAAGAGGTGATTCAGACAAGTAAAAAGGTAATGACGGTTGCGTGGTTGTGTCTAGAATTAAAAGACTAAATAATTTTTGAAAAGAAGAAACTTTTATTTACTTGTTCATATTTTAAGATCAGGTACAAAAAGTAATAAAGGTGAGAGCCTGTGCGACTCGGAATGGCACACCAATAAAAATATTCCGGATTAATTTCTGGCTACAAATTCTTTTACAGCATGTAATTGAAACCAGATTACCATTGGGTTTCTTCAAAATACCCTGTTGAAGGGGAGGGGATAAAAGAATGAAGTAGAAATAAAATTTGAACGAGATACGCTTACAGTCTCCGTATCCAAGTTTACTACAAAAATTCTTCACCTCCTAAACTGTCATTACCTTCAATACACTAGGGGTGAAATCACCCTTCTTTTATTGTTCGAGTTTAACTCAACTACTTAGTAGTTTTGAAACTAAACCAGTGACGCTTCACATACAAAAAACAAAAATCGAGCTCTAACTTTATGACTTGAATGTTTAACTCCGAAATCATTCAAGAGATACCCTTAACCAAATGGCTCCCTCAAAATATCTAGGAGAACGAGAACGTTAAAAATAATAATAATAAAAGGATCATAGTTAAATTCTGAAAGTTGCCCCCCCCCATCATGTCTTTAATGGGAAATGTGGAGGGTAACCATCGCCACGCAGGAGTTAATTAAACGCACTGGAGACGTCTGGGTGTGTTGACTTTACCCACCAGGTTTCCACTGAGGAGCCTCAGCGCTTAGCTGTTTTTGATGACAGTGTCTGGTGTTAGTGTCGCTCTTGATAACTCGGGAATATGAAACACGCAAACAGCCGCGGGTGGCGGTAAGTGGCGGTAAGGGAGCTGACAGCAGGTCCCGCGCCCCACCTCGCGGCCTTCATCTCCAGGGATTCCAAATATTCCCCCATTCTTCTCTTACTGGAACGTCTAGGCATTTGGGGCAAACGTTCTGAAAAGATCTGGGATTTTTTGTTGTTGTTGTTTTAAATTTGTTTGTTTTGTTTTTCATAACGCAGAGCTCGCTGCTGACTCTCCCACCTGAGTCGCAAAGGACTTCAGCTAACATTTTTCCCCTTTTAAAAGAAAATACAAAGTAGAGGAAGGAAATGCAGAATAGCTCTCGGTGGGCATTTTCCCATGGCAAAGGCAAAAGTGAGGCCATGAATCACGTCCTTGACTCTGTAAAGAGAGATGAGGCGGCGCTGTCCGCAGCTACCCCAGCCGCGAACCTGGGGCCGAGGTTGCTCTGCGCCAGTCGCAGCACCCGGGCACCCTCCTGGCCCTCGATGCCCAGCGGGGGGGAAAGCCGAGGTCCTGAGCAGGACGTCACTTTAGGGTTGGGGGAGCAAAATGCCCGACTCCACAAAGGCTCCAAGAACCAGCTGATCCCAGAATGCCCCAGATCTGGGTTCCTGGTGCAGGTCATAGAACTGGGTTAAGCCCGCTGCATTTCTTGAGGTGACTTCGTGGGTTTCTTGTAACCCTCATACCCTCAACTTCCTGCTCAGAATAAGTTGGAGAGCAGGGTGATGGGGAGTGGAGCGAGATGATGAAGACTCTGGCCAGTAAGAAAACCCCATCTGGGTGAGAGTCCACGCGCTCTCCATCAGCGCAACCTGCAAAGCTTGAGAGCCGGCGAGCCGGTCTCTCCTGCTGCAGTGCCCGCCCCGCGTCTGCCAGAGCGAAGTGAGAGTGGGGCGGACTCAGTCCGGTCTGGACGCCCTGTGCTCTGAGTCGTGGGTGGACTAAACCCCTGGGTGCTGGGGTCTGCAGGGACCCCCCCCCCCATGCAGCACTGGTGTCACCCCCCTGGCACGGTGGCTCTACCTGCAGGAGATGCGATCCGAGCTCCTTGGCGACGCTGTCCAGGGGGCCTGTCCTGCTCGGCTGTCCCCACGCGTCTCCTAAACCTGGAACAAGGGAATGAAACAATCCAGTAAACCGCAGCGCCCAGTAGAGCCCAGGGCTCCAGGCGAGGCGCGCGGAGGAGCTCAGAGCTCCGCGCACCGGGTTCTCGGCGCTCCAGTGTGTGTCTGTGTCTGGGGCTTCACCGATTCCCTTTCCCGGGGACTAAGAAGTCAAAGCCGGAGGAGAAACTTCCAGTCCCGGGCCCCTTGCTTGCGCACCGAGCCCACGCGGCCCACTGCTCCCGAGGGTCGCCTACCTCCTCATCGCCGTAATATCTGCAATGCCAGAGTAATCTAATCTGCTTTGAAACTGGCCAAAGGAGGCCGAAGGAGGATATCGATTTGACCCGCAAACACTCCGTCGAGGACCTCGTCTCGGTTTCCCTTCCCCCGCACCGCCGGGAACTCTGTCTTTTCCGAAGCCAGAGAGGCTCGGAGGCAAAGCCGACAAGGTCCCTTTCCGCCCGGTGTCCCTCGCTCTCCAGGCGCTCACAGGGTCTCCGGCAATCTGTCCTGCTGCTTCCAATCCAGAACTCGGGGTTCACTGGATGGGGAGGGAGGACAAACTCCTGGTTCAAAACAGCGGAGCTCGGATGAGCCACACACAGGTCGCCACTGGACTCTCCGAGGTCACTAGAAGGTGTGTGTTCTCACGTAATCCGGAGTCCCTCAGTACCCCTGTTTCTTAATGAGGTCCCTCTAGCTCTCACTGCGGTTTTTCACCACCACCACCCCCAGGAGAGAGAGAGAGAGAGAGAGAGAGAGAGAGAGAGAGAGAGAGAGAGAGAGATACTGCCCTTTGGAGTCTCCCTCTCCCGGCCCTCGGGCTGGCTCCAGTGACCCAGCAAACCTCAGGCTTCCCTGGGCACACTCGGGAGGAAGCCAGAAAGCTCACAGAGGTGGCTGAGCTAGGAAAGGGCTAGGAAAATGCTTAACCTTTTACCACAATGCTTCCCGCTGGGGCTCTCCAGTTAACCTGGCGACTCCCTCACCTCTGCCTTGCACAGGACAGGTGGCCACTTCGGCCTGCATGTTCTAACTTCCGCCAGCTCCCACACAGCCTTTATTCCTCGCACGACCTCTGTGGGGTGTACTGTGGACCCAGCAGACTCATCCTCAAGGGACCTTCAGGCCTGTGTACCCTAAGTTCACAGGCCAGGAGCCACCTGGCAAGGCCGGAAGCTCCCACCAGGTATCCTGTCCAGTGTCAGCAAATCCAGGGGCTGCAAAGTCTCTCAGTCTCTGAGGACTCACTCAGAGGGCATGTGGCTTCTGGATCTCCACCCCAGAAAATATAAAACCTACCCGACCTCCAGTACAGCCTTCCTAGAAACTATCTTGAAACTTAAAAAAAAAAAAGAGGGTGACCTTTCATTTCTGCCCCTGAGTTCAGGGAATTTGGGCTCACCCTGGTCTTCCCCAGAGGGAAGTGGCTAATCTCTACATATCCCCAAGGCTCCCCCCCCAACCCCAGTGTAACTCACGTCTGGTCCCTCTGCCTCTACTCTGTGAACCGGGTGTCTTTTTACCCCAGGAAGCATCCCTACACTGTTCCCCCATCACCAACTTCAGACTAGTTACTTCATTTTGATACTGAGCAGGAAGCTCACCCCTTCCTTTTAAACATTAGTGGGGGTTAAAAAAAAAAAAAAAGATGTAAGAGTCCCCAGGTCTCAGAGACGAACAAAGTTAGTAGACCCAGGAGATCTAATTTCTGACAAAAACAGCCATGCCTGGTGACTGTCCTCACCTAGTCTCTGGGACCTTCCTGGGTTTGGGTGGTTGTCTGGCCATGAAGCGGTCCTTGACCCTCAGTGCAAAGTGAGCTCCCACTCCCCCTGCCCCCCAACCACTTCTGACTTTCCCCAGTGTCTTGGGAGACTGGACAGTTTGGGAACAATCTCCAAACCAGACTCCTCTATCCAGTTCCCTCAAAAATCTTGTGGAAGGGCCTGTCTCTACAACAGTGCCCCAAGCACACAGGGCAATTTTTAGCATAATTTTGGTATAATGGCTGGAGAGCTTGTTTTTGTACATCTCTATAATTTCCCTTTAACTTCCCGCACCCCCACTTTCTAACAGAGATTTGGCATCAATTTACCTCTTTTGGATCTGGGGGGAGGTGACTGCACAGGGTGGTTCCTCCACCACCATCTCCAGCCACCTCATCCCACACTTGTGGTGCTGCCAGGTGTTCCATTAGGAACCACTGCAGGCGAGGTCTTTTCACACAACCCATAAAAGTATACTTTGGGTTGAATGCAGAGACCGAATGAAGTAAGGTTTGTCACGAAAAGAATGGTCTTAGTACTGAAAAGTGGAGGGCATGCCCCAAAAAGGGAGGCACCAGGTAAGTGGCCTTTCTCTGGACCCAACAAAGGGATTATTTATTTATTTATTTATTTATTTATTTATTTATTTATTTATTATTTGAAAAGTGAGGGTGGAGTTGAAGCTACCTAGAGTTCACAGTTGGTAGGGGTCTCACTGAACCCTAAATCTGCTCCTCCCCAGGAAAGAGGCCCAATCACCACCCCCACCCACAGTTTCCCAGCCCCAAGGTTGGGCTTCTCAACCCTATTTGCCTCTATAGGATAAGCTGGGGGTGGGGGTCAGATGGAAGGCCAGAAGGAGGAAGCGAAGCCCACATAACCATTCCAGTGACCCTTCAAGTATCCCTCCCCTCTGACCTCAGGAGTCTGTAAGAGCCAGTACTTGGCACCACACTGCTTGCCCTTCCATTTAAATCCCAGCAGACATCCCTTCACAAGAAGCTAAATAAGGTCCTCTCTGGGCCCCTCAGAGGGCTGGTCAACAAATACCTTCTGGGCATCTGCTGTTCAGAGTCAGGCTCTAATGGTACCTCCAGATGCAGACCACTAATCATACACATAGGGCCATCAAACTGAAAGGTTTTGTAGAGAGAGGAAAAACTGTTTCTCACTGGGAAGCTAGCTGCTCTCTTACAACTCAGATGCAAAAACAGTGTGCTTCCTTCTTCCTCTAGACCAGCAGCCAGGATTTTTCTGTCCATGAAGGGGGTCCTGCTCAAATGAGGACCTGCACTCTGGTGAAAACAGTGGAGCTTAACATCCATTCTCCCTCACTGCTCTCCAGCACTGGGTCTCTAAAAAGTGGTGATTCCTCACAGGAATCTTGTGACAACCTAATGGAGTTAATAACATTCCCTCCTTCCCTCCAGCTCTGTGGAGAGGCCTGTCCCACCCCCCACCCTTCCATACAAAGTTGAAAGTGCAAAAATTCTCAGAGTTGGGGAGTTGTCCACCCTACCCCACTTCCCTTGCCACCCACCCTCCACTGTTTAAGACAGCACTTCTGCTGAGCTGTAAAACCTGTGCTCTGGGACAGCAGCAGACCTCTAACCTTATTTCCAGCCTCTAAATCTCTTTGTCTTGGGACTAAGTGAGCAGGCCACCTTGAGGCCTAGTGTTTGCCGAGCTGTCATCACATTAACCAGCAATTCCTGGCCCATCTTTCTATGTTTCCAGACTCTTCTCCCCCAATTATCACTCCTTCCCCAGGAAGGGGTATGAGGGCATGTCCTTGGGGAACAGGACCTCAAACCAGTCACCTGCCACTGAGGATATAAGATCATACTTTTGAGCCAGGCCTGGTGCCGCATACCTTTAGTCCCAGCACTCAGGAAGCAGAGGCAGGCAGAGCTCTGTGAGTTCAAGGCCAGCCTGGTCTATATAGTGAGTTCCAGGCCAGCTGGGGCTACAGGGAGACCCTGTCTCAAAACAAAAGACCCCCCTCCAAAAAAAACCATTCTTTTGGGTTGCAAACCACACTAAAGTCAAGAAGATTTGGGTGTGCACTTTCCTTCTGCATTGTAGGACACACAGGTCCCCCACCCCTGCTGCAAGAGTCTAACTCCTGCCACCCCCCACTGAGCCTACCAGACCCATCTAAACATCTCCCAGAATCTCTGCCCAGCAGGTTTCATGGCTGTGAGGGATGAAATGACCAGACTAGAGGGTGTTAGTGGCCCTAGGAGAACTCACAGCTTGCAACTCTAATAGGTCTCCTTTGTTGACAACAGGACCCCAGTAAATGTTACAATGCGATACTTCTCCAGTGCACCAGCCACCCGGCCTTAGAGTCCCTGTGCTCTCTCCCAGGCCCCAGAAAAAAAAACCTCCTCCCACCTCTTTTCAAATCCAGAGTGTGAAGGTGAGTGGTAGATAGGGACTCCCCAGGAAGGCCGCCCACTGACGAGGACTAAGAGCACAAAGAAGGGGACATAGCTCAAGCTTGTGCGTTCGGCCACAGGCTAGTGTGTGCGCCCAGACGCCTGGCAATACAATAACCGAGGCAAGGAAGTATCAGTCCTAGGAAGTGTGGGTTGCAGCCCCAGAGACCGGCGGTACGCAGGAGTGACCGGCAGAGGCAGAGCCCAGCGCCCAGGAGAGACTTTCGTTCTGCCCGCGGAGCTCCTGGCTCCCGAAGCAGGGCTGCTGCTCCGACCTGACCTGCTGGGGCTGACTGCAACCCGGGCGCTCCAGCTCCCGCTCCAAGGCCCAGGCCTGCGCGCGCTGCGCCAACCCCTGACTGTCAGGCATGGCTACTGTGAGGACCCCAGGCCACAGCCTGTCAGGCTGCAAGGGTTGTTTTAAAAATAGACATTACCCTTAAAAAGTGAGTCTTTAAAAAAAAAAAAAAACCTACGTTTTTGGATTGCGCTAAAGGCCTTCTCGGGTCTATAATTCCGCATCCGCCTAGGGCGGGTGTCTCACCAAAGCCTCCACATCAAATCGTTTTGATCCAAGAAGACAAGGGAGTCAGCCGGTTCCCGCGAAGCTCAACTGCTCGTTTAGACCAGCAGACAAGGGGGCTACCGGCAACTGAGGGCAACTGAGTTTAAACCCAAAAGAATCCAGCCACTGGGATAACTCAGACTTTGAACTCCACTTGTGTGTGTTTTAAGCACTTTGGGATAATGTAGCTACAGAGTTCTTTCACACACAAAACAGAGCAGGAGAGGAGGCTCAACCTTGGTTTCTAACCCCACTTTGGAGCAGAGCCTCTGGGCAGTGTTGGGGGCCAACCATAGTGTGCAACAACGGAAGAAACTCTTACTCAAAAGCACCGGCAGGGAGGTCAGGACCACCCTGATGGAGAGGAGCAAAGGGCTCTGTTTACCTGCTTGCCAACCAGCCACTAATCAGCAACGCCCCCCCCACCATCTCCAGTCTACATTCCAAAATCAGCCTCTCTCTCCAGTAGTCTTCCTCACTCTGTCTTAGTTTACTGATGGTGAGAAAACATGAACAGGCAGAAAGCGGAGGTTCTTCAAGCAGTGATTCAGGTACCCTTGCCGGTTAAGGCTCCTTGGGCTCAAGGACAGAAGTTTTCCACTGTAGGATACCTTTGTGTGTTTTGTTCACACAAGCATCCACAACAACTTAGTTCTGGCGTGCAATCGGCAATGGGTTCGTTTTCCAGAGACTGAACCAGACTTGGTAACATAGGGTGACAGAGCAGCCTTCCGGTCTGCTGCAGAAACTGAAAGCACTGTGTGCTGTAAGACTTCACTGCCTTGCAGTTAGACCTCTCCTAGCTTCTCTTTCTGGTGGCCTGTGCAGTACAGGAGGACAGGCACCTGCTGGGATGCAGTGACTGGCTTGCTGTGGACCCCTGAGAAAGGCCAGTTCCCTCTCTATCCTCACTTTCCCTGGCTAAGGGACAGGTTCCCCTGAGTCATTCCACAGTTCTTTATTTCCAAATTCCCAAGTTGTTCTTCTTTACCCAATGAAACTGCTTGCTCAGGGAAAAACTGTATTTGATAGAAGGGTTCTGCTCAGAATCCTTCTGGTTTGTAGCAGAGAGTTGCTGGTGATCTAGAAACTCTGTTGGTGCACAGGACTGGCCCCCAAACCTCCTGAGCGCCATGGTCTTGATTTCACTTCAGAAACTCAGCAGTCCTCAGAAGACCTGAGTTTACCCCTGAATAAATCAACTAAAGGGACAATTTCTGACCCTGAAGGAGGGAGAAAGTTATTTTGCATGATGGGGGTCCTTTAAAATGCAAACCTGCACTTTGCCCCAGGCTCCCAGCTTTATAACTCCTTAGCACCAGACTAATAGAACAGGTGTTTAGAGGCAGAGCTGCAGGTCGAGCCCAGAGCAGGCGGATCAATTCCTTAGACTGTATGCCTCCTACCCCTTACTGTGTTTTTACAATAGGATTTCAGGAAAGGCTTGGAAGATGAGGACATTGCTCCCTTCCTCAAGTTGGCCCCATAAGTTCAGAGCCATTTCCAAAATTCTAGAGCCAAATGGCTACCTGCTGATCCCTTTTGGAGTGCCAACCTCAGGAGTTACCTATGAGTCAGAGGTGGCCCCTCAACTAGGCAGCTCCCTAGAGAAGTACTGGGAATAGTTGCTCAGGCACCAGGCCCAGCAGGCCCATTCCTGCCAGGGTCCCAGGGACCTCCTTCTGCATCTCCCTCCCATCTCAGATGAGATATTCCCTGACCATCTCCCATGGGTAAAGAGAACTGATTGTAAGAATAGCTTATAATCAGTTCTCTTTACCCAGGCTTCCCCTGCCAGCTAATCTCTGGTTTATTTGAAATCACTGACAACACGTTGTTTATTCTTTGATAATTTCTTTTGGTTAAAAAAAAAAAAACAAACAAACAAACAAAAACAAACCTCATTATAGCTGTGCGGAGACAGCAGGCGGGAACTCCACACCTATTTTGTAATATGCGGATATGAAAGCTCATTTCAGAAAACCAGTTAACAGCACTCTTCCCGAGTGGGAAGGAGACTAAGGAGATTCCGCCCTTATAAAACGGAAATTGCTTTTTAGTTTTCGCTGAAACTTCAGCCTGCAGGAATAATCTCTCCTAATTCTCTAGGCTCGGGCTCACCCTTGAGCAGACAAGTAACCGTCAAGGGGCTGGGGAGTTAGATATGTCTGTCTTTGAAAATCGGAGCAGGAAACCTAAGGAAAGTTCCCTGGGCCCAGCTGGGTAAATTTAAGACTTTAGGGTATGGGAGGAGTGCGCAGTGCTGCTGGCTGGGCTCAGCAGAGGCTGAGCCGCCGCTTCCGGCCACCTCGGTGCCTGCAGCCCAGAAGTAGAGGCTTCGCTCGTGGACAACGTAGCCATGGCCGAGCTCCACCCGGGTGGTGGTGAGAAATTCGCTTGGACAAGAGCAAATAACAGGCTGGCGGGTGGCAGCCGTGGAAAGGGCTTAGCGCCTAGTCTAATGGAGAAGGCCAGCGGCCGAGGGACACCTGTCACCGGCAAGGCTGCGACCATCCAGTGCCCTGTCTCAGGAGTTGTGATCGTTACCCTGCGCTGGCGACCGGGGCTCCAAGAGGCCTGCGCAGCGCTACCAGCCCAGCGGCCTGGAAGTCCTGGAAGCCCATCCGGGTTCAGAGCCTTGAGCTGCCCATCACTGTCAGAATCCCTCCAGCCAGGCAGCGGAGACCAGTGACCTGATTCTCTGCGGTGCCTGACCCAGTCACCCCCAGGGGCAGGCGGATGAATGCCCAGAGAGCCAACACAGCAGGCCAGTATTCCCTACAAGCCTTAGTGGGCAGAAGAACCAAGTCCAGCGACTATTGCTTACTGTAACACTTTTTAATCCTGAAAAGAAATTACGTTCAGGCCTGCCTGCCACTTTTGAAATAATTCCTTCTCTCTGGCTGTGTTGCAGCTCTTTCAGCCTCTGATCTCCCATCTTCATTAGGGAGGCTGGTTGGAAAAGCAGATGCCTGACAGACTTGAATCTGAGGGTCAGCCTGTCCACAAAAGCAAGCGTAGGCCTGCAGTGCCTGGGCCTTGCAGTACACCCAGGGCTTTCAGAGGATGGATCGGCAAAGTCCCTTATCGCCAGCGGGAGAAGAGGGACAGAGGGGTGAAGGAAGAAAAAAGCAAATAGAAGCAAAGAAGTGGAGGAGGAAGCTAAAAGAAGAGGAAGGGAAAAAAAACTATAATGGACTCAGGGGGGAGGAAAGAGGAGGGGGAAGGGAAGAACAGAATGAACTGGTTCTAGAAGGAAGAGAGAAGGGAAGGAGAGAAGAGACGGCCCGGAAAAAAAGGAAGCGGGAAGAACAGGCTCCCAATGAACTAGGGTTCCTGTGCCCGCTAGAGAAACACCCTGTAATAACTCTTGCCCGGTTCCCCCCATCCCCCGGTTAAGAAATAGTTTGATTGCCTGGCCCGCAGTGGCTGTGATCCCTCTTCCCTGGCCTGGGCTGGGCCCGGGCATGGCCTTCCTTAGACTCTCTAGCATTGGCCCCAAGGCCTCTGCTCCTGCCTGCTTCAGCTTCCTTTCCGGAAAAGGCCGCCGAGCTCCCCAGCGTCCCCAGCCGCCCACCTGCAGCCTCACCTTCCGGGAAGACCGCGCGCATCTTCAAGTAGCTCGTAGTGAGTCGGATGATGGACGCTTTGTCCAGCTGCGAGGTGATGGCCGACGGCAGCGGGAGCAGCTTGGCCAGCTCGTAAAACTCGCCATTTTCCTTCTCTCTCCTGGTTTTGGCCGCATTTTTGGACTTCTCCTTCATCGCGCCTCGGCTCTGGGCATATTAGACCCCCGCCACGTTCCAGGCCCGCGGAGTCCGGCTTGGGATGCGGCAGCGGGGGATGGGGACCCGAGCACCAGGGGCCAGGTGAGTCCGTAGGTGCCGGGTGTGGGCAGGTGCGAGAGATCAGCCTGGAGCACCCAACGGCGTCTCCAGAGTCGCCAGCCCAGAGCTAGCCTCAAACCAGCCGCGCCTCCCCGCGCTCTGCCGGCCTCAGGCTGGACTGTCTTGTGTCCACCAGTCACTTTCTGCTCGCTCTTCCTTCCAGTCTCTGGCCTCGACCTTCCTGGGGATGGAGAGATCCGGCGAGGAAGCGGCAATCCGCTTATTCCTTAACCGAGTGTTTGCACCGGCTGTGGCGAGGCCCCTTGTAGAGCGAGGGCGGCAAGGGCGGCGGTGGCCGCGGAGCCATGGAGCAAGAGCCGAGCGAGGTGGCCGGGGCCCAGCCCGGGCTTGGGGCGCTCTCCTGCCCTGCTTGGCGGTTCCCTGCGCTTGGAGCCCCGGCGTCCGGAGCCTGCGATCTGTGTCAAGACGCAGCTGCTCCGTGGTCCACGTGCGACCCAACTGCGTTTGTTTATGGCGGACCCGCCTTCGGGCGGAGCGCTGGGCTGCGCTGACCCGCGGAGGGGGGAACGGGGGGAGGGGCCGCGGCGGGGGCGGCGAATCTCGCCTCCGACCCCGCCGC
>NW_008355650.1:52063-70034 GCF_000622305.1 Nannospalax galili | reverse complement strand
GGGGCTGCGCTGACCCGGGGAGGGGGGAACGGGGGGAGGGGCCGCGGCGGGGGCGGCGAATCTCGCCTCCGACCCCGCCGCGGCCCGGGAGTCACCCGCGCGCCTCTGCGTCGCTGCCTCCAGGGACCGTCCCACGAGGAACCCGCGCGCTCCCGGGCTCAGGGGAAGTGCGGTGAGTGCACGCGGCGCGCTACCGGGACCGGATGGTGAGAATGGCTGGACCCGGGCGCTAGGATGGGCTGCGGGGTGGGGCGAAGGAGGAGGGGGGCTGCGGTGGCTCCCCGCAGGTCACCCGTGGCCAAGAAGGGGTGCTTGAACCGCTGGCCCAGTGCCCTGCAGGAAGGATCAGCACTCCCTGCTGGACCCGCACTCTTCTTAAAGGGGGTCTCCAGAGGGAAGGTCACACCCCACCCACCCACGCGCGCATGCAAGAGGCTCCAAAGTGACCTTTCTGCCCTTTGTCTTCTAGAAACACAGGGTGAAAGAGACTGGCGTCTTCCCGAGAGGTGCTGGAGGCCGTGAGCCCCGGCCGGGAGGGAGGGCAGGGTGGGGGGCCCAGCCTACCCGCCAGGCCTCTTCCAGGGTGCGCGTGGGAAGCCGCTCAAGTGCGTTGGCTCTGGCAGCCTATATCGCGGCTTGGGCCATCGCGGTCAGGCCGGGCCTTCAGGGCAGAGCCAGGGTCACCGAGGGACTCGTGGCGCTGGAGAAAAGGTAGTTGCAATAAGCAGGCGCGACTGAAGACGCGGTTGCTGGGCGTACCTGCGTTCTCCCACAGAACCACAATACACCTAAATCTCTCTGGCTCCCGCAGCCCAGGGCAGGTACCGACCCGGTCCCGAGGGTCCTCCTCACTTCCCCCCGCAGTGGCGGTCACAACACACCCTCCTGGAACCTGAACCCTCCGGTGCCGCGCGGATGCCAACTTCCCAGGCGTCCCCAACCGCCGGTGCGCGGGGAGATGTCTCAGGAGTTCTTTTAGTGCGTCGGGATCTTTTGCGGGCTGTTGGTTGTGGGATGTGGGGCATCTGACCTCGACGTCCGCACCGGACGACAAGACTTGGGAACCGGGTGCCCTGGGCAAGGTGATGGAAACAGGGTGCCAGGGCACGTGATTTTACAGGTTGGTGCCAGCGATCTCCTACTCTGCGCCCGTAGCCCCGATTTGAGAGGAGCTCGCTCGTCCACCACTCCTTGTCACTGACCTGATACCGACCTCCCCCGCTCGCGCTAGGAAGGCCCGGCCTTCAAGCGTAAGCCTGCAGTAGGCTCTCTGGACTTTGTCTGGGACCCCTTTAGAGCCCCCAAATTCGAAGGCTTTCGCGGCAGTGTAGATTCCTAAGGGCTTAACAGGGTTTCTAAACCCTGGCGCTGCCAAACACCACTTTTCGGAAGATCCTAGGGCTGGTAACTCGGTGGCCTCAAAGTCGTGCGAACCGGGAGCATAAAGGATCTTGCTTAGCGCTTGGAGTTTCCCGGCTGGGCAGGACCTTCGGTTCCCTGAGCTATAGTGCAGGCGCGGAGAGTCAGGGCGCCTCCCCAGCCGCGCTGTGCTTGCATCCCGGACCCGCTCCGGTGTCCAGTCCTTTACCATGCTGTGCTGCTGGCTGCTCAGGGGCCTTACACCGAGGGGCTCCTGGTGAGCCCGGGCCGCGGACCCGCCCTGCCTGCCGCAGCTCCCCCTGAGCGCCCTCTGGCACCTCTCGCGCTTCTGGAGGATTTAACGCTTCCCTCTCCCCCACGATTTCCGACCCTCAATTATAGACTCGGGAGAATTCCTCCCTGGCTTGAAAGGGATTACCCAGATCGTGGAAACATGGTTAAGTAGAGGTGGGAGAAACCCAAGTAAGGAGAACGGAAACTTCTCAAACCGAGTTTCCCAGATTTAAGGGAAAGCACTTTTGAGCTCCCGCGACCCGGTTTGCGCAGTGGCAGCGGCTTCATGAATCTGCACAACAGTTTCGAATCGCCGGCTTTGAGTAGTGGAAAAACTCAGTGTTTGAAGTGGGCGTGGGGTAGTTCCAGGCCCAACGCCTGCCCCTGCAGACGCCCAAGCTGGCTTTGTACAAGCCCTTCGGCAAACATTCTTTCACTTCACACACATAGGGAATTAGGGACCCCAACGCCACCATCCGAAGTCTTTGGATGTGGAGCTAAGTATTTCAAGATCTCTCGCAGGGAAGGGTGCTGATGTTTAAGTGAAATACTGAAGGAAGGATCTTTGTTTGAGTTGGGGCCGTGCTAGAATTCTTCCTCAGGAGTTGAGTCCAGAGCCTCAGGGAGGGACTCTGAGAACGATATTTATGCAGGATACTATTAAGTTAGAAGCTCTGTTTAAACGGAAAAGCTCTGAATGTGTGTGTAATCTTGTGCACACAGAAATCTTGCCGGTGTGGTGGCGTGTGGATACCAGGGGATAACAGTTATGTCTTCTCAATCACTGGCTACTTTATTTTTGGAGAGAGGGTCTCTTCACTGAACCTGGAACCCTTCATTTCAAAAAGAAGTCTGACCCATGGACACCCCCCCATCTGTCTGTCTCTACCTCGCAGTGCTGAAGTTACAGTGATTGTCCTCTCTCTCCTTTTATGTGGGTGCTGGGGATTCAACTCAGGTCCCCATGTTTGCCCAGCAAGCACTTTACCCACTGAGCCACCTCACCAGACCCTGAACAAGTTTTAATTGGAGTAGTCAGGGACATTGGAGACGACCATGTGTCTTGGACTCCTGGAGTAAAGAGAGACACCTCCCACTTCCTAGTCCACATATTGGGGCTTAACTTGCTATGTGGCTGGGAGTATCAGGGCCAGCTCTGCCGGCTCTTGGAAAAGGCAGATGACCCCAGAATCCAGCCGGAAGCCCGCTGTTCACCTACGGGCTGGAAGGAGGCCACAGGAGTGTGGGAAGAATTGGTCAGAGCTGCCTGTTTGCTGCCTGTTTGCACCGGACCTGCATCCCAATCTGCAGGACCCGAAGCACAACCTCTTGAACTCCACCTCTTAGAAATTTTCCATTAGGAAACTAATCTGAATGAAATTTGGGCCCCAAGAGGAAAGGGGTGGGCCCAGGCTGCTCCACATCTGTTTGGATTTTCCACTTCAGATGCTCCCTAACTGTTCCTCACCAGGCTGTACACCCGTGCCTACCTGAGGCCCATCCCCAGTGGAAACTGACTTTCGGGTGACATCAAGGCTGGCACAGATGTTTCACCTGGGATGGGCTCTGGAGAAGCTGGTACAGACCCACAAGGAGACCAGAGACCTGGGCACTAGGAAGGCAGGTTTGAGGGGAAGAACCCCTCCAGTTCCTGCATTGTTTCCAACCCCTGAGTGAAGTTTAAGGAGAACTTCAACCTCCAGACCTAGCAGAGGGAACAGAAAATCCAGGACTGTGGATATTCAAAACTATTTGATTTTTAAGCCCTTGTCTACACAGGCCACAGGATGCGCTTACTCCAGAAAACCCTACTCTCATCCATCTTCACGTATATGATTGTTTTATGACTGGGAGCCTTTTCTGATATGAACTACCCCCCCCAAATGCCTAGATTTCCTCCCATTCCTTTTTGTGTGTAAGTTTGGTAAAGGGCTACACCGACTTTCCTTGGGGATCATTGCTATTCCCAGAAAAAGCAAGAGAATAGTTACAATACAACACACATTGCTTAAAAATAATTACAGGTAGCCAGAACAATTTTGGGACTAATTTATTCTGGCAGAGGTCAACTCAGTAACATGATGTTCTGCGTGCTCCTTTCCAAGTACCACAAGGCTCTCTCTCTCTCTCTCTCTCTCTCTCTCTCACATGTCTGAGCTACAGTTGCACAATAACATCTTGTTTCTCTATCTCTCCCTCTCTCCCTCTCTCTGTCTGTCTCTCTCTCTCTCTCTCTCTCTCTCTCTCTCCCCCCCTCCCTCCCTCCCTCCCCCCTCCCACTGCAAGTTATTCTGAGATTATCTGAACTGGGCAGTAACTGGGAAGATCTTCAGATCAGGTTTGCATAGTCTGAGATGGACCCACAGGCACAGGGTGGGGACAGTAGCTCTGTGTCCTGCGAGCCCCCCAAAAGAAGGAGGAACCCCAAAGTCTTAGGGGATAGGGGCTTGGGTAGGGGTTGATTGAAGCCGACTCAGCTTGCTGGGATTCTGGGAAAAGCACAGTTGTCCTCCAGCTTGGTTGTCTAGGATGACTGAGGGATCACAGTTACTCCTGTCCCAAAGCTGGAGAAGATGCTGCCTGCTCCTCCCCTTCTCTCAAGAGGATGCATTTAGGTGAACAAAAATAGTGTCACTGGTAATTAATTGTAGCAATTATCAGAGTTCCTGAGAGAAGATCTCAGAGTGCCAGGAGCCTGTGAAGCTGCCTCTCCTTTGGGTAACCAACTGGTAGCTACAGGATCCTTTTAATTTTTCTGGTGATGAGGGATGAACCCTTTCCTCATTTTCCTTCTGTCTTGCCAACCTGGCCTTGCTTCTTCTCTGGTGCTGCTGTTGAGGACTTCCACAGGCCCCTCCCAGACACACAGATATCCACTGACCTCCAGAGAGGCAGAGCTCACTCTAGGGCCCAGGCTGCAGGGGCGCCTAGCCATCGCAATGGACAGAGATGGACAGGGAAGTTGGGACTTAATCGCTCAAGGCTGCTTTCTCCCAAAGGGTTCTTGGCACAGCTTAATGGAAACACCTCCCCCCACCTTCAAAATCTTGGGTGGGGACAGGCAGCCCACCTGCAACCAGGCAAAGTCCTGTTTTCCTTTACATCCACCCCAGCCCTCCTCCCAGGCTTCCAGGGAGGCAGGGATCACCTTTGGAAATCCCTAGGCAGGAGGAGGCTTAGTCTACCTGTACTAAAATTCCTCAGTGGTTACATCAATTACCCAAGGCCTTGAAATCTTGAAATCTGTAAACCGATTTTAGTGCATTTATGACATTGCTGAAGCAGTCCGTCAAAAAACTTCAACTTTAAAAAAGCCCTTTCAAGAGTCAGAACAAATCCTATCCACCTGAGATAAATATTTCTGGACATCAAAGCCAGTGCAGATGTGATGCTCCCCTCCCCCTCCCACTCCAGTAGGTGACAGTAGCTACCAATCCTTAATGTAGAACTGACTTATGGTATAGGACCCCTACAGTACTTTATAGCCACAAATTGGTTTTGTTTATCGGTGAATCTTCTTGCAAAGCCCCAGTGAGAGATTTTTCCCCAGTCTAAACAGTTCTGGAAGTAGATATATACTGATTCATTGGACGTTTAAGTACAGAAAGTTATACAAAGGTGAGTGGGCAGGGTTGGCATCCCACTGCCTGGCCTGGGCAGGCATGATTGTCCTAAACTCCAGTCTGGGCATCTCCCTGCTTAGGGGCAGAGTTTTGTTTTTGTTATTCTTTGTTCTCTTAAAGGCCATCATGGAAGGTCTTCCTAAGAGGTGTGTGTCCCTAGAAAAAGGGCGCGAACCTAAGGATGTAAGGCCACTGGTGGTCGAAGTTCTGCTCCCCAGAGGACTCGCTGAAGCTGGACTTCAGGTGTGGGCAATAGCGGATCCACTGGGCCTGTGACTGAAGCGACTCTGGGCTTCCCGGGCTGCTGGTGATGATGTGTGGTCGGGGTTGGCTGGAGGGACGGGGATCACTGCGGCCCACGGCAGAATGGTTTTCAGTTCCTTCCAAGTGGCTCGAGACTTCCACCTCCCGTGTCGGGTGGGCCTGAAGGGGTTATTTATAAGATGCTTGGACGTCTTTGCCTGGCCTTTTCCAGTCGCTCAAAGCTTCAGATCATTGACAGAAACGCAAACTGGGCAGGCAAATTAGCCGAAGGGGGCGCAGCGCACACTGCTGCAGCTCGCGGCTCCCCAGCACCCGGAGGTTTGCTCAGTGTGAGCACTTGTGCGCGGTGCTGTGCGCACTGGGGTGCGGTGCTGGGGGTGCGTGCGCTGGCTGTGCGCACCCGCAGGTGTGCGCCACTGTGTCAGGTGTGCCCTGATGTGAGCTCCCTTTGCACATCTAGCATCCTCCCTCAAACTCGGGTCTCTCAGATTCCCAGAATCCTTTCTTCACAAGTTCTTTCCACACGGGAAGTAGTAACCTGGGAGATCTGAGACCCTGGCGGAGTGGGCGGGAGAAGGCGAGACCTGTCACCTGGGTGGCGGCTGTTGGTGGCAGTCGGAAGGCGATGCTTTTTTCTTAGCTTCTGCGAAGCCCCTTCGAGGACCCCAGCGTGCGGGTTCTCGGTTTTAGAATTCTGGACCGCCCTGAAAGATCTACCTTTTGTGGGGAGACTCCGGAGCGGTCCGGATCAGGGAAGAAAGTCCAGAGCCCCTTGTGCATCCTTTGCCCCCTTTAAAATTAACACCAGACAGAGCAAATTCCCTAGGGCCCGTGGCACCGAGTGGAGCGGGTTTCCGTGTAAAACGAACAGCTTTTAAAAGTTAGCACTTGTCATCAATTACAGAAAATTTTCCCTGGAAAACGCATCCGCCAGCAAACGGCTGGGTGAATCCAAACTATGCTGTCTATGGATATTTTTGGCCCCAATTCCTACACCTTAATTTTTCTTTCCCAAGGAAAGAAACAGAATAATCGGGTCGTTTGCATCGACGGTGCTCTTGGCACCCTGCGGGTGTAGACGAGGACACTAGTATTTGACCCAGGAGCTCTCCCGGCTTTTCTCTGAGATGCATTGGAACACGGAGGTTCCTAGGTGTCTGTCCCCCAGGAGCGAGGCTGATCGGTCTCCTCTTGGGGGACAAGAGATCAAAACCGCGCGCAGTGCAGCCCAGTGGACAGGAATGGAGCGAGAGCTCGCTTCCAATTAAACCTAATTTCAATCTTCTTTGTTTTGGGAGACTCTTTCCATTGGCCAGGCCCTGCGCTGGACATAGGGGAACTGAGATGGAGGATGCTGGAAGTGATTATTGAGAACCCCAACTTCTCAGCAAATCCCCAGCAGGCATGGGAGAGACAGGCGTGCTGTCAGAAGCAGGTGGAGCCGCTGGCCGCTCCTGTTTCTTAGATCTGAACCTGGACGCAGCGACCGTCTCAAATGCCTTTTAAACAATCGAAAGGGAGCTGGGAGTTCCAGAAGCGTCAAAGTGCAGAGTGCAGGTCTGTTTTTATTCCTGATCCTTGAGGACTTTGATCCTTGAGAGGAAAATGCCATTGTCACCTATACAGACATAATTTACAAAGCGTTTATTTAAGTCTACTTAAGGCAACGAGAGGAACGAACATGTGTAAAGTGACAAGACACCAGGGTGTTTCTCTAAAAGCGGAGTGACATATTTCTGTTTAGCCAAATGCCTGCATCGCTATTTGTTGTTTTAACTAATTAATTAATTTAATGTGTGAGTGTTTTGGCTGCTTGTTTGTAAGCTCACTCGTGCATGCAGTGACTAATGACTGAGGAGGCCAGAAGGGGGCAGTGGATCCGCTGGAACTGGAGTTCCCAATGGTCAGTTGGTAGGCCACCATGTGAGTGCTGGGAACTGAATCCTGGGAACTGAACCCAGGTCCTCTGCAAGAGCAGCCAGTGCTCTTAACTGCTGCTAAGCCATCTCTCCAGCCTCCAGCCCCCCACCCAGCAACACACACCTTTTAAAAGACTGTCAACTCTGACAAATGAAGGGAAGCCGATTCCAGGAGACACAACCCTGTAGAAACTGCTGGAATTCCTGGACTAACCCCACCCCATCTTTAAGAGTACCATTTGCATTTGCTTAATTTTTTTTTTCCAGTACTGGAGATGGAACCCAGGGCCTCTTACAGGCTAAGCAAAGGCTCTGCCACTGACCTACAGCCCCAGCCTCATTTGAACCTTTCTTGATCCATCAGTTGGATGTTCAGAAAGTTAACTCCATGAGTGGAAATTGAAACTTCTCACATAACATTCCAATTTCTGAGTGGCTTGGACTGAGCTACAGAGCTGGCCTTCTGTAACCATAGCAGATTGCTCAGAACCCTCAGATGACAGTTAGAAAGGCACTCATTTAAACACACAAGGAAAATTCCTAGCTCCAAGAACAGAACAAAAGTTCCAAATGAGGTTAGGAAATTTATGTTTGCACAAAAAAATCCTTTGAGCAATTACTTGACAGTAAACATATTTCACTAGTTCCGTTTGTGAACCCTACTTCTCAGCCCCCTTTGCATGTGCAAATCAAGAGTTTCTAGTCCAGCAAAAATGACTAATGAATTTTTAAAGAATCTGTGCTCTGAAGTTGGTTTTCTGTGTGGGTCGTGGAAGCTGTTTCATGTTAGATATTTTATGTGATGGTTGTCAAGGGGAACCTTGGGTAAAATTTCACAGGAGTGTCTCTAAAAACATTATTCATAATTAAAAAATGATTCATAGAAATCATCAGAAAAATTATAGCATGCTGTGTTCAAACATGTTTTGAAGCCATGTGGAATAAATAAAATCATGGTTGGGTTGGGTAATAACTCCCCGTCTTCCTCTGCCTGTACCAGGAGGATCTGATACAGATTCACAGATTTAGAAGCAGCCTGGGTGACAGCAGCCAAAATATTTTCTCCAGGTTTTTTTTTTTTTGAGACTGCCTTTCTGTATAGCCCAGGCTAGTTCTGGAAACCTCCCCCACCCCCACTTTACTTTTTGAGACAGGGTCAAATGTAGCCCAAGCTGGCCTCAAACTCCCTTGAACTTCTGACCCTCCTGTCCTCCCTCACCTGGAATTATAGGTCTATGCCACCAAACCTGGTTGGTTTTATGCTGGGATCAAATCGATCTTCTTGCCTGTTAGGTAAGCACTGTTACCAACTGAGCCACACCACACCCACCTCACCCCCCAAAGCCCCAGCCCTGGCCTTGAACTATTGATCCTTCTACTTTAGAGTATAAGATTTGCAGGTATCCACCATCAAGCCCAGCCTCTAGGTTTCTTTTTTAATATTTATAATGCAAATTTCATTAAAAAAAAATTATTTTTATTTTATGTGTATGCATGTATTACCTGCATGTAGGTGAGTGCACCCCTGTCGTGTGATGCCAGCGTGCAGTGCCAGCGGAGGATAGAAGGGGATGTCAGATCCCCTGGAACTGGAGTTACAGACAGTTGTTAGCTGCCATGTGGCTGCTGGGATTCAAACCCGGGTCTTCAAGAACAACCAGTGTTCTTAACCACTGAGCCATCTCTCCAGCCCCACAAATTTCATTTTTAAAAACAAGTTTTAAATTTTTTTATTTATTATTTTTATGTGTACTAGAGTATTGCTTGCATGTAAGTGAGTGCACCCATGTCATGCAATGCCTCGGAGGCCAAAGGAGGGCTTCGGGTGTTTTTTAAAATATACAATTTATTTATTTATTCATTCATGTACTGCATATAGCATATGTGTAGAAGTCAGAGGACAACTTTGGGAGTCAGCTCTCTCTTCCAATTGTGTGGGTTCCAGGGAACAAATTCAGGCTGTTAGCCTCCTTGGCAAGTGCCTTTATCCACTGAGCTATCTCTTTGGCCCAAGTTTCAATCTTTAAAGTGTTCAAGAGGTAGTTTTATGGGATCTCCTTAATAATATTAGGACTTCTTTTTTACAAAACTTTTTAAAACATTTAATTTATTTATTTATATTTGTATTTTATGTGTTTGAGTGTTATGCCTACATGTATATAAGTGCACCGTGTGCATGCCTGGTGCCCACAGAGGCATCGGATCCCCTGGAACTGGAGTTATGAATGGTTGTTAACAATCATATGAATACTGGGATTCAAACCCAGGTCCTCTTCAAGAACAACCAGTGCTCTTAACCACTGAGCCATCTCTCCAGCCCCAACATTAGGATTCTTTAAAGGAGAATAAAGACTGGAAACTCCCACATGAGAAGTCAGAATGAACTCTATGGAACATAGGCCCATGCTGTTTCAGGTCAGTAGATATGCAACTTGGTACCTAAGAGACAAAATTCCCAAGACCAACCATATGGCTAAAATTTGCTCTGGAGGGAAAAGCTGCATATGAACTTACAGCAATCCAGGAAGTTAGCAAACTCTTCCGAAGGTGGCTACACATGGACTTCTCCCTGATAGCGAGTAGGGGAGGCTTGTAGAGCCCACTGAGCACCTGTAGCAGCGGGCAATGCACGCACTCTTATGGTCTCATTTGCCTTGGGCTCTGGAGGGTAGTGATAATATGTTAGTGGCTAATATTTATGTGGAGAATGAGCATGTAGTAGAGCAATTAACTTATTAAATAACACAAAATGAAAAGTTGCACTTGCTGGAAAAAATACTCCCATTTATCTCCATGAAATAAAATCGAAACCAGGCATAGTGGTGCATACCTTTAATCCCATCACTTGGAAGGCAGAGGTAGGCAGATCTCTGAGTTTCAGGTCAGCATGGGTTACATAATAAGATCCTGTCTCAAAAAACAAAACAAAACAAGAAACGAAAAACAGACTGATGAGATGGTTCAGTGGTTGAGTGCTTGCTGCTCTTGCAAAGGGTCTGAGTTCAGCTCCCAGTACCCAAGTCAGGTAGCTCACAAGCACCTGCAACTCCAGCTCCAGAGGATCTGACACCCTCTTCTAGACTCTGAAGACACTGTACTCATGTGCACATATCCCACATAGACAGACAGACAGACAGACAGACAGACAGACACACACACACACACACACACACACACAATTAAAAATAAAATAAAATCTTGAAAAAAAAATACTCCAGCCCTGTGCAAGGTCACTAGGATGCATGACTTCTGACTTGCCAGATGGCATTAGTCTTCTGGTGAGGTGACTCACCCAGCACGTGATGTGGCTGAAGCAGATGGAGGGCTGTGTGCTCCAGGCACGCTCCTTGTTCGCATACAAGGTCCAGAGGGAGACTTGCTTAGAAGTCTGCAGCAAAAGGAACACAGTCCTTCAGCTTGGGAAGTCCTCACAGTCTTTCGCACACTGTTACTCAGGAAAGAAAAGTTCAGCCGGTGGCCAGCATGCCTGGCCCTGGGCCAGGGGTTTACATGACAAGAGCAGCTCCAGCCTTTAAGGACTTTCTCAGTCCCACAATGACTTTGACTTAGAATCTGACCTGCTTATGCGTACCAACAACCTTAGGAAGGGTCATAGCCATTGAGCTATGGATTCTATTTATGTACCTTGGGGAAAGCGTGTATGATGCAAAATTAAAAAAAAAACTTTTTACGTTATTGTATAATGGTTAAGGGTACAAGTTTTGGTACCCTTATATCTAGGGTACCAAAATCTAGATATAATTTATTTTTTTTATTTATTACTTTTATTTTATCTGTATGAGTGCATTGCCTGTATGTATGTAAGTGCACCTGTGTCATGCAGTGCCTGTGGAGGTTAGGAGAGGATGTTGGATCCCTTGGAACTTGAATTAAGGACAGTTGTTAGCTACCATGTGGTTGCTGGGAATCAAACCTGGGTCCTCTACAAGAGCAGCCAGTGCTCTTAACCACTGGGCCATCTCTCCAGCCCCAAGTCTAACTTTTCTTAAGTCCTCAGTTTTATTATCCTAACAAGGGTGCATGCAAACATGTGTGCCTACATGTGTGCATATATATGTGTGTACATTTGTGCATTTGCATGTGCATGTGTATATATATCCCTTACTCTTACTGATCAAGCACTAATTTAAAATCTATAGAAAAATTTAGATTACAAAGAAAATCTGGCCTGGTTAGCCAGTATATCAAGTGGTAGGCAAGATTGTAGATTTCATCCTTACATCATTGGTTAGTAAACTTGGTACACATTGAACTCCAGGCCCAGCTGCCTGGGATTGCTGGAGGCAGATGTACAAGATCTGTGTACCTTGCACGAAGGTGAAGTTTTGCCATGTGACCTTATGTCACCCAGGAACCCTGCAATTCTCATGTTTGTGGCCTTGAATGCTGCCTTCTGAACTGTGACCCCAAAGTAGTGACCCATCTGTAAGGGGAACTCTTGGATACCAGAAAGATGGAATGAGAAACCATCACACATACATACACACACACACACACACACACACACACACACACAAACACACACACATACATTCAAAGTGGCTTAGAAGTCAGGCAGGACAGACTATAGCCATATAATAGAAGCCATGAGATTTGACTTTGGCATACTTTCACAATACAGCCCCTAGCAGCTGGGGTGCTTGACATGTTCTGTCCTGACGTGGTGGTGCTTCTGTGGGACTCAATGTGAACCATTCAGCTGGAGTATTCTTAGGACTCGGGTATCTAATTTTTGAAAAAAATATTTTATTTACTGTTTTTTATTTTATGCATATGAGTATATTTCCTGCATGTGTGCAAGTGTACTTGTGTCATGCAATGCCTGGGGAGGTCAGAAGAGGGCGTTGGATTTCCTGGAACTGGAGTTACAGATGGTTGTTAGTCACCATGTGGGTGCTGGGAACTGAACCCAGATCCTCTGCAAGAGCAGAGCAGTCAGTGTTCTTAACCACTGAGTTATCTCTCCAGCCCCTGGACTGGGGTATCTTATATTTGTTTTACCCAGGGTAGGGAAAGCAGAACGAGGCAGGCATTGGCTTCTCTCTAACTTCTTCTTCAGCTCCTGTTCCAGTCTCTGCTTCTCCCTTTTGACCAGTTTTAACTGACTGGCCTCCAGCTCCTACCAGGCAGCTGGAGAGGAGGAGAGCTGGGAATTTAAGCCAGCTCTTCCTGACTCAGGGTGGAGGGCTGCTTTCCCTCGGAATTCTTCCAATGCCTAGACACTACGTGATTATCAAGACTTGGCAAGGAACCATGTGGCCAGGGAGACAGGCTGGCCCAGGCTCCTGGCTCTGGCACATGCTCTTGTCCGTCTTGTCGATTTACTCCCAGCACCCGACATCAAACCAGGCATATCACAGATGACCAATAAATATTTGTTGAGAGAACATGGGATTCTGACCAAAAGCCAAACAGGCTGCCCACGTGGCAATTTTCCATGCGGCTGGAAAAACTAAGGCAAGAAACTCAATTCTTGTTCTCTCTCTCTCTCTGGTAAGATCAGTGGATATTGGTCTGTCACAAGAGCATGGAAAATTTCCACTGGAGATATCAGAGCCTCTGGCAAGCCCCGTGAAGCGTTAATTTTAACTACCAATGACCAAGGCCCTTGTATAATTTAGTGGGTCAGGAGGAGCAGGAGTCATAGCCAAAGGTTTACATACTAAGAGCACTTTCCCTTCCCATGGAGCACTTGGTGAGTTTGGGTGAGTGGAAACTAACTTTCCACACATTTACTTGGAGCGATTCCTACTGTTTGGAGAACTCTGTAGCCTGAGGATTGTGCGATATTTTGTGGGATTATTAGTGATTGTCCTAACACTCAGATTCCCCCAGAGTCTGCACATTAAACGTGATTGTGACTCCTGCATTAAACGTGATTGTGACTCCCGGTGTCAAATGCCCAAAGGCTACAACAGTCACCATAAAATGAACAAGCTCCGCATGGCCCTTGATATCCTGGTTGAAAGATATATAGGTTGAGTATCCAGTAGTCAACTTGAAGAAATATCTCCAGGGGGGCTGGACGGATGGCTCAGTGGTTAAGAACACTGGTTGTTCTTGCAGAAGATCAGAGTTTGAATCCCAGCACCCACACGGCAGCTAACAACTGTCTATAACTCCAGTCCCAGGGGATCTGACAGTTTCTGACCTCCGGGCATTGCACGACACAGGTGCAGTTACCTACATGCAAGCAATACATACACATAAAATAAAAATAATAAAATATTTTAAATAAAGAAAAGAAATATCTCCAGGGCTTTCCATGTTTTACCCTCTTTCCTTCCTTGGATACCTCTAGAGCAACCAGCCTGGTGGGAATAAAGCTACTCCAGAGAAACACTGTGTCCCTCCCTTTGGCTATCAGACGATTCAGAAAATGGATCTAAGGGAATGGAATTTCCCCAGGAATCCATGCCTGGAGAAGAAAAAGGATGAAGCCTGGTGCTGGCCAGAGGGGGAGCTTATCTCCCAGAAAGAGATTTCACACAGTTCTGACAGCTTGTCAGATCACTTTCCAGAAGAGACTGGGACCTAGAAAATGATGGGTGATGGACGGCCAACACCTTGACTGGGACCTTTAATTATGCACACCTCTTGCCCTCATACTTAAATCTAAAACTTATATCAAAACCTCAAAGATGCACTGGGGGCCAGGCCTTTAATCTCAGCACTTGGGAGGCAGAGGCAGGTGGATCTCTATGAGATTCAGGCAAGTCTGGTCTACCTGGAGAGTTCCAGGCTTGCTGGGGCTACAGGAAGACCCTGTCTCAAAAAGACGCCCCCCCAAACAAAGATAGACTGGGGTGGGGCTCACTGCATCTCTTCGTTCCTCTTCCCCCTGTGGCCACACTGAATATACCTCTAGTTTTTACCCTTTTCACTATCACTTGTCTGTTTAATTGGCCTATTGAAGATGTGTGGCCAAGCTTAGTTTGGTAGGGTTGCCAGGGCCTGACTCTGACCCTAACAACTCCACTACTGGGGATTGGAGCTCCACCCTGAGCTAGGATGCATGTGATTTGGCTGGAATCAGGCTTCTGTTGCCTAGGGGCTAGCTGGAGCCAGATGGATAGATGCTCAGGAGGAGCCACACACCTTCCAAGAGGAGGGGGGAAGCAAGACTCCCTCTGGGACTTTTTATGACTTATGTATCCTTGTTCGTGGGTTTACAATCTGTTGTTCAGACTGCCCTGCTATGAGCCTAGTGCCCACGTGCACACTGCGTTACAGTCATCTGTTGTGGTTTGAATATGACTTGTCCCCCACAGGCTCACATGTTGAAGGCTTGCTTCCCAGACTGTGGTGCTATTTTGGAAGGTTCTGGTAACTTCAGTAGGTGGATCCCTGACGGAGGAAGCAAGTCATTGGAGGTGGGTCTTTGGGAGGTATCTTGGCCTTTCCTGTCCTGCTCACTGCTCCCTGTCCTCTATGATATGAGAAGCTCTCATCTACCACGTGTTTACACTGTCATGGTGCTCACACTGTCATGGTGCTCTGTCCAGCACATGGAGCCAAATGACCATGGACCATGGAACCAGAAGCCCAAATGTTTTTTCCTCCTTTAAGTTGGTTAATGTTAGGTGTTTTGTCACAGCAATGAAGAAGTACTAGACACACTGTCATAGCTGGCCTCAGATGCATCATTTGGTGAAGGGGAATTCTGAAAATAGAGACAGGAAATCATAACTCTTATGAATGTAATACAATAGAACTAGAAGAGAGTCATTTGGTGTGATCAGACTGTGTTTTTATTTATTTGTTTTTATTTGATGTGTATGAGTGTTTTGTCTGCCTGTATGTATGTGCGCCATGTGAGTTCAGTAACCACAAAAGCCAGAAGAGAGTGTCGGATCCCCTGGAACTGGTGTTACCAAAGGTTGTTAGCTGCCATATGAGAGCTGGGAACTGAACCCAGGTCCTCTGCCAGAGCAGCCAGTGTGCTCTTAACCACTGAGCCATCTCTCCAGCCCCTCACCTTTGTTTTTTGAGACAGGTTCTCTCACTGCTCTGGAGATTGTCAAGCAGGCTAGGAGCTCCAGGGATCCAGATGTTTACGGCTCCCCAACACTAGGATTACAAGCCTGTGCCACCACATCTGGCTATTTTTATGTGGGTGCTAGGGTTGGAACTCAGGGCCTCACGCTTCAGCTGCAATTGGTTTACTGAGCCATTAAAAAAAAAAAAAAAAAACCTAAAGGAGAAAGCATATGCTGAGGAATTGTAAGAACATTTTGTTTTTCATGGACATCCCTCTCCCTAGCCCACTGATATGTACAACTACTGTTCAGACAGTACTGAGGAGTACATCATGGACAGAAAGACTTTGTTTTTGTTTTTTTGAGACAGGGTCTCCCTGTAAAACCAGCTGGCCCAGAATTCACTATGTAGATCAGGCTAGCCTTGATCTCTCAGAGTGCTGGGAATAAAGGTGTGTGCTACCACACCCTGCTTAGAAAAAGACTTTCTTTAAAAAAGAAAGCTCTGGTCCTCTCTGGCCCTTCCTAAGAGGACAGGCTCAGCTGCGAGCTTCCTTCCCTTCTCTTTCCTTACCTTGACTAACCTACCCCTTGATCTGACCTATCCCTTAAGACACAAAAGGGGTTAGGGATGACTCACATCATTATTATTCATCATTATTCGAAGATCAGGAGAAAGGGGCTGGAGAGATGGCTTAGCCTTAAGAGCACTGGCTGCCCTTGCAGAAGACCTGGGTTCAGTTCCTAACATCCACATGGTAGCCATCAACCATCTGTAACTCCAGTTCCAGGGGATCTGACACTCTCTTCTGACCTTTGTGGGCATTGCATGACATGGTACACTTCCATGCATGCAGGCAGTACACTCATACACATAAAATAAGCATAATAAAAATAAAACATTTTTTAAAAAGGCAGGAAAAAATGACCTCAAAGATCCTAGGATATAAGGCTTCTTCCTTTCTTGTTTATTTTGAGGTATAGCTTTACCTGTGTGTGTGTATCAGAGAGAGAGAGAGAGAGAGAGAGAGAGAGAGAGAGAGATTTAACTTCACTTTTCCTTGGGCACAAGGACGCATTTGTGGCAAATACAGACCCTACTGGTGCCCAGGGTCTCAGCTTACCTGTGTGCATAGCCTACCAACTGCCATGTTCTCTTCCAGCCACCAGACTAATGACCAAAGAATATGCCATGCGTCTATAAGGAAGTACAATTTGATTAATTAATTAGCTAAATTTATTTCATGCGTGTGAGTGTTCCACCTGCATGTATACGTGTACCCATGTTGTGCAATGCCCGAGGAAGCCAGAAGAGGGTGTTGGATCTCCTGGAACTGGAGTTATGGATGGTTGCTGACTACCATGTGAGTTTGGAACCAAACCTGGGTCCTCTGCAAGAGCAGTCAGTGCCCTTAACCGCTGAGCTGAACCATCTTCCTAGTCTTGGAAGTACAATTTAATTTTATCCCTTTTACTCCATTGCATTTCCTGTTTTATTTGTTTGCTTTATCACACTGACTGGGACCTCAGGTACAATTTTGAATAGAAACAATTAAGAGCAAGCCTCTTTTTCTCATTCCTGGTCTCAAAGGGAAAGCTTTTACTGTTTCCCCAAGAAGTACAATGTTTGAAGAGTAAGTCCATTTCTTCCTGTTCTGTTGCTGACTGGTTCCTGTGGCTTCCACTGAGAGGCTGCTGATACAAAGAGATGACCACAAACTGAGGGGCTTACAGTAAAGAGACGTGAACAATCTCAGCATTCCGGTGGGGCTCAGAAGTCTGAAATAACCATCTTAGCAGGACACAGCAGGCTCCTGCTCAATACTTCAGGGCAGAGTCTGTCCTGCCTCTTCCAGCCTGGCAGGCCCAGAGCTCCTAGTTTAAGGCCTTATCCTGACAATCTCTGCCTCCACTGTCACATGACCTTCCTCTGCTTCTCTGTTTCTTCCTGTTCTCTGATAAGGACAGCAGTCAGTGGCTATAGAGATCACCCTAAATCTAGGGCTATTTCACCTCAAGAAGTTTTATTTACTAAATTGTCAAATGGGATCACTACTGAAGTGCTGGGAAGATGTGTCTTTTGGGTACACTGTTCAACTCACAATGAGGCCGTTGAAAGTAAGACCTTGATGCTGACCGCCCTACAGTAGCTCTCAGTTTATTTTTCAGCTCAGGGCAGGAAATCCCTCCAGCAAACCCCACATAGACTGTGAAGTCCATATCTCTGCAGTTCTTTTCCCCTTCTACCACTAGAATTTTTTTCTTTCAAAAAACTTTATTGAAAATTTCATACATGCATGTAAGGTGTTTTGATCAAATCCATGTCCACTCCCTCTCCTCCAACTCCTCCCATATTTTCCATCACTTTTTCCTGACAAGTTCATGTACTCTTTTTTTTTTTTTTTTAAATGGGGTTTTTTGCTACTCTAACATTTTCCCCTCTGAAGAGGTAACCCTAAAATCTTTTAAGGGCTATATACAAGCTCCAAAATATTTTCGATATTTTTGGCCT
>NW_008355650.1:45128-52019 GCF_000622305.1 Nannospalax galili | reverse complement strand
TCTCCCTCCCTCCCTCCCTCTCCTTCCTTCCTTCCTTCCTTCCTTCCTTCCTTCTTTCCTTCCTTTCATTATTTAATGGGGCTTTTTGCTACTCTAACATTCACCCCTCTGAAGTGGTAACCCTAAATCTTTTAGGGATTAGATAAGAGCTCCCAAATACTTGCTAAACATCCTCATAATTGGGCTTGTTGATGATTGTGCTCCTTCATTAAAGAAGGGCCAAGCAGGGTCATTGGACCCTCACTGGAGTATCCAGCCATTCTTCCCAGCCAACTGTATGTAATTTGGCCCTAATCACACATGGTCTCCTGGATTTAGAGAGAGCTAAAGTATATAATCTGGGGAAGGATAGGAAGAGAAGGCTTGATCCATGCTGGGTAAAGGCTTTCCAGTGTGCATACCCTCAGGTCATACATACACCTCAACAACCCCTCAGTCATCTCTGTAAATAAGTTCAGTAAATTCATCGGTTCCCCAGGAAAACTTGAATCAAACATTGGTTTCACACCAGAACCTTAAAAGGGGACAAGCATTGCTTAGTATCCCCAGGAAAAGAATTCTCACAACAGATGGGAAATTTATTTGTCAATGTTATGTCTCATAATTGCTAAAAAAGAAAATGAGAATGTAAAAGATGTTACCACTAGAATTTTTAACCCTCCGGCTGCCTCACTGTTCCCAGCTCTAAGCGCATTTCCTCCCAGGATACTTGGTGAGATGGATGCCGCTCTGCACTTAGCATCTCTGGCCTGAGCTCCAAGCTGGGTAGGGCTGAAGGGGAAAAGAGAGCCCAGAGCAAGCCTCTCTTCTGTGCCTGCCTCCCTCCAGGATTTCTCTGGGATTTGAATGGGCGTCTAGGCTGCTCTCTGATGTGTTGGGCAGCCATCTTTGATGGTGTCTCAGCCTTCTGCTCTGTTTAGTATGATGTTTGCTCCGATTTGTCTTCACAGATAGAAATAGGAGTCAAGCACTTCTTCTGTTCTTGTCTCCAGCCCACAGGTGACTGTCTCGGGTGCACTGCTTTGGAAAGCCCAGCTTTTGAGGGATGTGCCTGTTAGGGTCCCCTGATCCCTTTTCATTGTGTTTAAAAAGAGCAATGTCTCTCTGTACAAATGATGACTTGGAGGAAGGATACATCTGAAATGTAAAGAAAAAAAAAAAAAGACTAGCCTAGGCTAGTCTTGAACTTGCTATGTAACCAAATATGACCTTGAACGTCTGATTCCCCTGCCTCTGCCTACTGAATGCTGGGATTAGAGGCCTGTGTCACCACTCTCAGTTGTTGTTGTTTTTTATGTGTATGAGTGTATTGCTTGCATGTATGTAAGTGTATCCGTGCCATGCAATGCCTGCAGAAATCAGAAGAAGGTGTTGGATCTCCTGGAACTGGAGTTAGGATAGTTGTTAGCCACCATGTGGGTGCTGGGAATTGAACTTGGGTCCTCTTCAAGAGCAGCCAGTGTTCGTAAACCTCTGAGCCACCTCTCCAGCCCTAGTACTCCCAGTTTATGAGGAACTGGGGATTGAACAGGGCCTTGTGCATGTTAGGCAAGCATACTACCAACTGAGCAACATCCTGAGCTTTTAAAATTCTTATTTATTTTTAAAGATTTTATTTTAGGTGTATGCTTTGCCTGTATGTAAGTGCATCACATGCATTCAATGCCCATGGAAGTGAGAAGAGGGCATTGGATCCCCTGGAACTGGAGTTACGAATGGTTGTTAGCTGCCATGTGGGTGCTGGAAAATGAACTCTGGTCCTCTGCAAGAGCAGCCAGTGCTCTTAACTGCTGAGCCATTTCTCTAGCCCCCTCTAGTTTTTAAAAGCAGGGTCTCATGTAGTTCAGGCTAGTTAGAACTGGCCATCCAGCTGAGGATGATCTTGAATTCCTCAACACCCAGCGTTGGGTCTTTAATCTCTTTTCATTCATTTATTCCCCTAGTAAAGCCAAATTAAAAATTGTAAAAATACATTTATTTATTTGTGTGTGTGTATGTGGGTGTGCATGTGCTATGCTGCATGTGTGGAGGTCAGAAAACAACCTGTGGGAGTCAGCAGTTCTCTCCTTCCACCACGTGGGTCCTGGGGATGGAACTCAGGTCTTTAGGCTTGATGGCAGGTACTAACCCACTAAGCCATCTGCCATCTATAGGGCCACATTTTAAATCAGCAAATATAAAGTATTGAGGAAGTAAACTAACTTACTTTCTTTCTTTCTTTCTTTCTTTCTTTCTTTCTTTCTTTCTTTCTTTCTTTCTTTCTTTCTTCTTTCTTTCTTTCTCTTGAGACAGGGTCTCCCTGTAGCCACAGCTGGCCCAGAACTTGCTATATAGACCAGGCTTCCCTCAATCTCACAGAGATCCACTTGCCTCTGCCTCCTGAGTGCTGAGATTAAAGGTGTGTGCTACTACACCTGGCAGGAAGTGAACTCCTTATGAAATGAACAAGACTTTCTGGATTTTTTTTTTTGGTCTCTTTGAGACAGGGTCTCCCTGGAGCCCCCCAGCTGGCCTGGAACTCACTATATAGACCAGGTTGGCCTCTATCTTATAGATTCACTTGCTTCTGCCTTCTGAGTGCTGGGACTAAAGGTGTGCATTACCACACCCAGCTTGGATCTTTTTACATAATTTCCAATGGTAAGGTCCTCCATTCTGGGAATCACCGAGATTCCCAAATTGTTTACACTCCCTCCTGTTTGATTACTGGCTTCCTTTGATTCATTAGAAAAGAAGTTAGAGACACCATACTCCGTCCCATTTGCCTCCAAATATTTCATTGCCTGTTTCCTGAGAACAAGAATACCCTCTTACATGACTGCAGCATGACTGTAAAATTGGAGAATTTACTGTTGAGACTCTGCTATTATTCAATCCAGAGTTTACATATTCAAATTTCGTCAATTCTCCCTATAAGGCTCTTCATTACTTTTCTCCATCCTGACCCAGGATCCCATCCACGATGGCACATGGCCTGCAGCTGTCATGTCTAGTTGGTCTTTTTAATCTGAAGCCACTCATTTCTATCAGATGTTCCCCAGAATTAGTTCCAGGTGACGCCTTGCTGGCCCCAGGGCTGTTCTTGTATCTGTCAAATGGCACAGGATTTTGGGCTGTTCTTGTATCTGTCAAATGGCACAGGATTTTGGGCTGTTCTTGTATCTGTCAAATGGCACAGGATTTTCATTTGCCCTGTTCCTGTTCATTACAGCATGAAGCACCCCCCAATAGGTTCATGATTTGAACTTGCCTTGGTCCCCAGTTGGTGGTACTATTTTGAGAGGCTGCAGAAGTTTTATGAGGTAGAGCCTGGATGGAGGAAGGAGGTCCTGGGGAACAGGTCCTTGGTGGTATCTTATCTGTGGCCCTTCCTGTCCCTATTTCTGCTTCCTGTTTACCATGAAGCTTTCCCACAACACACTCCTATGTCATGATGCGTTGCCCAACTTCATGGGACAACAAACTCTGGACTGAGATCTCTGAAACAGTGAGCTAATATAAATATTTCTTCTCAACTTGTTTATGCTGGTGTGGAGCTGAGTTCGGCAAGGAATAAAGGGACTCCAGAAGCCAGGAGATTGAAAAAGATTCACGGAGTTGCTGGCAAATGAGACATTGTGTTTTCTTCCAGCAAGGGCACACAGGCTGTTAAGCATGTGGCCACCAGGAAAGAGCACATGGACCATTGGTCCCAAGGCCTTTTTTATAGGAAATCATACAAAGGTGGCTTTTTGCCCGAATTGGTTATCTAAAGGATTACATCACTGTTTACTTTGGGGTCCCTGGACATCCAGTGCTAGTCACTTTGTGCTGACTCATAGCCCTCCAGATGTCTAACATTAGCCATCTTGGCTCATGCTGGAAATCCGTATCAGCATCATGTTGTCTAAACATAAACAGGCTCTCATGGCCCGGATTCCCTTCCACTGGGTATTTTATCACAACACTGTAAAAACCAATTGATACACTATGGATGTTGAATTTTATCATTTGATGAAGGTGACAGCTGTCAAGTGCCACCTTTGTAAGTTTACTGTAATTCCCTTTGTAATTAGGGACTTCGAGATCCTAGGGCATCCTTCCTGGGGCTCTCAGACCTTGGATGCTATGTGCTCTCTGGCTGTCCTGTCTTCTTGTTCATTTCTCCCTTGGCCAACACATCTTCAAGAAGCCGATGAGTGTTAAGGTTTAGATAGCCCTGCCCCCTCACCAACAGGGCCTCACGGACCTCACAAGCCCCTGAGAAAATGGAACGGAGCTGATAAGCGCTCTGGTCTTTGAAGTCAAGAGAAGCAGACTTTTCTCCACTGTTTGGCCAACACAGCAGGCTTCCCCTTTGATCTCTAAAGAGAACAGGTTTTAGCAGTCTCAGTCTCCCACTTCCCACCCACCAAAAATATTATCTTCCCACCTTCTGTGGGAAGCAGAAGCCTCCCCGTGTAAAAAGACCCCAGCTTATGACCTGGGGCAGACATTTTCCCTGCCTGGAAGGGAATCTGTCCCATGTGTTCCTTTGCTAATAAACTATTCTGATGGAGTTTTATCTGTGTCCTGGTGCTTTCTCCTGATCAACCAGATTCACCCATAGGCAACTTTATCTATCTGTATTAGAAACATGCATAGATAGAAGGTCTTTGTCTACACCGGTGCAGGCTGTCGGAGTTCGTTAAGGGGACGAAGGGCCTTCAGCTGACGTCAAGGAGTACCCTTGACCAGAAAGCTTCAGTTGCTTCTTTGTCATTAATGGTCCCACGCGATGGTGCCAAAACCCGGTTCTTACTTCAAGGGACCCGACTGGACTTCTCCACCACCACTAACTTGGCTTTCAGGTACATCCCCCCCTTCCTTTCTCTCTCCTCCTCTCCCTGGCTCTCTGCTTTGCTTTTACTTCTTTCTGGCTCTCCTCGCTACGGCCTATACTCTGCCTTGCCTACATCTTTTGATCTCCTTTCCCGTTGAATCCCGTCACTCCCAGCTGCTTCATCTGTTCGCTACCTCGGTCCACCCCCCAGCCTCTAGCCCCCTCCCCCTCCTTTGCCATGGGCCTGGAAGGCCTGCTGTCTTCCATCCTTTTCCCTGTCTTTGTCCTCTTCCACTGCCTTTCTGCCTCACTTTACTCGGGATGATTCCTGATACCGTTCAATCCAATCTTAGGTCTCCTCTCCTTTGCTTCCTCCTTTAGGCTATCTTTCCTCTTTCCTCTAACTACTTATGGATTCCCTACACTTGCAAATGCTCTGGATCCTTCTCCTCTCCCTCCCCCTCCCATACTAAAGCTTCCTACTCCCTACCATGTGCCTGCCAGCCCGGCCATGTGTCTGACCTCCCATGCAGGCTAAGAAAGGGATTGTTGATGCCCTTCTGATGGAAGGGATACTCATGAATTCTGCACATTCCAGGAGCCCCATGTTGGGCACCAGCTGTTGGTGGGTGCGGGTCTCGCTGCTGGGTGGGTCTCTGGCTCTCCGTGGCTGCTGGGCGTTGGTAGCTCTGCAAATCGGCAGGTCCAGGACAGTGGTGATTGCAGGCTCTGCGCCAAGGCAGGCTGCCGGGCGGGCTCTGCGCCCCAAGATTGCCAGCTCACCTGCCCTGGGGATTTTTTCTTTAACATTCTAACACAATGGTAAAAGTTTCCAGCTGGGCCCATTCTTAAATTCTCTTATAAATATGACTAAGAATCCTTTAGGGCACCTCAAGGCAGGCTGCCGGGTGGGCTGCGCCAATCTGTAGGGGGCTCTGAGCCAAACTGTGGGAGGCTCGGGCTAGCTGCGGGGGGCTCCCCCTCAGCTCGTGGTTTGTTGGCCACCAAACAACAAGGGTGGGGAAGTGCAGGAATGGGGAACGCAGAGGCTGCGCTAGTTAGTGCTGACGGGGGACAGCTCCTCCGGGAAGACTGCTCACAAAGCTGGGCAACTTTGCTGGAGTATTTAAAGAATTTCAGGCGGCTTGCCCCATAGACAAACAGAAAACATTTTAAAAGTCAGCTCAGTCAGATTCAGTGATACAGCTCCGGTTTATTAGGGGGAAACTAGAGAATTTATAGTGTGCAGGCAGTAGCAAAAGCCTTAGTTGATAGGTGCTCCTAGAATGCTTTATTTACATGTGGCAGGCGGTGGGCTTCTTTCAATCAGGCTGTCAGACAATGCCTGATTATCATATAAAAAAATCCCGGTAGTTTCTATGCCAGAGGTCATGTTTTAGGTAAGGCATCTTTGGCGGCCACTTCAAAGTGAGTCAGGAAGAGAGCAGGAGGTGCCCTGCTGAATAGGGGAGTTTCTCCATCAAACGCAGAGCTGGCTCAAGGCTATCCGGACATGGAGAGACTGCGACCCTAACAACAAGTTTCCCCAACACAAACTAAGAGCTCCTGAGAACTTGGCTTTGCATTCACAGATACAATGGTTGGTGAGGGGGCAAGAATAAACAATACATTTCTAGTTCAGAGGAAGGGAGTAATGCCAGATCTACACAATGGGAGTTTAAAATTTAACATTGTTTAGGGCCTGTTTCTAAAGGGGATTACTTTGAGTTTTAACTTCTTCTATGGTATATTTACTGTTTTTTAAAGATGATTGTTTTAAATTTTTACATTGTTTAACATATTTACAGACTTTTTTAAAGGGAATTATTTTTAGGTTTTTGACATTGTTTGAATTACATCTTTTTCTGGTAATTTTAGAGGAATTATTTGGATTTTAACATCTTTTATGTGGTATTTTTATGGGTTTCTAAAAATGACTATTTTAAATTCTTACTGTTTTACATAGTATATTTGTTAGTTTCTAAAGGAAACTTAAAGTTTTTCTAGCCATTTGCCTTCAAGGTACAAAGGGAGCTGACACTTTGTGATGACTAGACCTGTGAAGTATATGGAAATTTGCTGTACTCCAG
>NW_008355650.1:16852-44408 GCF_000622305.1 Nannospalax galili | reverse complement strand
TTTAGCTCTTTTTAAAAAAAAAGAAAAGATGCTACCTCAAATCTATATGGAAACTTAACTCTTTCTTTAGACCACTAATTACCTATACAAAATGGCATCTAAGTTGGTTGGGCAAAATCCTATTTGCTAAATACCACTTTTGTTTTTAGTTTACTTTCAAGGTGTTTTAAAGTGTATTCATTTTGTTTTTCTACTTCAAAGGTGTTTTAGTTTAAAAATGATAAACCAACCACATTCTCAACAAAGACTATATAACTAAATATATATATACAGTCAACATAAATTTATGCTTCTTTAAATTAATTTTCTTGGTATCATATTAATTTTTAACTAAAATCTCATGCAAACTAAAAATGTTAAATTAACACCAAAATATTTTTTCAGGCCAAAATATTCTCTCTTTAATCTATAACATTGTTCCTGGCACTAAATTATATAAATTAATTCTAAGCACCTCTCTCTCTCTCTCTCTCTCTCTCTCTTTCTCTCTCTCTCACCACCACCCTCTGGGCTCTACTAAACCTCTACTAAACCACCACCCTTCTGGTCCTCAGCTTCCCTCAACTCTCTCTCTCTCTCTCCCTCTCTCTCTGTTTCTGTCTCTCACCACTGCCCTCCTGGGGCTCTACTAAACCTCTACTAAACCATTGCTCTTCTAGGGCTCATCTTCCCTCAGCCTCTACTAAATAAACCTTGGGATTAACTTGTTTCACAAGCTTCCCTCCCTTCTGGCTCACTGCGTTTTTTTCTGCTTTTCTCCCATCCCATTCCTTGTACTTTGTCTCCATCTACTGGCTGGTCACGCCACACTCTCATTTCAGGGTTTTCCACTCCTCTTGCTTGCCTTGAAATCACACACGTGTGTCGGAAAACCCCTTCCTTTCTCTAGATATAGAATGCTATTTCCAGAGATAGGGACACGCACTACTTCCTGTCCAGGACAGGATCTCACCTTTCCTCTCCCTGATGATCTAATTGTGGGATGCCACCTTCTGGGACTTGGAAATAACTCGAAAATAACTTGAACCCGTGCAACAAAAAAAGGATGCTTTCTTTTGGTGCCTGGTTCTCCTCGCTCTTGTTTTGTGTGACTGATGCCAAACCCCTTCTCCTCCTACTCCCTCCCTGTCTCTCTCTCTTCCTCATCCACTGCGCTTTCCTGCCCAGACTCGTGATCCTGCCTCCACTCCCTATGGAGAGAGGATTTTCTTTGTCTCCTGCCTGCTTGGTTCTGTCTGTATGTCTTACCTGCTTCCTCGGTTCTTTCTCTATCTCCTCTTCGCTCTGTGCATAATCTGTTGCTATGGGAACCACCCACTCAAAGTCTCAGGATCTCACACCTCTTGCTTGTCTTCTTAAACTTCAATATTTTGAGAGATTTAGAAAATTTCTGCCATCATAAATGCAAATGGTCAGAATTACCATACATCCAAGCTTCCTTTAATCTCCATGCTAATCCCTCCCTCTGGGTCCCATGTTCTTCCCATCAGGGCCTTCTGGCTAAGATGGTTTCACAGGATCCCAACCCGCCAGGGGCCTCTGCCCCTCCTCCTCCTCCTCCTCCCTACCCCTTCACCTCAGCTTTTGATCCTATCATAGCGGATGAACTGCCTCTGATTAGGACCCATCCCCAACCTCCTCCTGCTCCCCAGCCTGAGGCACAGCCAAGTCCTCCCCATGCTCTCCCCTTGCTATACTCTCCCTTGCCTTCCATTCCAGGGCCCAACCCAGCTCTCCTCCTTTCTCCAACTCAAACTCCCTCTCCACTCCACGATCTTCCCCCTCCCCTCTCCAGCACTGCTCTAAGTTTGTCACCAGCTCTCCTTCCACTGACTCTCCTCTACTCGAAGAAATCCAAAACCTTAAACACCTCCTTGCCAAATATTCCCTAGTCTCCCCTATTCTGGCTTCTAGCTCAAATAACCCATTTATCCCTCCTGTATCTACTTCTACTTCGATTCCAGACCCTGCCTCCGATACCCCTGCCCCTAAGTCCCCTCGTGGACATGACACTCCTCCCATCTCTCCCACTCTGGCCTCTTCCTGGGATTCCCCTTCTCCTAACCCCTCTCCTATCAAGCCATACTCACTCCCACACCCAGTCTCAACCCCCTGCCCATAGTATCTTTCCCCTCCAGGAGGTGGCACACATGGATGGGATGGTCAAGGTCCATGTCCCTTTCTCTCTTGGAGATCTATCTCACCTCAAATGCAAAACAGACTCTTTTTCTACTAATCCTACACACTTCATACAATATTTTAAATACATCACTCATACCTATGCTCTAACCTTTGTCCTGTCCCATGTGTTTTGAGATAGCCCTCACCACTTTGGACAAGCCCAGCCCAGGATTTAACTTCCCTAGACCTTAACCCCTCCACCATCCTACAACATGTAGATAACCTACTTCTTTGCTCTCCATCTCCCTCAGTCTCCAAGACCCACACAATCAAACTCCTTAATTTTCTGGGGTACAAGGGATATAGGATATTTCTAGCTAAGACTCACCTTTCTCTCCCACAAGTCAAGTACTTGGGGTTCCTTCTCACATCTACATCCTGCTGTTTAACTATAGATAGGACAAAATACCTAAGGTCTTTAAAGCCCCCCCACAACCAAGGAGAAAATTCTCTTTCCTAGACATTGCAGGATACCTGCACACCTGGATTCCTAACTTTGCCCTCTTTACAAAGCCACTCCATGAAGCTTCCAGAGGGAACCCCCACTGTCTGATCAACCCCTAATCCAGCCCCGCCCACGTCAACCCTGTCCAGCAGGAAGTAGCAAGATGACAACGGCGCCCTCATCCTATAACACAAAAGGATGGAATGCTAAGGTTCAGATAGCCCTGACCCCTCACCAACAGGGCCTCACAGACCTCACAAGCCCCTGAGAAAAGGGAACCGAGTTGATAAGCACCCTGGTCTTTGAAGTCAAGAGAAGCAGACTTTTCTCCACTGTTTGGCCAACACAGCAGGCTTCCCCTTTGATCTCTAAAGAGGGCAGATTTTACCGGTCCTGCTCTCCCACTTCCCCCCACCCAACTTTAAAAAAATATATATCTTTCTGCCTTCTGCGGGAAGCAGAAGCCTCCCCATATAAAAAGACCCCAGCTCACGACCCAGGGCAGGCATTTTCCCTGCCTGGAAGGGAATCTGTCCCATATGTTCCCTTGCTAATAAACTCTATTCTGTGTCCTGGCGCTTTCTCCCGATCAACCGGATTCATCCACAGGCTACTTTATCTATCAATGAGAAAGGATGTATGTTTGCACACCTGGCCTTCACTCTAACCTCATGTGTCTGGTAGTCGAGTAGATATGGAATTTGGAATTGAACTTGTCCTTGAAGCCATTGCTGGCTTCCAGCATTTGCTCTGGCTACAAGGTTTTGGTGTCATTTGAATTCTAAGTATTGTGAGGTATCTCTTCTGAAAGATTTTTAAGGTTATTTGTGGGTTGGCAAACCTTGGTCAGGGTTTATTTTGCTAATGTCCCTGGCCTGTTCCATATCCCAATGGTGGCAGGCGAGGGGTTTCTTTCTTTAATGTTTTTTTTCCCTCTCTGGATTATCTGTCTTTTCCTAGAATTTTTGTTACTGAATGTTGGCTTTTTCTTGACTTTCTGATTTTCTTTTCCTATTCTTCTTGTCTGTTTATCTCTGTCATTTTTTTTCCTTCCTTCTGGGATAATTTCTTAACCACATTTCCCAACCAAGGTATTTAGATTTTTTATTTTATCTAAAACAGCATTACTTTCCAAGAACTGGCCCTTAGGGCTGGGGAGATGGCTTAGTTAGTAAAGTGCTTGCCTTGAAATCATGAGGACCTGAGTTCAGATCCCCATCACCCGTATGAAGATCCTGACCTGGTGGTACACATCTGTAAAAAGTGGAGGTAGGGGTGGGATAGAGACAAGTAGACCCCTGGAGCTTACTGGCTGAATTGATGAGTTCAAGTCTGAGTGAGAGACCTTGCCACAAAACAAAGATGAAGATTGATAGAAAGATGCCCAAGTCAACCTCTGATCACATGCACTCACATGTGCACACACAAACACATACACTACACATGTACACGTTAAAAAAAGATCTCATCCTTATTCTCTGTGCCCTCCTTTTCCTGTCATTCAGAGAACAGAGAACAAGAATAAATACAAGTCAGGACTTCAGGCTCGATGGGAAAGAGCACGTGCCACACAAGCCCCAGAACAAAGTGGTCTTCTCCACATGCATGCTATGCACACACACCTGTACACATGCAATGTACACATACAATAATTTTAATAATTTATTATTTAATAATAAAGTTTTTTTAGATTCAATCTTGGGCATGTAAGGGAAGGAGCATGATGTGAAAGTCTGTGGGACATGCAGGACTGGGCTTCTCTGGAGGTCTATTGGAGACTTGCTTTTTTTTTAAATTGGTTTCCTGAACTATGAGGATCTGTAAATCTTTTCACCAGGGCATTTAGTTTCTTCAGGGTCATACTGCTAGCTTTAAAACTTTTTATTTTAAATTCCTTTTGGGGGTGTGTATGTGTGTGTACATGTTCATGTGGGTGTGTGCACATGTGCATGTGGGTGCATGTGTGTGTGCACAGTGCAGAGGTTGGTGTCAGGTGTCTCCCTCAATCATGCTCCATATTATTATTTTTAAATTATTTATTTATTTATTTTTATTTTATGTGTATCAGGGTTTTGCCTGTATGTATATAAGTGCACCACATACAATGCAATGCCCTTGGAGACCAGAAGAGGCCATCCCCTGGAACTGCACTTAAGGATGGTTATTAGCCACAATGTGGGTGCTGGTAATTGAAACCAGGTCCTCAGCAAGAGCAGCCAGTGCTCCTAACCTCTGAGCCATCTCTCCAGCCCCTCCACCCTGATTTTTGCCATGTGGTCTCTCACTGAACCTTGCACTCACCAACCTCCTGATTGGGCCATTGGTAGTGAGCTTCAGGGACCTTCCTGTCTTCACTTTCCTAGCACTGGGACTACAGCTGTGCATCATCAGGTTACATGGGGATCGAACTCCGGTCCTCATGTTTGCATAGCAGGCACTTGAACCACTGAATCATCTCCCCAGCCCTGCCTCTAGCTTTTTGCCTTATTAAAACACACCTCATGTCCAATGTTCTTGGAACTAAACAAGAGAACATAGCCCTTCACCTGTATGAACCTTCACTTAATTCTGTTTTCCATGCATCGTCTCTTCCCTGCTTCACAGAGCCTCCTCTCCCTCAGTCATGGGCTCTGAAAATAGAAGAATTAAAAAAATGTGTGTGTGCATGCACATGCGCACTTAAGTGCCCATGGAGTCTAGGAGAGAGCATTGGCATTACAGGTGGTTGTGAGTTCCCCTGAAGCTGGAGTTACAGGTGGTTGTGAGCCACCCAATGTGGCTGCTCAGGGTTGTAACCTCCAAGCCATGTCTCTAGCCTCTGAAAATGAAAGATTCTTGGACAAAATCATTTAGGGACAAATAACAAAAAAGGCTTACTTTTAAAAAAAAGTCTGCAAGTCAGCCAGGCAGGGTGATACATGCCTTTAGTCCCAGCACTTGGGAGGAAGAGAGGCAGACAGATCTCTGTGAGATCAAGGTCAGCCTGGTCTACATAGGCCAGCTGGGGCCACATGGACACCTGTCTCAAAACTAAACAAAAATCTGCAGGGATGTACAGGAGTAAAAAGGAATGGTTCATCAATGAGAAGGATAACAAATGTCTAAAGGAAAAACTAGATCTGCATTAGCAATGCTGACGAGTTTATAGTTAGTCTGCATTTGGCATTGAGACAGCAAATACATCATGTGATTCATATCCACAAATCCTGACAAACCTTCAAATGGCAGCACACAGAAGTCTGGAATGAGGATTTTGCTAGGGAGAGAGGAAACGCAGGGTGTCTGTTTGTGTCCCGAATGGTGGTCAGCTTCTTCCTCCCCACTTCCATCTGTTCCTTATCTCCCCCACCCCTCCTCTCCTCTCTTCTACCCTCCCTTTCCCACCTTTTTCCTAGAGGCTTGGAACCCGAATGCTAGGCAAGCGTTCTACCATTGAACTACACCCCAACCTATTTTATTTTTCAATACATTTTTTTTCTTTCTGACTAGGGTATGCCTGGTTACCATAAATGAAGTACCAGTTCATTTCTACAGTTCCACCTAGTGGTCAAGTTTCTGACCCTAAGGCACATAGCTAACCATGCTTTTATGTTGCTTCATTTTATGGTATTTTGATCCAATATTCTTAATTTGATGTTTTTTTCATTAATTTTATTTATTTTAGTGTAAAATGACTTATTATTAATAACAATGGTGATAAAACATTCCTGCTTATGGTCAATTATATTCACCCCATGATAATAAAACCTCAGTTTTAGTCCATTCATATAGATTGAAAGAATTTATTATTAGGGGATGGGGGTGTAGCTCAATTGGTAGAGTGCTTGCCTAGCATTCAGGAAACCCTAGATTCCATGTCTAGCATCACATAAACCTGACAAAGTGGTACATGCATGTAATTCCAGTACTTAGCAAGAAGAGAGAGGAGGATCAGAAGTTTAAGGTTATCCTTGGCTACAAACTGAGTTTGAGGCCAGTACAGGATATATGAAACCCTATCTCAAAAAAAATATAGTATTATCAGTTCATCTCCTGGGACTAGGAACCAAGAATTATTTGTCTCTACTTTTTTCCCTCCAGTACCCATGTCTGTCTAGACTTTCTTTTTTAATAAAATTTTTAAAAATATTTATTTTTATTTTATGTGTATGAGAGTTTTGCCTTCATGTATGTAAGTGCACCAGGTGCATGCAATGGCCTTGGAGACCAGAAGAGGGCATCAGATCCCCTGGAACTGGGATGATCATTAGCCACCATGTGGGTGCTGGGACCCAAACCCTGGTCCTCTGGAAGAGCAGCCGGTGCTCTTAACCGCTGAGCCATCTCTCCAGCCCCCACCTCATTCTTGAGCTCCAGTGCCTGTGGCACGGGCTGACTGGGATCAGTTGGTTTGTTCTTGTGCAGTACACAGTATTGTCTCTTGGGGCTCAGCTAGGCTGGGTGGCAGCAGACCCTGCATAGTTCTCATGAGAGCTGAACCGTGTCTGAGGGAGTGCTCTGGGATCCGGCAGGTCTGGGAGGTTTTCGTTCTGAGAACTAGACCTTGGGATAGAACAGGAAGGAGGCAGAGCCAAACGCCAGCTACAAAGCAGAGTGACAGGGATGTTCAGAAGCCTGGGTTTGGCTAGGAGGATGGATGGTGGGCCTTTGTCCCTGTCCACATAGTCACTGCCTCCCCTCCCCCTCCTCATCAGGAGTGCTGTACCTCTTGTGTGGCAGCCCAAAGCTCTCAAGAATATAAAAACAGAATCACCCGGCCTTCCCAGGTCTCCAGCCTGGACTGGCATACTGTTCCAGCCGCCTGTTCTGTGGGTGAAAACAGTCACAGGCCAGCCCAGATTCAAGAGGAGGGGAACTTAATCTCTCTCAGTGTGGGAGTGGCAGAGAACTTGGAATCGTTTTTATTCTACCACACCAAAACCCCAAATCCGTGTTTGTTCCCTGTTACTGCCTCAACAAATTACCACAGACCAAGAGGCTTAAAACAGTGGAAACGGATTCTCTCACAGTTCTAGAGACCCCAGAAGCCCCAAATCAAGTTGTCAGCAAAGCGGGGCTCCCTCTGAAGATGGGGGAGAGGACTTCCGTGCCTCTCTCAGCTGCCTCAGGCTGCAGGGGTCCTTGGTGGCTTCCCGTGTCCCATGGCTTCTCCAGCATCTCTGTGTGGTTGTTTTCCTCTTCACTCCTCTTTTTTTCTCCTCTTCTTCTTTATATGTGTGTGCAGGTCAGAGGACAGCCTGCTGTGTCATTCCTTAGGATGCCATCCACTTTCTCTTGAGACAGGGTCTCTGACTGCCCTGGGTGGGGCTTGCTGATTCAGCTAAGCTGGCTGGTCAACTGGTCCCAGGGATGCCATCCTCTCTGCCTCTCCAGTGCTGCCATTAAGAGTGTGTACCACCCTACCCAGCCTTTTAAAAATATTTTATTTATTATTTTTATTTTATTTTATGTGTATGAGTGTGCTGTCTGCATGTAGCTAGGTGCTTCATGGAGGTCAGAAGAGGGTGTAGGAGCTCCTGGAACTGGAGTTATGGGCTGTTAACTGCCATGTGGGTGCTGGGAACCGAACCTGAGTCCTTTGCAAAAGCAGCCAGTGCTTGTAACCCCTGAGCCATCTCTCTAGCCCCAGCTTTTTTTTTTTTAAACACGATTTCTGAGGCTCAAACTCGGGTCCTTATGCCAAGTCCTTTACTGACTGAGTCATCTCTCCAGCCCTCTCCTTTTTTGTTATAAAGATACCAATCATTTAATTTAGAGTCCACTTTAAGTGCAAAATGATCTCATCTCAAGATCCTAAACTTGCCAGGCATGGTAGCATACACCTTTAATCACAGCACTCAAGAGGCAGAGGCTGGTGTATTTCTGTGAGAGTGAGGTCAGCCTGGTCTATACTGGTGAGTTCCAGGCCAGCTGGGGCTACAGGGAGATCCTGTCTCAAACAAACAAATAACAAAACAGTCCTAAACTTGGAGAATGGGGGGGTGTAGCTGAGTGGTAGAGTCCATGCTTAGCATGCACAAAGTCCTAGGGTTGATCCCCAGCAACAAGCAAAAGAAAAATAAAAGAAAATCCTTAGCTGATGACATCTGCAAAGACCCTATTTCCAAATAAGGCCACAGTCACAAGCACTTGGGTGGGGTGGGGGTGGGGTGGGGGGGTGAGGACTTCCGAATCTTCACTGTACTGTGGCAGGCCTGTTCCTCATTTAGTCCCCCTTGGAACAGATTGTGTTCTCTGGATATATGGCTTCATATTTTCAGTTAATTCTGGAAATTTAGTCATTGTCTTTAAAGGTGTTGTCTCTCGATGAGCGTCATGACACATACTTTTAATTCCAGCACTTGGGAGGTAGAAGCTCGTGGATCTCTGACAGCTCAAGTCCAGCCTGATCTACATGGTAAGTTCCACGACAGCCAAGGCTACATAGCTAGATCCTGCCACAAAATAAACACTAAAAAATGTCATTTTTTCATTTTCTCCACCTCTTCCTCCCAGGTTCCCAGACAGATATATTAGAGCAAAGCCAATTTTTTTTTGAAGTCCAGAGAATAAATATTTTAGGCTCTGAAGGTCACATGATTACTGTAACAAGTAGTCAGCTATTTTTATTTATTTATTTATTTATTTATTTTTTATTTATTGAGACAAGGTCTTACTGTGTAGCCCCAGCTGACCTGGAACTCACTGTGTACACCAGGATGGCCCCCAAGTCACAGAGATCTGCCAGCATCTGCCTCTTCAATACTGGGATTCAAGATGTGCACTACCACACCTGGTCCATAACCACTCAGCTTTATATAATTCAGTTGTAATGTGAAGGAAGATCCAGGCAGTCCATAAGCAACTGAACTGAATGTGGTCCTTTCCAATAAAACTTTATTTACAAAGACAAATGGTCAACTGGCTTTAACACATGGACCATAGTTTTTCCACTTCGGCGCTAACCCTTTTCCACATCTATTCGTATGTTTCTGTGTTTTCGCCCTTCATTGCTGTGTTCTGGGTGAAGTCTTCAGATAACCTTGCAGCTCATTAATTCTGTCCTTCACATTGTAACCCATATTTCAACTTTTCCATCCAGTATTTCATTCCATAGCTACTATTGTATAACTATTTCTTCCAAATCGAAACATTCTCTAGTAAGTGTAAAATGCTTAAAGGAGAAAGAATAGACTTACACTTAGTCTGCCAGTTGTTACAATGGAAACATCTACAGATCAGGTGTGACTGTCCCCGCAAAACAGTGCTCTACCACCATGGAGTTTGCCCTAGCCTGGGGAAGGCCCATCTGGCAACAGGGACTAGCCTTTGTTTCCATGGGAGCGGTACTATAGCAGAATCCTATTTTGCATGTAGGTCTTTGGTGCTTTCTGTTGGCTTTTATTTGTGGTGATTTCATTCCCTCAAATACTGGTGTTTGTGTGTGAGGCCATGTACACAGCAACTTTAATTGGTGGGATTCCTGATAACTGAGCTGGAGAAACTTTCTTGCGAGGAACTCTACCTCGGTTGTGCCGTACCTGGGAAGATGTCTCCTCCAAATGTGGTCCCTGCATGTTTCTTCAGGAGGTTCTTTGAGGAAAAAGAATCTCAGACTCTAGTCCCTGTACACCCTGCCTCAGGACAGCCCCTCTCCTCCCTGGGCCCTGCCTCAGGACAGCCTCCCCATCGCCAACCCATTACAATGCTCCATTCAGATTCCCAGTGACTCTAGTCTCCTGACAGCAGGTTCCTGGATCATTCACACTTGCCATGTCCGATTCCTGCTCAGCTTCAACTCAGGGAAACCTGATGGACCCAGCTGCATCCCTTCCTGCCTTGGTCCTTTCAGACTAGGTTTCCCTGTATTTTGTCTGCTTTGTGGCATTCCCTAAGACTGCTTTCTTCCAACTCCAAATATGCACCATGCCCGAGATTCTGTTGCTGTGGCCAGAGCCAGACCCCAGGCTCCTGGTTCCCCATGATCAAGAAACTGAAGCTGTTACCTGGACCTCTCACATGAACCTCACTTTACCTGGACATATACACTTGTTGGTGTCACTTTGGACCAGAACAAAGGGACTTGTGCACACTCACTCACAAGGGAGCCTGGGTGCCCACCTCAGGGGTTGATGTGAGGCTGAATTGAGCAGGCCCTCCTGACACTTGGGTTTTCCTATGAAGTTAGAATCACACAGCCCTTCTCTAGATTCAGGCTGGGACTCAGCCCTGACTCTGAGCATCTGCTAGTGCCATGTCTCCTTATCCTGCCTGGTGGATCTTATCCCACCATAATCATTTTGCATTTAGAAAATACCAGAACAGGGGCTGGAGAGGTGACTCAGTGGTTAAAGTTCTTGCCTCCCTGGAACCATTCCATACCAACCTCCTCAAATGTGAGGATTAGAGTTTGGATCCCAAGAACCCAGTAAATGCTGGGTGGATGTGGCAGCCTGTCAGTAATTCTAGCCTTGAAAGGCAGAGGCAGGGGCTCCCCAGAGCTGGCTAGCCAGATTAGCTATATTGATGAGTTCTGAGTTTGACTGAGAGACCCTGCCTCAATGAGTAAGGTAGAAAAATGATTGAGGATGATTTCAACATGTTTTGGGCCTCCACATACATGAACACATGTACACATGTGCCCCCCTTCCCCAGTGTGCACCCACTTACACGCAAATATGCATACACACATGCATACCACCTATACACATGAAAAACAAGGAAAAAATAAAATACTAGGACAAATACATAAATAAAATCACTTTTATTTCATCTTTTGTTTTTTAATATTCTTTCTTATTTTATTTTATGTGTATGAGTGTATTGCCTGCATGTTTGTAAGTGCACCTGTATCGTACAATGCCACAGAGGTCAGATGCCCTGGAACTGGAGTCACTGACAGTTGTTAGCCACTGTGTGGGTGCTGGGAATCGAACCTTGATCTTCTGCAAGAACAATAAATGCTCTTAACCACTGAGGCATCTCTCTAGCCCCAATGAAACCATTTTTAAAGTGTGGCCTCCAGCAACACTGATATTGTGACCAGAGGAAGATCCTAAGGAAGAGAGCTCTAGCTGTAGAACTTGAGACTTTAATCTTGATGACCTAAAGGAGATATTAGGGTCTATGAGCTTTCCTGAAGTCATACAGAGCAGCTGCTTGTGAAATCTGACAATAAGGACTTGCAGACCCGGAGAAATGCATAGATTTGCTCTGGTCATATGGACACGACCAGACGAAAGAATGAGATGAAAACCCCTTTTCACTTCTTGCAGAAAAAACCAACAATCACATAACGTTCACGTTTAAACCACAGAAAGGAGCTCTCTCCACCCTGGTAAGGAATGCTGACTGAGTTTTCTGAGAGTGTGATTTATGAGCCTTTCACAAATGGGCTTTAAATGGGACTCTGACAGTTTCACTCAGGCGTTGGCTGGGGTGGGGGTCGTTTGGCCCAACAGAGCCACAGTGAGCTGGGGGAGAAGGGAAAGGCTGGCAGGAGAGTCTCAGCCTTGTGCCCCTGGGGCACATCACCAGTCTGGCTCTTCCCTGTCCAACTGTTCCACTCTGCAATACTGGATTATTAATTTTTGTTTCTCACAAGGAAGAAATAGCAAATGTTGACATGATGAAGGTCAGATGCTCCCAGGCCTCAGAAGGCACCGGTCTCCAGAGTCACTTGATGGTAAGTTGGAATCTCAATAGAAGTCTTTCTTTTTCTTTCTCTGCTGTAAATTTCAGGCAGGCGGATGAGGACAGTAAAGTAAAGCAGGCTCCCCAGACATGGTCCCGGCCCAATCCCTGCACCCCTGGATGTGAGCTTGTTTGGAAAAAAGACGTTCATTGTAGATGTGGTTAAACTGGAGATTTTGAGGTGAGGAAATTGGTATGGTGATATGAAATATGTGTTCATCTGTCCCCTCTCCGCCCTGCCCCTCCAGCTTCATGTATCTGAACACTTCGTCCCCAGTTGGTGGTGCTGTTTGGAGGAGGTTATGGAACTTTGAGTTTGTGGCTCCTTTCTGGAGAACGTACATCACTGGGGGCAGAGAGTTTAGAGACTTGCCCCATTTCCAATTCATTCTCTGCCTCCTGCAGGTGGACAAAGATGTGCTCTATCAGCTCCCAAACCTGCCACCATGCCTTCCCTGCCATTATGGACATCTAGCTCTCAGGAACTGTAAGCCCACATAAAATCTTCTTCCAAAAGTTGCCTTTGGTCATGACATTTTATCACAGCAACAAAGAGTAGCCAATATATAGGGCAAGGTGTTTTGTGGCAGAAGAGGAAGAAAAAGCAAATGGCTATGGCTTGAGAAAGCTTCTTATGGATTCTACTTGGAAGTACCACACATCACTTCATCTACAGTCATTGGCCAAGAAAGAATGTGGCCAAGTCCAGTGTCAGCAGAGCAAGGCGTGGAGTCCTCACAGGGAGAAGCAGCAAATACTGTAATCACACACGGCTTTATGGACACACTGCCCAGGAGTTTTACAGAGCCCCAGCAAGCTTCTCCAATGGGAGAAGCCCAGAAAGACAGAGAGATGGTTGTTCTCTGTTGGGTCCTCTCTTCTGCAAACCCCTAAGCAGGACTCTTCTCTCCAGAAGGTGAAACAGAAACAAAAACAAAAACTGGAGATGGATCTAAAGAGCAGCCAGCTCACAAGCTGCGAAAGGAGCCCAACTATGAATGCCAGCTTGGGTACCAGTTGTAGTCTGCAGTTTGGGGAATGCCTCCAGTCCAGGATGATAGCACGCCTTGTAGTGACGTCAGACAGGGAGGGGACTAGCGTTTGTTGGGTTTGTGCTTTGTGTTTTCCCTCTACTGGGTCCAATGCTGCATGTCTGTGTGTCAGAGAGGAAACCTGGAGGATGCTGAAGGAGTGAGCAAGAGGGAACATTCCAGGACAAGTGACCTGTGTGCCATTCGGGATACAGAGTGACCCACGTGTGTGCAGGAGAGGGCCTGAAGTCCCCAGCACCCCTAGGCTTCTAGTCCTTCACCCACCCTTCCTGTTTGTAACTTGATGCTGTACTTTCACCTCCAGGGATACAGGGTGCCCCAGCTCCGGAGCCTTTCTGAGCTTCTACAGCAGGGATAATTTTGTTTATCTTAAAGACCATTCTCCTTGTTTAAAAAAAAGTATTTTTTATTTTTACTTTATGAGTATGCATGTATTGCCTGCATGTAGGTAAGTGCACTCATGTCATGCAATGCCCATGGAGGACAGAAGAGGCTGTCGGATCCCCTGGAACTAGAGTCACAGACAGTTGTTAGCTGCCATGTGGGTGCTGGGATTCGAACCCGGGTCTTTTGCAAGAACAGTGTTCTTAACCACTGAGCCATGTCTCCAGCCCCCAGGACCATTCTCCTTTATCTCCTTCCAACAAATGAGGTTTGGCTTCTCCCCTCGTGCTTGGGGGAATACCCCTGCCCATTCACTCTCACCTTTCAAACTGTTACTAATTTTCTATCTTTTGCTGCTTCTCCTGGTCTTTTTGTTGTGGTGTAGCCCTTGGGGTTTTGGTCTTTAATATCATTTGAATGGGAGTGGGATTTGGAACACACTCTCTCTCTCTCTGTGTGTATGTGTGTATACACATGTGCATGTAGAGGTCAGAAGCCAATATGGAGTGTTCTGGTGGTTTGAACAATAATGTCCCCCATAGGCTCCAAGTATTTGAATACTTGGCCCCAGTTGGTGGTAATATTTGGGGAGGGTTAGGAGGTGCGGCCTTGCTGGAGGAAGCACGTCCCTCGGGTGGGCTTTGGGAGTTCATAGTCTCATTTCCAGTTTCTTTCCCCTTCCTGCACGTGCTTGAACACTCAGCTTTCTGCTCCGGCTGCCTCCTGCCATGTCTCTGCACCATGATGGACTCTCAACCCCCGGAAACCAAAAGCCCAATAAACTCCTTTATAAGTTGCCTTGGTCATGGTGTTTTATTACGTCAACAGAAAAGGAGCTGATGCAGGTATCTTCCTCAATCGCTCTACATCTTATTTTTTGAGACTGGGTCTCTCACTCAACCTCAAGCTCACTGACGCAGTGAGGCTGGCCGGCCTGCAGGCCCCAGACCACCGCCTGTCTTCATTTCCCCAGTGCTGGGTTTAAAAATGCTTTGCCGCCATACCTAGTATCTTAGTTTGTTCTTCATTGCTGTGACAAAACACTCTGACCAATACCAACTTGGGGGAGGAAAGGGTTTATTCAGCTTACAACTCCCAGGTCATAGTTCATCAGGGAGCCCAAGGTAGGGGCTCAGGGCAGGAACCTGGAAGCAGGAGCTGGAGCACAGGCCATGGAGGAACGCTGCTTACTGGCTTGCTCCCCTGGCCCCTGCTCAGCCTGCTTTCTTATGTAACACAGGCCCACCTGCCCAGGGGTGGCATCACTCACAGTGGGCTGGGCCCTCCCACATCACTCATCAAGAAGATGCCCTTCAGACATGGCCACAGGCCAGTCCAATAGAGGAAATTCCCCGATTGAGGCTCCCTCAACCTAGGTGTGTCAAGTTGACACTAAAGCTATCCAGCTCACCTAGCTTTCCTGTGGGCTATGGGGATGGAACTGAGGTCTTGCTGCGCAGCAAGCATTTTACTAACTGGATCATCTCCCCCACCCCTTTATTGGGTTTGAGGAGAGATAAAGATGTCTACTCTAGGCACCAGACTTAACCAGACATGCCTCCAGATGTTTTGATGTCTAGGATAGCCTAGGCTAGTCCCCTGTATAGAGGAGTTCTTGCTTCCTGGGGGTTTACAGGCAGGGAATGCATCATGGAAAGACCTAAAATGACTTCCTGGTGGCACTGTGGTCCTCCCTGCCTTCTGCCCATAGGCCAACCTCGATGTTAAACCATACCTGTTTCTAAATCCCAATCTGCCTTTCACAGAGGAGGCCTGAGGCCCAGCCAGTTGTACCTGTGGAGTGACAGGCCGTAGGTGTGGTCAGGGAGAACAGAGCTGTTTCCTTCCCTTTCTCTCTGGCCTTCCCTCTGCCATTTCTCTCAGGCCACCCCTTCTCTAGGAAGCCTCCAGAGACTGCAGACAGGCTGCTCTGGACTCTTCCCATCACCCTGTCCTGGGGTGCTTGTCCCAAGTCACTGTATGGGCTCTTTCCTGAGTCTGTGAGCGCTTTGTACTGAAAACCTGCAGGGTCCTGGGCCATCATCAGCACTGTACAAATATTTGAGGAACCGGAAAAGGATGAAAAGGTAGAATGTCACGGTCTGCATTTTCCTCCTTGAATCTTGACTTCTGGAGCATAAGTTTTCATGCTTATTAAAAAAATGTCATCACAAAGCCAGGTGTGGTGGCACACCTGTAATCATAGCACTCAGGAGCTGAGGTGAGAAGACTGCAAGTTCCAGGCTTTCCTGGACTGGAGTAAGAGCCTATCTTCAAAATAAAAAGAAAATTAGTATAAAATTTGGCTGAGTCATTGTCATCCTCACTGGGTTGACTGTTCTGGTCATTTTAGGGCAAATGTAACTCTGAGTGGGAGATGACCTGTGCCCTCAGGTAGATTAACTGGGACATTGCTCCATCTCTTTCCACTTGTCCCCGGCTGCTAGGCCTGGGGAGATGACTGGTGGTTCTCACTGGTAGCCACTGTGAGTGGTGGTGACACTTTAATTGAACCTCACTGCTTCCAGGTGTGTGGCACACTCCAGGGTCACCGTGCAGGGGGCACTCATGTGTATTCAATTAGTGCCGATGTGAAGGAATGCAACACATCGTCGTGTTGGAGCGTCAATTACCACCCCTTATGGGGCTGGCCCCAAGCTCAACCCTTCGACTTCTCTCCCAGGAGCTCCCGATGCCTGGGCTAGAAAGAGAACCGTGCGCTGTGCATGTTCTAGAGAGGCTAGAAGGAAGCAGAGCTGAGGGGAGGGGGCTGGGCTTGCTAGAGCCATGTTCAAAGCTCAGGCAATGAAGTGCCATTTGTTTCCTGATGACCTGACAAAGGGTTATGGGACAAAGAATCAGAGTCAGGGAGACATGGAATGCTAAAGTCCCTGGAGGATCCAGCCATCTGCCAACAGCCACCAATAACATATACAGCATTGTATACATAGGGGTTATTATGTGAGGCTAATTTGTGACCTTAACATTTCAACATTCAGACTTAGCATTTTATGTAAAGCGAAGAAACGCATAATTGCTTACAAGTTCTGGCCCCAAACATACTAAACTTGTGGTAATTTGACAACTGAAATATGAAATTAATTTACGTATGAGCAATTTAAAAATACAGGGCTTTGTGTCTATTCCCTTGACCTTTTGGGTTACCTCAGGCCAGCATGAGTCCGCGACCCTGGAGGGGATCCCAAGAGAAATAGTCTCTTTCCTTCCTCTTTTTTTAAAGGCATTTTTCTTACAAGCCAGGTCTGGTTATTATAATTAGTATTTATTACACCGTCTTCCTTCCTTCCAGTCACAATGATCAATCACCTACAGCCCCCTTTAGCACTGCCCTGTATGGAATAAATATTAGCCCCCTTATTTCATAGCCAAAAAAAGAGAGCTAACATTCCCACTCAAGGTCACCTGACAAATTATTCTGAATTGGAAATCACGGATGCTCAAACTCCACTATTGCTCAGACAGGCAAGTCACGTTTTTGCTCTATGTTTCTCCGTTTCGGGGTGCCGGCAGCCTTCCTGTTGACCTCGGATTCATTCATCAGCCAACAAATACTTGCTAAATACTTACTTCTAAATGAGTCGGTTGTAGAGTAGGATTCTTTTGGTTGAAAGAACACAGATCAAATTCCGACCTCAAAACCACACTGTATGCACCCTGGCTGGGAAAAGTGGCCATTGTTGGTACAGTTTGATGCAATGATCCTTTCTCCTTCTTTCTGTATTTCTTCTTCTTTTTTTATACGTATTTCTGCTTTTTAAAATATTTTATTATTTTTTGTTTTATGTGTTTGAGTGTATTGCTGGCACCTATGTCATGCAATGCCTTTGGAGGTCAGAAGAGGGTGTTGGATCTCCTGGAACTGGATTGTTAGCTACCATGTGGGTGCTGGGAACTGAACCCAGGTCCTCTGCAAGAGTAACCAGTGCTCTTAACTTCTGAGCCATCTCTCCAGCCCCTACATTCCTTCTTTTAAATCTTTAATCTCCTCCAATCTCTTGCCTTCAGAATTTGAACATTGGCTATCTATGACATTGAACGCTATGGAACTGATGGTATTCAACTACGTCTGATGTATAAAATTGGGAATTTCATATGGTTCAATTTAATTCAAAGCTGATACAGAGCTTTGTATCTTTGTGTGATGGTTATTGAACTGTACAATATTTAGCAAAGGATCTTCAGGGGATGAGGGTATGGCACAGTGGGTAAAATGCTTACCACACAAGCATGAGGACCTGGGTTCGATTGCCAGAACCCATGTTAAAAAAAAGAAAAAAACCTGAATGTGTTGGTTCACACCTGCATTCCCAGCACTGGGAGGAGTGGATCCTTAGGGCTCAGTAAGATGGATGGTGTTCCTGAGGTTGTCCTTTGTCCCTTCATGTATACCTTCACACATACAAATGTGCACACACACACACACACACACACACACGCACATGCACACACAAAAGAAAAGAAATTTTGGGAACAGCATGATGTTATACTGTTACTGTTACTATTAAAGTAACTAGCAAGTTGTTTGCTAAGTAAACTAGCAATAGTTTACTTAGAGAATCTTCAGGATCCTTTGAAAGGAGCCACTTCCTTTTTTGTGGAGACCTGGTTGGTAAGAAGCACACTAGATCTGTGACTGTAGAAGTTTCCTGTGGGGGAAAAATAGGATGGGAACCCTGTTGGAGACCAGCCTTGCGGGGAGAGAGAGAGGGCTGGTGTGCCCTGAGCAGGGCCTGTGGCTTAGCCAATTCACTTACCCTTGCCATCTTTTTATCATTGCACACAAAAGAAAGGCTTTTCTAAGGGCATCTGGCAAGACGACTCAGGCAAAAGTGCCTGCTGTGTAAGCCTAACAACCTGAGTTCAAGCCTGGGAACCCACCCTTTAAAAAAAAGCCAAATGTGGCATGCCTCTGTAATCCGAGCATTCCTCTGGTGAGATGGGAAGCAGAGACAGAATCTCTTGGGAGCTCGTGGGCAGCTAGTCTGTGCAGAAGCAGTAAAAGGGACCCTGCCTCAAGATGAGGTGGAAGGAGAAAACCAATTCCCCAAACCGCTCTCTGACCACTATACTCACACTGTGGCACATGTGTGCCCACACCCACATACATCATGTGTATAAAATAATAAATGATAAATGTTTAAACGTAACCCAGGTGGGACTGAAGAGCTGGCTCAGTGGTTAAGAGCACTGGCTGCTCTTACAGAGGACCTGGGTTCAATTTTCAGCACCCACATGACAGATAAAAATCATTCTTAACTCCAGTTCCAGGGAATCTGATGCCCTCTTCTAACTTTGGCAGGCATTGCATGACATTGGCTCACATACATACAGGCAATGCACTCATACACATAAAATAAAAATAAGAATATTTTAAAAATATAACCCAGGGCAAGGCACAGCACAAGGGTTAGGCTTTCTGCCTTTGTGTTTTCTAGGCTGGACCATTAGCCTGGGCTGAGCCGCAGCACTGTGAGTTAAGCTGGTACTGCCCATAGCCTGATGCCTCTGCTTGTCTGGTGACTTGGGCTCTGGGGGCAGCTGCTATGACCATGTTAATCAAACAGTTTAATGAAATTAACTAAGGGCTCAATAGCAGTCCTGGCCTCTGTCTTTTAAGTGATCTCAGAAAACATTTTCCTCCCTTTTCTTCAGCTCCTGTTTCTTTCAAATTATCTTGGCTCATGTTCCTAAGAAAGAGCCCAAGGCAAGGATTCAGGGCAAAGGCTTCCTCAGGGCAAAGAGCGAGGGAAGGAAACTGAGTTAGCAGAGTGGAAAGCCACAGAGCAAGCCTTGAGGACAGAGGTAGTCACCTGGTAGGTGCGTTCGTCAGCTCCATGGGGGTCTGCAGATGGCATAAAGAATGGCCCATCGGAGGGAGAAAGAGAGAAGACACTTATCACCCTGGCTTCTTCTCACTGTTTTCCCATTTGTCCAAGTCTACTCTTTGGGGGGTTAACTGCCCCAGACTATCTGCTGCCTCACGTGGCTAATTCCCCAGTCAGGCAAGAGAGCCAGATCCTATGCCCTGTGAATTCCATCTGAACCTGGGAAGGTCAAGAAGAGCCAGAGACTGCACAGAGCTGGTTGGACTTGGGTAATAAAATGCGGACCTAAAGAAGCTGGAATTACACAGAGGCAAACTCAGCAGCTGAAGGTCAGAGAGTAGGAGAGACTGAGGGGCGTAGGAGAGACTGAGGGGCGTACTAGATGTGTTCAATACATGAGCCCATCCAGATGTCTAAGTGGTTCCCGGAGCATTGACTACACATGGCATCAAGGGCATGCTGGCCTGGTAGGATGGCTTGAGGGCATAAATAAAGTACCATGGGGTTCAGCTGGGCAGGGAAGGTGTGCTTAATCAATGTTGGATACATTAACAATTACAAATGCTCTGCGTTAACTAGGTATTATTTAGCCTCGTTTTAAAATAGCACAGATGTTTTGCTTCATCATGCCTTCAAGAGATTTGTTGCCTGGTCACAAGAAAGACTCTTTTTTCTTTCTTTTTTGTTTTAGGTGCTGGGGATAGAATCCAGGATTTTGTACATGCCTGGCAAGTGCTATACCACTGAGCTAGCTCCCTAGATCTTGATGTTTTGGAGATATCCTTGAGCTTACTATGTAGCCCAGGCTGGCCTGGAACTGGAACAATCCTCCTGCCTCAGCTTCCAGAGAGCTGGGATTATAGACCTCTGTCACTACCCCTGGATAGGCACTTTGTTTTTAAAAGATGCATTTATTTTTTAAAATTTATGTGTATAAGTGTTTTGCCTGTATGAGTTTGTTTACTACATTTATGCAGGTGCCTGCAGAGGCCAGAAGAGGGTGTCCGATCTCCTGGAACTGAAACTAAAGGCGGTTGTAAGCTGCTATGTGGGTACTGGGAACCCAACCCAGGTCCTCTGCAAGAGCAGTAGGTGTTCTAAACCACCAAGCTGTCTCTCCAGCCCCAGGACTCACTTTCTTCTTACTTAGTGAGGTGGTACCTCATTACCACCCTCTGGAGTAAGTTCATCAGTCCTGCTTCCTGGTTGAAGAAATTACGACTTACTCTTTTTCGGTAACTGGTCCAAGCCCGTACAGTCGTGAATAGCAAGACTGGGACTTTTCCTCCAGATTTCTGCCGTACAGTAGGAGGAGGAGAGAGTAGGGTTGAGGGAATGTTCACATGGGCAACATGTGTGAGTTCATGGAAAACTCCAGGTGCTACTGAGCCTCCCCTGCTTGTTAGTGATGCAGAGAGAGGTGGTTTGCACTTAAATTTTACTTCTTAGGTTTCACTTGAGTCTGAATGGACTGGCTCTTTGGGGTTTGTCAGCTTAAAGAGGAAATAGATGAAGTTACATTACAGACAATATAAAACACCAAATTGAACTTCTGGAGGTAGAAATCACAGCCTTGGCAGGGCTGGAGAGATGGTCCAGTGATTAAGAGCACTGGCTGCTCTTGCAGAGGGCTTGGGTTCAATTCCCAGCATCTACATGGCGGCTAACAACCATGAGTAACTTCCGTTCCAGGGAATTTGGTGCCCCCTTCTGACATCTTTGGGCACTGCACAACACAGGTGCACTTCCATACATGCAAATAATAAAAGAAATCATAGTCTTGGAAGTTAAAAAAATTAATTTATTTACTAACTAAACTGATATAACTCTCAAACCTAAACCATATAATGTGTTTTAGAATGTAAATTCACAATTCTCTATAATTACTATAAATTTTGAGTATTAGTTACTGACAAAATTGTGCTACCAAACTTCAACAATACTGTGAAATTTCTCACTGTTGCTATAATGTGAGTTAGGCATCCATTCCCCTTCCAAATTCTCCAACCTGTACAGTTTGTCAATGAAATCATGCTTTTTTTTTTTTTTAAAGCAATGCTAATAAAAAAATTTTTTTAAATTGAAAAAACGAAAAAAGGAGAAAATGGGTGGTGGACATGGGTGTCAGGGAGGGTTGGTGTGGGATAGAAAACCTTGCTAGTTCAGACTGTATATGACAAGTCTGGAGGTGCCCAGGCTGGATGAACATTGTTAGGTCACATTTCACATGGGTGGGACAAAATGCCTGACAAGAAGTAATTTAAAGGAGAAGAGTTTATTCTGGCTTGCAGTTAGACAGGATACATTTTATCATGGCAGGGATGGGAGGTCGGGGAGAGATGGTGGCGAAGACGTGGCTGAAGGACCAGGAGGCCAGCTAGTCACATGTCCTCCTACGTCAGGAAGCAGTAAAGAAGAAATGAGGCTGAACTATAAAACATCAAGGACCACCCTTAAAGGCCCACTTCCTCCAGCGAGGCTCCACCCCCTGAAGGTTCCACAACCTTCCCGAACAGCGCCACCAGCTGGGGACCAAGTGTTCCAACACATGATCCTGTGAGAAGATCTCACATTCAAACCCCAACAGCAGTCATCTGTGCAGTCTGTTCTGTGACCTGGGGGGGGGAAGCGCCCCCCCACCCCATGTCCAGGGGACCGGGAACAGAAGCTGGCAGATAGGATTCCTAAGAGCAAGTGAGAGTCACTGGAGAGGAGGAGGGATCACTACCATCCTCAGGCAAGCCTGTGTCTCTCAGTGGAGCAGAGGTAAAGCGAGTAGGCGTGTTGCCCATAGTTCCTGTCATTTAGATATGGTTTGAAGGCCTTTCAAAATATCCTGGATGAAGTGTCTCCTGTCTGCCAGTACAGAGGAGGCCAAGTAAGAATCAAAATGTACTAAGCAGAAAATCCTTTCTAGGATAACTGAGAGAGCTCGGGTTTGCAAGAGCATGGTCAGCACAGTGGTTTGTGAAAACAATCTAACACAAGATGTCAAACCATTAATTTCAAGAGTTCAGTGTGTGTGTGTGTGTGTGTGTGCACTGGAGGTCAACCCTGAGTGTCATTCCTCAGGTGCTGTCCATCTTTTGTGAGACAAGGTCTCTGATGGGGACCTGGGCCTTGCTGGTTAGGTGAGATTGGCTGGCCAGTGAGCTCCAGAGATCTGCCTGTTTTCACTCCTTCTGCTCTCTTGGTCTCCTCCAGTGCTGAGGTTCCACCACTACACTTGGCTTTTCATGTAGATTTTGGAGACTGAAATCAGGTTCTCATGGTTGCAAGGCAAGCACTGTCCTGACTGAGCTCCCCAGCTTACTTCATCGCCATTTAAAAACCAGGAATTTCTGTTGACTGATCATTAACAGACTCTGTCCTGGTTTTGTCTGACATCCTGCCAGTGTTCATGGGTGGACCACAGCCTTGAAAGCAAGAGAGTCCAGTCCAGTTCATAAAGAGTATGCTCAGAATGTCTTTTCTGAGTAACCAGTGCGTTCGCCAGGGGCTAAGGCATGGGGCAGGAGCAGACCCAGGAGAGAAGCTCCTTCTACCACAATGTCCCCTTGCATGGGGATCATCACCTAAGTCCAGACCCTAAACTCCACTCAGGACTGTCTGGTCCTTGCTGCCTTCATGTCTCCATCACCCCCAGCTGGCAAGAGACCCAGCCTGGAGTCAGAATCCCTCCTCTTCAAGTCCCTGTGGGAGCTCCTCCCCTTGACAAATAACCCAGGACACGGAGATCATTACTCTGCACATTATTAGGCCAAATTGGATTAATTAACCTCGTCTGGCCTCTCAGCTTAAGAGACAGGAAAAAAACGAGGTCTAGTTCAAATGCAGCATTTTGGAAATGTCAGCCATGACTTGGTGATAAATATTTATAAATATATATGCTGCGTATCAACAGGGTGGCCAGTGTATTTTTATATGTAAGTACACAAAGGTACTCTGTCGTTAACACGCATTCAAAGCAGCAGTCTTGAAAGGGCCATTATGGCCTGTGCTATGAATGTTTATTAAGAATAACATGTAAAACAGGGCACATCTGAATGGGTCTATTGATGGGGTATCAGCTCCGCCAGGGCTAGGACAGAGTATCCTCAGGAATGATAGTAATGTTCCAGCAGGGCCTGGCCCTGGCACGAGAGAATGATGTGGTGTGTCAGTGGTCTTTGCCACTTCTGGTTGCCTGTGTTTTTTCTGGAAATGCTGACTTGGGGCTTGAACACATCCTTAGATCACAGTCCTTGATTTCTGAGTCAGAGACTCATGCCAAGGATATTCCCCTTGGAAGTGAGCTGCAGGCAGCAATGGGGGGGGTCTAGGTATGTACCCCACATCCCTCCTTCTGGTCCTGAGTGGGAGCCGTTTCCTGGGGGCTTCCCCTCTGTTTTTCCCCTACTTTTTCCTAGTAGAGGCTTTTTCAGCTTAATTCCATCCAGGTATCCTAAGATCTGATCCTTCTTGGTTTTAGGAGGCTTTTCATTCATTAATTTAACCTTTGCGTGTGTGCGTACGTGTGTGCGTGCGTGCGTGTGTGTGTGTGTGTATGTGTGTGTGTTCTGGGGATCAAACTCAGGTCCTCCTGCTTACATGGCAAGCACGTTATCAATTGCTCCACCAACCATTATTTAATTGCACGCCTACTATCTGCTCAACATGGACCTGGCAAGGCCATCATGAAGGCTGGTAAGAGAAATCTAGAAACACAGTCCTCATCCCCTACTCATCTTCCTGGGAGGAGACAGGCAGGAATCTAAGCCCTGGGTAGCTAGCACTGGAGGGGCATGTGAAGTTCAAATCAACAGTGTCAGTTAGGGATGGGGTATGGCCTGTTTTAGGAGGCAACATCTGCAGGAGACCATCAGGTTGGAGCTGAAGGCAGGAAGGAGTCCACCCTCCACAGCCCCTGCACAACTGAACTTGGAAAAGCCTCGTAGGTGGAATGTCGTCGAGATCTGGCCTTTACTTCATCAAGGATTGGAAAGTAGAGGGTGTGTGGGGGCAGAAACAGGAGGACACAGACTTTAGACCTTAGTCTTGGGAAACCCCAAATGGCTCTGGGCTCCTTACAAACCCAGGCTTACACCCACCGCTAAGAACACTCAGGACGCTAGAGATATATAAAAGTCAGGGATTCAAAACCACTGTTGCTGATTGATTTGTTTAGAAAAAAAAGAAAAGGAAAATAAACCATAGTCCATGAACCACAAATCCAGTGAGTGATATTTCCAGCACGTAGTTTGCTGGAACCCCCTCTATTTGATGCCTGTTCTGCTGAGGCCTCCAAGGTGGCTCATTTCCCCTCAGACTCTCCTTCTTATCACTCAGCATTGTTGAAAGAGAAAAATTTTTAAATCAAGTTTATTTGTTATTCCAAGAATAGTTGACATCAAGATCAATACAACCGGACATAAGCTATTAACATTTTAATGAGTTACTCAGTAATATTCCAGAGATGTGTCAGTGAGTCATGGCCCCTTTGATTAAGATGTGCTTCACAGGCTACTGTAAATACATCTAAGGAAAGCTGGGAGAGAAGAGCTGCCACCCATCAATCTCAGGAAGAAGAGCGAGCTTCATGAATAAAGAAACTCACAAGGTGTCTGTCCCTGGGCTGTGCAATTCACTGTAAGGAAAGTAACCTTTTAAAATGCCATTGCTCTCTTCTAAATGAGAAACATGTATCCACCTCCATCAGTTGTCAGGTGTGCCTGGAAAGAGGCTGTGGCTAACGGAGAGAAGAAACGTCTACTAGTGTCTGTAGTTTTAGACCTGGGGCATCAGGGAGAGAAATAAAGCTTGGAAGAAGAGAACAAAGCCAGAAAGGGGGAAGATAGTGGAAAGAAAGGACCCGGCAACCCTGAGAGGAGACGGATGGATGAAAAAGGCCAGAGGATGACATCCTCACGTGTGTGCGCGCGTGTTCCAGTAAGTGCCGAGTGCCATGGCAACAAGATTGTCAGGCATGGAAACCCTCTTCCTCCTTTCTTCCCTTCATCCCACTCCCTAAGATGTCCACACACATACCTAGAGGTCTCCCTTGTCTGATTGGGCCCTGAATTGGCATAGACTAAAATCCATCCTTCTGCAAGACAGGGGTAGTGGACTGCCTTCCAGGTATTGCTGAACCATGGTCTCTGATGTTAGCTTCCCTCTGGGTTTGTGTCACAGGAAAGAAGGCCACTGTGCTGAGCCTAGGACAAGAGTCCATCAAGTGCACCCGCTGAAACAGACCCAGAGTATGCTTTGCCCTTGAACTAGACCTGGGCTTGGAGGAAAGCTGGGAGAATGGAGGAGGCAGGAGGGCATGATCAACATCTACCATCCTGCAAGATATGAACCAAAACACCAGAGAGTGGACTTCAGGGGTCTGAAACTTGGATAGGGAGAAGCAGTTGATGGGCGGGGGTGGGCGCAAAGTGAACAGAGGCAAGCATCCAAATGCAAGTCTGTGTCCAAGAAGGCGTGTGGTGGTACATGTCGCTAATATCAGCACTTGGGAGGCTGGGGCAGGAGGATCACAAGCTCCAGGTCAACCTGGGCTGGAGTAAGACATTGTCCTAAAGAAAAGAAACTAGGATGGCCTGGGAAAAGACAAGTTAATGGACTATACCCCTGTGGTCTCCTGGCATAGACCCTGTGAATGTCAAGGTATATTGCCTAGGACTGTCCTCTGACAGACAGACCGTGGACAGACGCCATCTTCCCAAGCCTGGGTGCACCAGCTTGCCTAGGATCACCACAGCTAAGCTTGTTGACTGTTAATGTTCTGCCAGAAAGGAGGGGCAGGGAGAGTCAGCCACACCTCCCAACCAACCAGTCTATTCTAGCTGCACAAGGGGGAGGGGCTATGGGTACATAAACGGAGGAAGCGGAGGGGAGGCTCTTTTGCCATTTTGTGGGGAAATCACCATGCACCCTAGGATGAAAACTTCCCAGTGCAGCCTTAGGAGGGGAGCACCCATACTCCTGTAAGTAAACCCTCATCTAGTGCTCTGTAAGTAGGCCCAATAAACTCACTGGTTTCCTAGACTGAAATTTGGCGAAATTGTACCTTAGTTTGTCCTAAGGACCAAGTGGGGAGGGGGTAGTTGTTTACACCTCTCCAGAAGGAATTTTAGCTACAAGGGCCAGCATGTTCCACCCCGTCCACCTTCTTGCTTTCCTTTCACTTTATTACAGATGAAGATGGATGGATGACTGACTGACTTCAGCTCAGTCCCCAACACCTGCTTACTGGCCAGGACATGGTCAAGGCCAATACTTGCATAACATAGGAGTTCAACATTATTAACTGGGAATGATACCCATATTGCTACCCTATACAATGTGCCTTAGTGCTCACTGTAGATCCTGACACTTGACACACATATTACAGTTGCCAGTGATGCCGACACTGGGATGCTTTCTTTGAGTTAGCAAAGACAAATTTGTGAGCCAGATGGGAAAGGATGGCTGGATGGTACCTGCCATGTTCTCTATACAGACTGCCTTCCATTTAGGGTGGCTTGGCTTGGGATTTTCAGCTTCGCAATGCTAGGAATAGACACTCATTCCATAGAAATCCTACTCTGAGGTTTGAAGTTTGGTGATATGAGTTGGATACTCTGTTGAGATGCCAACAAGCTTCAGGTCCCTGTTGGCTACACAGCTATAAGGATGAACAGCCAGCACTCTGCTGCTGACCTGGGGTGCTTGGTAAGTCAGGTATGTTATGGACATTTTGACTTACAGTATTTTAGTTTCTTGGGATGTGAAGACATTGGAACTAGAGAAGCATTTGTATTGCTTTCTTTTTCTAAAAAATTTATTAGCCAGGCGTGGTGATGCACACCTGTAGTCCCAGCACTTGGGAGGCAGAGGCAGGTGGATTTCTGTGAGTTCAAGGCCAGCCTGGTCTACATAGTGAGTTCCAGGACAGCTGGGGCTACAGGGAGACCTTGTCTCAAAAAGACCAAAAAAAAAATTTATTTATT
>NW_008355650.1:13775-16759 GCF_000622305.1 Nannospalax galili | reverse complement strand
ACATAAAACCGAGCTGGGAGTGGTGGTTGCACACCTTTAATCCCAGCACTTGGGAGGCAGAGGCAGGGGGGTTTCTGTGAGTTCAAGGCCAGCCTGGTCTACATAGTGAGTTCCAGGACAGCTGGGGCTACAGGGAGACCTTGTCTCAAAAAGACCAAAAAAAAAATTTATTTATTCTTTTTGTTTGAGGCACGGTCTCATGTATCCTAGTTAGTCTTGAACTCGCTTTGAGCTCCTGATCCTCTGCCTCTACTTCCTGAGCTCTAGGATTACAGGCTCTTGTCATCATGCCCAGTTAATGAGGTGCTGGGCTCGAACGCACCTGAGCTAACTGAGCACTCTACCGAGAGCTCCAGGCCTTACATATTGCCTTTCACACAGTTGTAGATCAGCAGGGCTGACAGATAATCTGTCTGCTTCACTGACAAGTCCCATTCTGCCTGACATGACAGCTCATGGTGTATTTCTCCAATACTTTGATTGGACATTTCACTGTCTACAATGGACATGCAGAATTGGCACCATGAAGGACCAAGCTGACACGGAATAATTCTGCATTCAACTATCTATGAAAGCTGATGAGCCTCAGCAGTGAGGAGATCAGAGCTTACGCCAAGGGTAAATCCCAGCTTGAAACAGAGGACCCAGAAAGGCAGGGGACAGGGAGAAACTGTCACCAAAGCCAGGGTTGGGATGTCACCTGCAGTAGCCTTAGCATCATAGAAGGACAGGAACCCTGGAGCTAAGACCCAGTGCATGGGGTTAAGATCCCTCCCCACAAAGCCAGCGCCATCTGTGAATGGGGAAAAAGTTAACCCTGTGAAAAACTGAAACTTTAAGCCCAAACCAGAGGCCGTTTATAAAATATAAATCAGCTTCAGCTGCATGGTGAGACTTTTTTTTTCTTTCTTTTTTGAGATGCTGGGGATCAAACCCAGGGCCTCTCACATGCTAGACAAACTGGTGTGTAATTCTTTTGTTGTTGTTGGAGTTGTTTGGTTTGGTTTTTAAGAGACAGGGTCTTCCTGTAGCCTCAGCTGTAAATCAGGCTGGCCTCAATCTCAGAGCTCTACCTGCGTCTGCCTCCCAGGTGCTGGGATTAAAGGTGTGTACCACCACACCCAGCCTGGTAAGCAATTCTAAATTTGAATTCCAGTCTAAAGTCTGAGAGTTTACATAAAACTGGTATTGGGCTGGCATGCCCACGAGGCCTTTCACAGAAGGCAACACAGAGCTGACCGGAAGGGCCGTTTCCACAGCCCAAACCGCAAAGAATCCCCCAGAAGAAACAATCCCAGATGCAGGTAAGCTCATGATAGCAGCATACAGGGCCTGAGGGTGGAGAGACAGCCAGCAGGAGGGCCCACTAGCATGCCAAGGCTGAGTGGAAGGCAACCTTGGGGCAGAGAAGGCCCTGGAACCTAGCGGTGACTCCTGGAGAATGGGTCTGAAATAATGGCCCAGCAAAGTTCACTCTGTAGCTAGCTGTGAATTTTCCCAACTGGGAAAGGATGCCGCCAGACTCTGAGGACAGCTAGGGGTATGGGAAGGTCCCCATGGAAACAGAGACAGGTAGAGCTAGGGGATACAAGTAACTCAGTCAATGGCTTGTTCCCACCAGTTACATCTAAGAAGCTCCTCGTTCTTCCAAATAAATATGGTACTAATTTCCATCTATGTCCAGCTCTACCTAATGTCCCTTGACATCTGACATTCCACGTCACTCTTCACACACTGGAACAAGAAACTGCATGCCATTCAACTCCTATCAGATGTGGGTGTCAAGGGACAGAGTGTGCTGTGATTGGCACTTTCTACTAAAGAGAGGTCAGCGAGGGTCAGGGCCCAGCTGGGTGGGTGCCTGCCTGTCAGCTGCCATCCTGCATGCCCCCACCTCTGAGCTGATGGTGTGCACCCTAGCCAATCTTTCTGGAATTGTGCTTTTTCCTCTCTAGCAGATTAAAAAAAAATTTATTTAATAATCACATAATTAGAAGAAGCATTTCATTACAACAGCACTGACATATTCAATAACAATTTCCAGAGCTAAGATGCATCTCTTTCAAAATTGGCTATAAATTTTTAGGTTTATAGTTGAATTAATACAGTTATACAATATTGTACTCAGTATAAACCCTATAAGACATAAAATTAAATGAGGTTTTAACCTTTAAAAAAGATCTCCATTTGCTCACCTCTCCTCGGCTTCCCCGGACCTGCACCACCGGCTAACTCTCCTGGCCTGCTCCCCTATCCTCAGGCCTCTCGGGGTGGGTCCATCGAGGAGCCCTCTGCGCCTTGACTCCCCCGGCCTCATTCGCCCTTCCATCTCCCCCGCTGTGCCTTCCTTGGGCTCCAGGAGCACTGCTTCTGGACCTGGCCGCGCCCTCACCTCTCCCTGCTTCTGCGGACCTGCACCACCGGCTAATTCTCCTGGCACGCTCTCCTGCCCTCAGGCCTCTCTTGGGGTAAGTCTACCGCGCAGCCCTCCGCGCCTTGACTCCCCCAGCCGCGCTCACCCTTCCATCTCCCCAGCTGTTCTCTACTCCAAGCTTGGGCCCTGTGCCATTCCTAGTCTTGGAGCCCCAGACACCTGGGGAGCCAGTGCTGCTTCCTGACCCTTTTCACCCGGACTGGCTTGGTGCCTTCCTTGGGCCCCAGGAGTACTGCCTCTGGACCCAGCCATGTCCTCACCTCTCTCTGCTTCCCTGGTCCTGCAACACCCACCAGCTTCTTTCTGGGGCTGACAGCCTCTTTCTGGAGTTCCGAGGCTTACCTTGCCTCTCCCTGATCCTTTGCATCCAGTACAACCCAGCTACTCAATCCACTCCCTGGGAAATCTTGGGGCTTATTCCCACCCCATGTGCCTTTGCATCCCTGCGTGGCACGGCCATGGCCAGGATCTCAGGTCAGTCCAACACCCAAGTTCCTGAAGCCAAAATCATTCTTAGAAGATTCCAGACCCAAGGAGAAAGTCTGAAAAC
>NW_008355650.1:7800-8522 GCF_000622305.1 Nannospalax galili | reverse complement strand
ATGCAATTAGCAATTAACACTAAGATGTTTGCACATGCATTTCTAATCTCTATGTATCTGATTATTACTAGTCACAGTCGGTTACTTTCTGAGCTCCTTGGCATCTGAGCATGGATATAAAGTCATCAGTCAATGGTAATCAGGTAGATTTCAATGGTAATGTTTTTCACAGCTACTAATTATTAAGGAGCTAATTTTTATGATTTGAAGAATTGTCATTTTTTTAATCTTTATAAAAAATTTAATAACCACATGATTAGAAGAAGCATTTCATTACAGCTTTAACATATTCAGTAACACACTCCAGAACAAGGATACATCTCTTTCAAAAGTGGCTGTGAATTAATGCAGTTATACAGTATTAATACAGTTATATAGTATTGAACTCAGTGTAAACCCTATAAGATATAAAATTGAATGACTTTTTATCCTTTAAAGAAGATCTCCATTTCATTTTAAAATATGCCGTTTCCTACATTTTTAAAAATGTTATTTTTATTATTTTTAGAAGAAGCATATCATTACAGCTTTAATATGCTCACTAACAGTTTCCAGAGCAAAGATACAGCTCTTTCAAAAGTGGCTATAAAATTTTTAGGTTTGCTGTTGAATTCATAGAGTTATACAATATAGAATTCAGTATAAGCCCTCTAAGACATAAAATTGAGTGAGTTTTTAACCTTTAAAAAGGATCTCCTTTTCATTTTAAAATATACTGTTTA
>NW_008355650.1:6525-7530 GCF_000622305.1 Nannospalax galili | reverse complement strand
ATATAATACATTTTTTTAAATTTGTTGATTTTTTTTTGGTGTGTGTATATCACACAGAACATTCCAAACCATCTCATTCAACTATATACCCACTTCCCAGATGACAGATTATTTTTTTTAATTGTAGACATATATAATTGCGAATTTACATTCTAAAATACAGCTATATATTTTATTTTGAAAATTATATCAGTTTAGTTATTACAGTACTTTCTTTTTTTCCTTTAGGATTATTTTATTAAATCATAAATGTATAACAGCTTCTTAATGCTACACACCGCACTTAAATTTTTTAAAGGAAAAACATTATGTCTTATTTTATACCATGATCCTGGCTAATAGCTTCTCAAAACTTCTGAGAAAAATCTTAAAAAAGGTTTCACATGTCACCTGGAACTTACAAATTTAACATTATCAAAGAAGGAATGAGTCTAGTACAAAGACCACTACAAAGAAACAACAATTGAAAAGCTAAGAAACTGTCTCAAAGGCATTTTTTTACAATCCTTCCTCCACAGTGAGGTGATGTATTAAATAATCCAGTCCATTCACAGAACGGCTCTCTGCATCTGCTCTGGTGTCTTCTGCCGTATCACTGCGTATTTATGCATGACTGAGATAAGAGCTTCCTCACATTGTTATTTCAATAACCTGAAGCTGTTCTGTTACCTCTGGGCTCTCATCCTCTCCCATTTATACAGTGAAGCCCATGGTAAGTAGGAAGACGATCAGTATCGGCTCCTTCCACCATAACCCCCACTTCCTCCACTGCCTCCAGGACCATAGTTCCCTCCACCATATGGTTCCCCCATGTTCCTGCTATCGCCAAAGTTTCCACTCTTCATTGGACTCTAGTTAGAAGGTTGTTGGTTATAATTTCCAAAATCATTGTAATTTCCACTTCCATAATTTCCTCCTCCATTGTTGTCATAACCACCTCCGTAGCCCCCACCCTGGTTGCCATATCCAGGTCCTCCTCCTCCTCCTCCTCCTCCTCCTCCTCCT
>NW_008355650.1:0-6477 GCF_000622305.1 Nannospalax galili | reverse complement strand
CGCCCCCGCCAAAGTTGCTTCCCGGTCCTGGTCCAAAACTTCCACTGGCACCAGGAGAACTCCCCCCCAAACCAAAGTTCCTCCTCTTCCACCCCTAGACCTTTGGATTTCCTGCATATCTTGTCTAGACAAGACCCTTCTTACTTCTGCATTAAGACCCTTGATGGTGTGGTATTTCTGCAATACAATTTTATCCACAGGATCATGGTCATCAAAAGTAACAAAGCCACCTGGTGTAGTGGCGCACGTCTTTATTCCCAGCACTTGGGAGGCAGAGGCAGGCGGATCTCTGTGAGTTCAAGGCCAGCCTGGTCTACATAGCGAGTTCCAGAACAGCTGGGGCTACGGGGAGACCCTGTCTCAAAAAGACAAAAAAAAAAAAAAAAAAAAAAAAAAAAGTAACGTAGCCAACGCCTCTTTTCTTTCCAAACTGCCTATTGGTAATTATTTCAATGGTATCAGTGTTTGCATATTCTTCAAAGTAATCTCTAAAATCTCTAAGGTGCTGTTCTTCAGTATCTTCTTTAATTCCACCAACAGCTTCTTCACATGGGCTCTGGGTTTTCCAGGCTTCTCTCTTGCTACAGCACGTTTTGGCTCAACTACTCTCCCATCAATTGAATCAGGTATCCACCTCAGCCATTGATGAGAAGGTCACACAACCGAATCCTCTTGATCTTTTGCTTGCAGGATCCCTCACAACCACACAGTCGTGAGCTTTCCCCATTGCTGGTAGTAGTTTCTCAAACTTTCTCTGTGGTTTCAGAGCCCAAGCCACCAATAAAAAGTTTACAGAACTGTTCCTTTTCTCTTTCCATCGCGGACTCAGTCGCTTCAGCCGGATTTTCGCAGCCCAGCGAGAAGAAAAAGACCTGGGCAGACGCACATGAACTGGTCCTGGCACTGTGGTCAGAGCTGCGGCTGTTGGAGAAATTGGGCCGCGGGGAGCACCTGCACCTTCTCTGCCTTCCCCAAGACAGTACTGATTCGGCCCCTTCTGGAAGCACCCGGAGGACTTCTAGTCCACCAATTACAGCTCACGAAGCGCCAACCAAGCCTTTGCCGAGGGCCTCGGGGTGCCTGGGGCCGGTGCAGAGGGTGGTCCTTAAAGCTTTCTCTCTTTTTTAAACTTCCCAGACTGTGATTTTTATCTCCAGAAGTTAAATTAGGTGTTTTACATTTTCCGTAGGGTGACGTGAAGGCGCACTGGGGCTGAGAAGAGCAACAGGAAAATGACAGAGACCCGTAATGGGAGGTCCAACATCAAGGCCTGGACACCCAGGACCTCGTGTGGCCCGAGGACCACAGCTGGGCCTCCGGGGAGGTGGGAGGGCTGTTCTAGAGAATCAGTCCTCCCAAGAGGAGAATCTGCAAATGGGCAAATAATTCTTATTTTTTTAAAATAATTTTTTAAATGTGTATGAATGTGCCTACATGTGTTAGTGCACCCATGTCATGCAATGCCTGCAGAGGTCAGAAGAAGAAGGTCTGGTTTCTGTATACAAGTGCACAGGCCCTAGCCCCTGACCATACATGTACACATGTACAACACAAATACACACACAAATATACATAAATTAAAAAATTAACTCCCCTTTTTATTTTTTAAATGTTTTATTATTTTTATTTTATGTATGAGTGTATTGCCTGCATGTATGTAAGTGCACCCGTGTTGTGCAATGCCCATGGAGGTCAGAAGAGGGCGTCAGATCCTCTGGAACTGGAGTTACAGATGGTTGTTAGCCGCTATGTGGGTTCTGGGCATCAGACCTGGATCCTCTGCAAGAACAGCCAGTGCTCTTAACTACTGAGCTATCACTCCAGCCCCCCCCCTTTCTATTTTTATAATATAGATATTTATAGGGTAGAGTGTTGACACTTTGGTACATGTGTACAGTAGGAATTGATGGCAGGGAATGGACAAATGGGGGTGGTGAGCATGGACATCACCTTTCAGCATTTCTTTGCATTGGGAACATTCAAAATCTGATCTAGCCATTTGGAAACGAAGTTAACTATGATTAGTGATCGTCACCCTACTGTGCTATAAGGCTCTACAGCCTGTTCCTCCTGGTTCACTGTAGTTTTATAACCAATCGCACCTTTCTCTGTGCCTGCTATCCCTCCCCAGACTCTGGTGGTCAGCACCAACTCTGTCCTTCCACAGCATCTATGTTTCCAGTTCAGAACATGCGGCATTTGTCTTTACGCACTTGGCTTATTTCACTTAACGTGTTGTCCTCCAGGTGCATTCCTGCTGCGAAAGACAGGATTTCATCCTTCTTAAATTCTACTGTGTCAATATACCTGTTTTCTTTACCCATTCACATGTCACAAGACCAGGCTGGCCATGAACTCACAGAGATCCACCTGCCTCTGCCTCCTGAGTGCTGGGATTAAAGGCATGCGCCACCACGCCCAGCCAAATAAGGTTTTTTTTTAAAGGAATTTTGATATTTTGCTCAATAACTATGCTAATTACATTCCTACAAGGGTATGTAAGAACCTTCTTTCTCTGCATCCTTACCAGCACTTGCTAGTTCTTTTTTCCTTCAATCACAGCCTTTTTTTCTCCCAACTGCCAAAGATAGAACATATTTGGACACAGGATTTGGAGTGCTAGAGCTGGAACTGACCTGCGTCCACTTCCCCTGAAGGTGGCTCTCATAGCTTTGGAGAGCGCTGTGAAGGTGCCAAGGGAAAATGTCAATGGATGATTCAACACCAGCTTCAGGACCCAAAAACCACATCACTGGCCAGCACAGCATACGTCATTGGTGCAGTACTGGCACTTTTGTCTTGGGGGCAATCAATACCTAATTTGACCAAACACCCACTGAAAGGGAGGAAACTCAAGTGTGGTTATGTAAACAAAACCTAATACACATGGCTGGAGTGACCATAGATCTTAGAGAAATCCACAAGACTGTCACATCGCTAGACTAATGTGATTTCTTACTATGTGCAAAATATGCATCCTTATATTTACAGACAAATATCCCAGTCACTACTCATCAAAGAAGCTCATTTTGCACCAGCCAGAGACTATTACCAAGTACCACAACTGGTCACACAGGGACATTGTCTATAAACTGCCCAGGCTTAAGTGACACATCTACAATGCAACCTCCACACCTAAGGCTCGTGGAACCTAGGACGGGGATAAAGAAGAGCACACTATGAATCTCCCACTTCTCAGTAATGAAGCTCCTCATGCAGCAGAGGGCCAGGAACAAAAGGTCACAAATGGCCAAAGTGTAGACATCAAGAGTCTGCTGAATGACGGTCCTTGGACAGGACCCCTTTACTGAACTTCACCCACCCAAGGCCCAGGGACCATGAGGAAGAGGGAGAGGAAAGATTGTAAGAGCCAGGGAGGAGGTGCAGGACCATATGGAAACAGTCCTACCGGCTCCTGAGACCCTGCTCATGTGATTCTATGGCAATGGTGTCAGCATACACAAATCCCATGCAAACTCAGGCAGACAATAGCCCAGCATAGAACGGGGAAAATGAACAGCAGATCTCAATATTATATGAAGGAATGCTGGCAAGTGATTGCTGCTAGATGAAGAAGAGCTGGTCTTCCTAAAACAAGGGACCCTAGATAGGCTGACTAGACTCAGTGGATGAACTTACACCGGGGAAGAGTTGGGGACACTGACAACCCAGTGGGTTATCAGGGATGACAGAGTATATGGGCTCCAGTGGGGGGCTATGGGAGGGTGCCAGTGGGGATGGGGGTATAAAGATGATTAAGATTGTTTGAGATTTTCTGTATGAAATACACAAAAATTTCAATAATAAATAAAAAAACGTCTTTAAAAATTCTAGTGCTCAGCTCACCTTTGTATTCTGGCCAGGACCCTAACCCATGGAATGGTGCCATCTACAGCTAAGGTAGGTCTTCCCACCTCAGTTAACCAAATCTAGAGAATCTCCCCAGACATACACAGAGGTTCATCTCCTAGATGGTTCTAGACCTTGTCACATTGACAAGCAATATTAACCATCACAGGTGTTGAGTATTTTTAAATCTGTATTTGGTCATTTTTATATTACCCTTTGAGAAACATCTGTTAAGATCATTGTCCTAGTTTGTTTCTCCATTGCTGTGACAAAACACTCTGACCACTACCAACCTGGGGAGGAAAGGGTTTATTCAGCTTACAACCCCCAGGTCGCAGTTCATCAGGGAGCCCAAGGTAGGAACTCAGGGCAGGAACCTGGAGGCAGGAGCTGGAGCACAGGCCATGGAGGAACGCTGCTTACTGGCTTTCTCCCCCGGCCCCTGCCCCGCCTGCTTTCTTATGTCACACAGGCCCACCTGCCCAGGGGTGGCACCACCCACAGTGGGCTGAGCCCTCCCACATCACTCATCAAGAAGATGCCCTTCAGACATGGCCACAGGCCAGTCCAATAGAGGCAATTCCCCAACTGAGTCGTCTTCAACCCAGGTGTGTCAAGTTGACACTAAAGCTATCCAGCACAATCATTTTCCTAGTGTATGTGTGCCTGAATATGTGTATGTGCACCCCGGGTGTGCAGGTGCCCATGGAGGCCAGAAGATGGCATTGGATCCCCTGGAGGTAAGGTGATTGTCAGTTGCCCAAAGAAGGTGCTGGGAATAGAACTCGGTCTTCTACAAGAGCAGTATGCACTCTTAACCGCTGAGCCATATCTCCAGTCCCCCGCTTGCTATTCTATTATCTGGATTCTTTATATGTTCTGGATATTAGTCCCTTGTCAGATGAATAGTTTGTAGCTGTTTTGTTCCCCTCTGCAGGCCGTCTCTTCACCCATGTTGTTTCTTTGCTGTGTAGAAACTGTTATGTCCACATGATCCTGTTTGGTTAGTTTTTCTTTTGTTTCCTATGCTTTTCAGATGTTATCAAAACAATTTTTTTTCCTATACCAATGTTCTGAGGTACTTTCTTCTAGTAGTTTTACAGTTTTGGGTCATATATTTAAATCTTTTATTTTTAGTTTATTTTGGAAGATGGTGAGAGATAAAGGTCTAGTTTCATTCTTCTGGGTGTCTAGTATTCCCAACACAATTTTTTAAGGAACTCTCATTTTCCCTATGTGTGTTCTTGGTGTCTTTGTCAAAAACCAGTTGGCTGTAAATATGTGGATTTATTTCTGGATTCTGTAGTCTATTTTGTTGGTCTACATATTTGTCTTTATGCCAGTGACAGTCTGTTTTAGGTACTATAGCTTTGCAATATGCTTGAAGCCTAATATTTTGGCGTCTCTGGCTTTATTCTTTTTACTTGGGATTGATTTGGTTATTTGTGGACTTTGTGGCTCCACATCAACACCTTTTCTACTGCTGCAAAGAATGTCATTGTTTGTTTGTTGGTTGATTGGTCTTTTTGAGGCAGGGTCTCCCTGTAGCCCCAGCTGGCCTGGAACTCTCTATATAAACCAGTCTGGCCTTGAACTCACAGAGATCTGCCTGCCTCTGCCTTCTGAGTGCTGGGATTAAAGGTGTGCGCTTAAGAATGTCATTGGTTTTTAATGGGGATTGCATTGAATCTGTAGATGATTTAGGGGTAATGTGGATATTTTAACCACATTGAGTCTTTCACCCCATGAGATGTCTTTTTTCTTATGTCCACAACAATTTCTTTAGTCATGTTCTATAATTCTCCATTATGGAGATTTTTCACTTCTGCTGGAAGCTTGATTGACCCCCTGTGGTACTGGGGGCTGGTGGCACCTTAAAGAGATGGGACCTAATGGAAGGAGGTTAGATCATCGAGGGCATATCCATGAAGGAGGTGTCAAGGCCTGGGTCCCTCCTCTTCCTCTTTTTCTTCCTGGCTGCATAAGGTAAGCAGTTTGCTCCACCACATGCTCCCTGCGTGACATACTGCTCCCCACAGGCCCAAAAGTTGCAGGCCCACTTATCATGGATTGAAAACGCCACAATTCTGAACAGGAATAAGCCCCTCCCTCTTAGAAGTTCAGCTTATTCATAGGAATATATTTGTAGCTGTTATAATTGAGAGAGACTTCCTGACTTTTTTTCCTGCAGTTTGTCATTGCTGTGTGGAAACACAGATGATTTTTGTCTTAAGCTTGTATCTTAAAACTTTATTGAATTTGCTTATTGGTTCTAACAGTTTCTCTCGGGGAATCCTTGGGATTGTGCCCTTTGCATCAAGGATGGTTGACATCTTCCTTCCCTCCTTGGATTCATTTCGTGTTTCTCCTGCCTGGTTGCTCAGGCTAGATCTACCAGCACTGTACAAAACATGAGTAGAAAAAAAAGCAGGCATTGTTGTCTCGTCTCAGACCTTAGAGGAAGTGCCGTGAGCTTTTCCTGCTTTATGATGATGTCGGCTGTGGCTTTGTCATACAAGCCCTTTATTGTGTTGAAATATATTCTTTCCAGTCCTAATTTGGGGAGAATATTTTTTTAATAAAATATTTTTTTTTAATTAGAAGAAGCGTTTCATTACAACAGCATTA
>NW_008355649.1:0-376 GCF_000622305.1 Nannospalax galili | reverse complement strand
GCAATGCAGAGGCAGACAAGGTGGCTTCTACCCAGGTCCCGTCAGCAGGCCTGAATCAAGCTCAGGGGTTACATAACCTCACTCATGTAAATTGGCGGGGACTTCATGAGAGGTATCCTCAAGTTCCCATCAAGGACCTAAAGAATATTGTACATACCTGTAAGACTTGTCAACCCTTTCTTCATGTACTGCCTCCACAACAGCCAGGGGTAAAACCCAGGGGACTCAAGCCCAATTCCTTGTGGCAGACGGATGTCACACACTATGCTCCTTTTGGAAAGCTTAAGTATAGTTTTGTGTCCATCGACACATTCTCACATGCCATTTGGGCTACTGCTCATACAGGACAGAAGTCTAAACATGCTCAGTCTCATTT
>NW_008355648.1:451-528 GCF_000622305.1 Nannospalax galili | reverse complement strand
AACACTTAACCACTTAACACATCTCGATTACATATTCAAAAAAGAGTAACTGAAGTATCTGCTTAACATGTGTATAC
>NW_008355648.1:0-387 GCF_000622305.1 Nannospalax galili | reverse complement strand
GGGTTCCCTAACATGGCCTAAGTTGGTATTTGTAACTACCTTCCTCTACTACCCATTCTGTATTTCCTCCACCATCAGCAAGAACCTCTGCAGATCTTGGCTCTTTCCCCAGAGGCGTGACCCATACTTTCATGCCTGAAGGGTCTGGGCCATTTGTTGTCCTGTCTGGATTGGGTTGTTGCAGTTTCCCGTTGACCTTAATCACAGGACATAATAACACCAAAAGTCGCCCTAAGGAATCTCCTGCCTTCCATATATAATCTTCACTACCTCCATTGTGGAGAACAAGTCCAATTTCCCCCTGGTACTCTGGGTCAATCACTCCTCCTAATACTGTTATTCCTTTCTTAGCATGCTGAGTTAAGGGCATCAGAAGCCCAAAGTGTC
>NW_008355647.1:22821-23730 GCF_000622305.1 Nannospalax galili | reverse complement strand
CTTCTTCTAATCATGTAGTTATTAAAATTTTTTAAAAATGATTAAAAAATATAACTTCTTCAAAGCATAAAAATTTGCTCCTTAATAATTAGTAGATATGAAAAATGTTATCATTGAAATCTACCTGATGACTTTATATCCATGCTCAGATGCCAAGGAGCTCAGAAAGTAACTGAAGCTCAGAAAGTAACCAACTGTGACTAGTAATAATCAGATATTTAGAGATTAGAAATGCATGTGCAAACATCCAATGTCAATTGCATTGAAAAAGAATTTTTCTGTATGAAACTGTGTATTTTAATAATGAAATGGAGGTCTTTTTTAAAGGTTAAAACCTTATCTAATTTTATGTCTTACAGGGTTTATACTGAGCACAATATTGTATAACTGTAATAATTCAACTGTAAACCTAAAAATTTACAGCCAATTTTGAAAGAGATGCATCTTAGCTCCAGAAATTGTTATTGAATATGTTAATGCTGTTGTAATGAAATGCTTCTTTTAAGTATGTGGTTAATAAATAATTTTTTAAAAAAAGAATAGGAGGTAGGACTTGGCTAGGCAGTTAGGGTAAAAAGACCCCAAAGAAAAGTACCCAGTTTCTGGGCTAAAAGTCAAAATGTCTTTGGGACTGTTAGCAACATACTCTGTTCCAAAGGCCAAAAATGTCAAAAGTATTTGGGAGCTTGTATCTAATCCTTAAAAGATTTTAGGGTTACCTCTTCAGAGGGGGGAATGTTAGAGTACCCAAAAGCCCCATAAAAATAACTAAAGAAGAAGAAAAAAGAAAAAGAAAATAGTGATGGGAAGATATGGGATGTGTTGGAAGGGAGGGAGGGGCAGGACATGGATTTGATGACAACACTTTATATGCATGTATTAAATTCTCATAAAGTTTTTGTAAAAAAA
>NW_008355647.1:18112-19140 GCF_000622305.1 Nannospalax galili | reverse complement strand
TCCAAATTCCTTCTATGAAGCCAGCATCACTCTCATACCAAAGCCTGGTAAGGATACAACCAAAAAAGAAAACTATAGACCCATATCCTTAATGAACATAGATGCAAAAATTCTCAACAAAATACTTGCAAACCGCATACAGACACATATCAAAAAGATCATCCACCACGATCAAGTCAGATTTATCCAGAGATGCAGGGATGATTCAATATATGTAAGTCAATAAACGTCATAAATCATATAAACAGACTCAAAGACAAGAACCACATGGTCATCTCAAAAGATGTAGAGAAGGTCTTTGACAAAATTCAACACGTATTTACGTTCAAATTTCTAGAGGGAAGTAGGGAACATAGAACATACCTCAACATAATTAAAGCTATATACAACAAACCCACAGCCAGCATCATTCTAAATGGAGAAAAACTGGAAGCATTCCCACCGAAATCAGGAACCAGACAAGGCTGTCCACTATCTCCACTCCTTTTTAACATAGTACTTGAAATTCTTGCAAGAACAATAATACAAGAGAAGGAAATTAAAGGAGTAATAATGGGAAAAGAAGAGCTCAAATTATCCCTTTTTGCAGACAACATGATATTATATGTAAGAGACACCAAAAATCCCAACAAAAAACTCCTAGAAACGATTAACACTCTAAGTAAAGTGGTAGGTTCTAAATTGATCGACAAAAGTCTGTAGCCTTTCTATATACCAATAACAAGGAATCAGAGAAAGAGTACGTAGAAAGACTCCCTTTCACAATAGCCTCAAAAAAAGTCTTGGGATAAATCTAACCAAAGACATTTAAAGACCTCTACAGTGAAAATATTAAATCTTAAAAAAAAGAGATTGAGGAAGACACCAGAAGACAGAAGGATCTCCTATGCTCATGGATTGGGAAAAATTAATATTGTGAAAATGACCATCCTACCAAAAGCCATTTATAGATTCAATGTAATGCCAATCAAATCCCCATGACATTCTTCAGAGAACTGGAAAAAAAAAAAAAAAAAACCACCCTAAGG
>NW_008355647.1:16664-18013 GCF_000622305.1 Nannospalax galili | reverse complement strand
GAGCTGGTTTCCTAAAACAAGGGACTCTAGATAGGCTGACTAGACTCAGTGGATGGACAAGCACTGGGGAACGGCTGGGGGCACTGACAACACAGTGGACAGTAACACGGATGACAGAGTATATGTACTCCAGTGAGGGAGGGGAGGCTATGGGATGGTTCCATTTGGGATGAGGGTATAAAGATGAATAAGATTGTTTGGGATGTTATGTATGAACTACATGAAAAAAAAAATCAATAAAAAATGAGTTATATTTGAGGAAGAATCATAAAAATTTGCTAATTAGTAGATATGTTAATTAGTTATAAGCATGGCTATAAATTCATCAGTAGATTTCAATGATAATGTTTTTATATCTACTAATTAACATTGCAGTCAGCCGCCAGCATCCGCCGCCAGCCTACACCAACAGCACACACCGCCAGTGTCCGCCAGTGTTGAGGAAAAGGAAAATCCATCACCATGGCCAGCTCCTTTAAGATGTGACCAGGGCCGTGGTTCACTTTACAATCCAGAGCTGACTTTGAGCCTGGACTAAGAATACTCCAACCAATACTCCACCCTCCTTTGTTGTCCTTTTCCTGCCTGGCTTCCCTTCCTTAGCTTTTCCTCAGAGCCATTCTAACATAAATCACAGACTTCTAAATATCTGTATCAGGCTCTGGTTTTGAGAGCCCTTCTAAGGGAATGTGCTTTATAAAGTTGCATGTACTGAATCAAGTGTACTATACTCACTGTACATAACCTAGTACTTTGCCTTCCCCACTTAAAATGATTTGAGAGATTCAGCACTGGGGAATTCAGAGATCTTCATCTATTTCTCTTAGCTGTCACTAATTATTCAATTTTTTAAAATAAATAATTTACTGAAGATTTCATACATGCATATAAGGTATTTTGATCGAATCCATGCCCACTCCCTCCCCTCCAGCTCCTCCCATATCTCCCTATCACTTTTTTCTGATAACTTCATGTACTCTTTCTTCTCCTTTGATTTATTTTTCTATTGGGCTTTTGGCTACTCTAACATTCCCCTTCTGAAGAGGTAACCCTAAAACCTTTTAAGGATTAGATAAAAGCTCCCAAACATTTTTTGACATTTTTGGCCTTTAGAATGGAGTAGGACATTCTGAGTTTTAGCCAGAAAACTGGCTACTTTTCTTTGGGGTCTTTTTACCCTAACTGCCTAGCCAGTTCCTACCTCCTATTCTTATCACACCATCCTCTGAAGAGGTTACACAAATTGCTGATAGGGAATCAGGACGCTGACTGCTCTGGCTTCTTCCATGCTGAACAGGGATGCAGGGTGAGGCAATTGGAGTACCCCTTCAGTGGGTCTATCTAAAAGA
>NW_008355647.1:15034-16007 GCF_000622305.1 Nannospalax galili | reverse complement strand
GTTGTCTCATCCTTTATCATAACAAACCTAAACAGACCTTCATCACTTGCTTAGGCTTTCTCATTTTTTCAATTTTGGAAAATATCTCCATTCCCAAGTCTTTTTAAATTCTTTTACATTCTCATTTTCTTTTTTTAAAAATAATTATGAGACATAATAGCATTAACAAATAAATTTTCCATCTGTTGTTGAGACTTCTTTTCCTAGGGATGCTAAGCAATGCTTATTCCCCTTTAAGGTTCTAGTTCGAGCCAATGTTTGAAGTTTTACTGGGGAAATAATGAATTTATTGAGCTTACTTACTGAGATGACTGAGGAGTAGCTGAGGTGTGTGTATCACCTGAGGGTATGCACACTGGAAAGCCTTTACCCAGCATGGGTCATGCCTTCTCTTCCTAGCCTTCCCCAGATTTTATATTTTAGCCCTCCCTGAATCCAGGAGGCCATGTGTGATTAGGGTCAAATTACATTCAGTTGGCTAGGAAGAGTGGCTGGATAATGCGGTGAGGTCCAATGACCCCGCTTTGTCCTCTTTTAATGAATGAGCACAACTGTCAACAAGCCCAATTGTGACGATATTTGGTGATCAGGCTCAGCTGAAGTCGGATCTAGAAACTGTTATACTAAGTGAAGTAACACAGACTCAGAAAAACAAACAACGTATGTTCTCCCTCATATGTGGATCCTTGCACCAAATCCTTTTAAATTTCAGGTCCTTTTAAAAAGGCGATGCTATACAGCAGTCCCTTCTGCATGAAATAACTAATTGTTCTATTTAAAATCAGCTTATTCCTCTGTTCCCTTCTAAGGAGTTGCTAAATGTTTTTCCTTTTTTATTAATATAAAAAGATTGAACAATACTGCACAGATTCCAGTGCATAAGAAATCTGTCTGTCCTGCTGATGCCCAGAGCTAGAATTGGTGGGTCATACAATGCTTGGCTCTTCCAATTTCTTATTGTTAATTTACCTTA
>NW_008355647.1:12346-13674 GCF_000622305.1 Nannospalax galili | reverse complement strand
TTCAGGCATAAATATTACAACCATCCAATATTTTCAATATTCCCAAAAGAAACCCTATATCTTCCTGCAGTTACTCCACATTCTTCTCTTTGGAGCCTCTGGGAACTATTGTCAACATCTATGTATCTCTGGATATTTTGTATAAATGAGGTCATATGGTCTTGAGTTCTTTGGATATGGTGTACTACAGTGGTTTCAAGGTTTATCCATGCTGTATCAAGAAAGAAGATGTTATTCTTTTTTATGCCTGAATGATATTCCTTTGTGCAAATATTCACATTATCCATTCCTTAGCAGTGGTGCTTTAGAGTGCTTTTAACCTCTGGGTCATTATGAGCAATGGTGCTATGAGGATTACAGCTTATATGCAAGTATGTTTTTAATTCTCCATCTACAGGGAAACTGCCAGTTTATATGCAGCTCTATGTTTAACTTTTGAGGAGCTACGAATGGGTTTATCAGGTGGTATCCTATCGTAGTTTTGACTTATGTTTTTCTGAAAATGTGTTGCCTTGGGCATCCTTTTATGCTTATGAGCCTTTATATATCTTCTTTGGAGAACTGTCTATCCAACGTCTTTGCCAAGCTTTTAAATAACTTCTTTGGTTTTTTATCACTGAGTCATATATCTTTCCATTGTGATATACTCTAGGAGTTAATCCAATATATTAACTGCCATTGCTTTCTCTCGTTTGTGTATTTTTCACTTTTGTTTTCTGACATTTACAAGTTTCATGAATTTGATGAATTCCAATTTTTCTATACTGTCCGTTCCTTGTGCCTTTGTAGTCAGAACCAAAGCCATGAATGTGTACGACCAGATTTTCTTCTGAGGGTTCTCAGGTATTGGCTCCCTCGTGTAGATCTTTCATCCATCCGGAGTCAATTTTGTGTGTAATGTCAGGACTCCGAAGTCACAAATTTACGTGTATGATAAAAGATACTGAATATAGACATGTGTTAGTTAAATCCATCTCAAGACCTTATCAATTTTCATAAGTGAAACTTTACGGCTATTGAATAGCAACGTGCCTTAATTTTTTAAGTGAATTTGTTTCAGAAAAATAAAAATAATAAAGTCTTTGCTCTCTAATATTATAGGAACTTTATAGAAATTCAATTCCCGTCACTCTTCTCTCTCACACAGCACTGTAAAGATAGTGCACATGTCACTGCACACAATGCTGTCATCCTAAGATCTCTGTCCACTATCAATGCAGAAATTTCTTTCAGCTCTCCTGAAAATACTACCTCCTTGTTGAGTATCTGCTTTTGATTTAAAAAATAATTTTTATTCCGTGGAACATGCTTTGTACAATTTACTTTTA
>NW_008355647.1:4158-10821 GCF_000622305.1 Nannospalax galili | reverse complement strand
CTATCCCATGCATTTGGTACACGCAATCTCCAAATGACACAAATGACAAATTTGAAACAGTTGTTGAGAAACCTAATATTTTACCATGATGATCCCAATTCTAAGACAGACATTCTGTTTCACCTAAGGACAGTCACACCCTTTCCTAGACATAACAAACCCCTTACTCCAGTGGAGTGTAATCTTCCTTCTCTAAACCCATGAGCACTGCATCAGACTGGAGTTTTTCTCCACCACATTTCCATCTATGGGCCTGAGAATGATGCCGGGGATGGTTTGGTTGCACCATTTTTGACATGTTGCCAATATTCATCTGAGAGTCCAGAAGACAGGCGTGACTAATGAGCTTTGTAAGTGAGTGACAGGTACCTGAACTTGTCTCTTCCAGCCATGTAACATGTAATATGCAGCTACCAGAACAGTTTGAAATCACTGATTTTTAAAAATTTGTTATAGTCATGTGACTAATTATGAGTTAAATAACACCTGTCCTTTAATGCTAAAACTATGCCTCACATTGTCCTTCCTTCCAAAGAAATAGTCTTTCAATAAGACTAGGTCTGGAAGTACAGCTTAGATCTAGAAGACGTGACTAGAACAAGGGTCTAGTTTACTCCTTAACATTATAACTGAATGAATGAATGTATGAATGAATAAGTTTAAGATGCTCCATTGAATAATTAGCCTTACCTTAGGTGTTTGCCTCTATATTTAGAGACTTTCCCTTTTCCTGACAACTGTACTATTATAAAGAACATTTTATGCCCTTAATTGCATTTCCACAAATGTCATGTCTGATGTATGAGCATGCCAAAAACATATGAGAATATTCCCTCTTTGTGGTCATGCCAAGTTTAGAATAAATTAATTTTCTGAACATCTTGCAAATGTCTCATTTAACATGTTTTCAGCCTAAACCTGCCTAATACACCGGTAGTCATTCTCCCCAGAGAGACGGCTGAGCAAGATGTCATTTTGGAAGCATTCGCAGCTTTAAGAGATTTCTTTTCTCTGCAAATGTGCTGAATGTTACCTGCTTCAGTGAGTTTTCAGACAGCCAGAAATTTCAAATGAGAACTTTCAAAACCAACTTACTCCCACCTTCTTACTCATCAGAAAGTCTCAGCTGAACTAATATTTAAACGAGTGCTCTCAGTTCACCATTCTTAGGGGAAAAAATTGAATTTTTCTCCTGTTCCTCATTTTCCTCTAACACTTTGGCTACTTTACCACATGTCACTGGAATATGCAACCAAAAATAAAGCCTTAGTTGGTGACATGAAATCAATTCTGGAATTCATCACTGCTATTCTCAAATACTCCATCTATTACAAGTCATGGAATGTTAAATAATCAAACTTTTGCCTATCTTATTTTGGCCAGATGTTTCAGTGTTTCCAGAAAAAAAAATGAAAGCCATGTGCTTTGAGTGGGTTCCATTGCAGTATGATTACTGCGATGAAGACATTTTATTTTGTTAATTTTCATTAAATAAAACCCTGCTGAAAGCCAGTAGTTTTCCAAGACCCATATGATTTATGACATGCTAATGTTTGCAGAGAGGCACTCTGTTTCAATTATAAGGAGCAAGTGATGCCTTTCAGAACAACCCAGTAATAATATCACCCATGACAACTTTAATTTTAGAACCTGGGAAGCTATTGACAACATTGTCAACTTTTGCACAAATTTCATCTTCATCACCTCTACGCTATGGTTAGCAGCAGATGGCCATGCCTGCCAAGGACTCCAACGATGTGCTTCCAGAAGGGAGCCCTTTCAGAAGCGGAAAGCACTAGGATCACTATAAATCAGGCATGTTCCTCTTGCTTCTTTGTGGAGGAGACAGAGATGAGGTATGGATCTCCCTGAAGAAAACCAAGTACTGAATTTATCCTGCTCCTGCACTCCTTCTTCCTGTTTGCCTATCTTTCACCTATTTATTTCTCTTCTGCGATATCCTGACCCTACATGCAATTTCATTAAATAAAATAATGTTTTATTAATTTTATATGGAAATAATTGTCCTTTTCCCAACTTCAAGTATGTACAAATTTATCAAAAATCAAAATACATCAAATAACCAAGAAAAACATGTTTTCATAAGAAATGAACAGCGCTTTGATTATGTGAATAATATTTAATGGAATAAATCTTTTTCTTACCAAAAAAATGGAGTGGTGACTTGGTGGTCATTGATGGGGACACTGAGGGCTCATTCTCTGAAAGTTCATTCTTGCTGCACCACTGTTTTCAATTGTATCAACACTGTTCTGAGCTCCATGATTCTCTTATATTCACACTGACACGGGTTTTTTAAAATGAAAGCACGGAAAACCTTTGACCAAATCAAACGCTAAATATTGAAAGGCTCAAAATCCACAGAAAGCTGCTGCACACACTACAGTCTGAAGACTTGGAACCAATTCTTTTCATTATTTTTGGTATAGATTTGCAAAGTAAAACTCCAGGTGGAGCCAAATATGAGTTTCATTGCATACAATGTCCTCTATCATGTCAAGTGAGTGAGTTTGTCTGTGCCTGAAATCAAGATGTCAAAATGCTACTTTCTGAGTTATTGTTGTGAATCCTCTCCCTGGGTGGTCCCTGAGGGAAACCTGTGTTTGTACATGTGCTATCCTTCTGATCAGCATTGTGCCAGGGTGATGACCATGTTCTGTCTCTCTGAGGGAAGTAACTATAGCACCCATTGAACTCTCAGTAACCCATAGGTCATTTTGGTTGGAAAATAAGCCATCCCATGAGAGAATTACTAAGCAGAAAACTTGCCACTCTCTAGGTATGAAGATTCTTGATTAAATGTTTGAAAAAGCAGAGAATGATTTCCAAAATGTGCCCATCTGTGGTGATCAAAGGGCTATCACTGAGCAATTTAGAGAAGTTGGAGGTTAATTATTGCCATGCTGGCCACCAAGTGTCATTGTACTATAACAAAATGCCAAAGTTTCAGCTTAGCAACAGTATCAGTCTGATGAGAAGACAAGAAAATGGCACCTGAAATCACAGCTTTGTATATCTGAAACTCCAACTTTTGGGGAAATAGAAGCTCTAAGTATGGGAAGCAGGCAGCTCATACGATCATTTAAATATTCATATTTTAATGCTTAAGTAAAACAGAGGGGTACCAAGCATTTCAGTGAAAGAAGCTCATTGTGGGAAAATGAATTTAAAAATAATACTATCCTTAATAAATGCACAGACAATTCCATACTGACGTTTCCGTGTCTATAGTAACTATTCAGGAAATATATATATATACATATTATATATAATATACACATTATATATATATATATATATATATATATATCTCACTTTTCCTTTCTTTAGTCTTCTGAATAAAAAAAGTTCACTTTTTATTAGCATATATTTTTGGTATATTTTATTGAATATTTGTGTATTTTATACAGAAATCTTAATCATCTTTAAATGCCCCTGTCCATTGGCACCCTGCAATGGCCTCTCCACTAGATTTCATGCTTTTTGTGATTTATGTTAGGGCTCATTGAGTCAAGTTAGTCTTCCCCATGCTCCTTAGTGCAAGTTCATCCACTGAAGTCTAGTCCGCCTTTCTGGAGTCACTCTCTTTAAAAAGATCAGCTCTTTCTCGCCCATCAGTAATCAGCTGCCAATAGTTCTTTGGCTAAGATTGGGGTCTGCTGCCCATTCTACAGTTCTGTGCTGGGTTTTTGTCTGCTTGAGTTTGTATGGGTCTTGTGCATGCTGGTACCATTGCTGTAGGTTCTTATGAGCAAGGCCCCAGGAGCCTGTAACACTCTATTTCCATATGGTCATATACCTCATCCCCTGGCTCTTACAATATTTCTTCTCCCTCTTCTGCAGCGGTCCCTGAGCCCACAGCATGGATGAAGTTTAATATAGGAGTCCTGTCCAAGGACTCACACTCTGCAGACTCATATTCTTTACACTCTGGCTATTTGTGTCCTTTTGTGTTCATGGCCATATGTTGTATGAGGGAGATTCATTGATGATGCTTGGGTCTTCAATTATGTTCCATTGATCTATGTTTTTGTGCTAGTGCCATGCTGTTTATATCTCTATAACTCTGTAATATAGTTTGAGTTCTGGTATAGTAATCCCCCTAATGTTCTCCTTGAATTCAGGATTGTTTTGGCTCTCTAGGGTCCTTTGTGTTTCCATGTTAATTTTAGAATGGTTTTTCTGTGAAGACTGCCATGGGGATTTTGATTGGGATTGCATTGAATCTACATATTGCTTTTGGTGGGTTGGTCATTTTCACAATATTAATTCTTCCAATCCATGATCATGGGAGGTCTTTCCATCACCTGGTATCTTCCTCAATCTCTTTTTTCAAAGGTTTAGGATTTTCATTGTACAGATGTTTAATGTCTGTGGTCAAGTTTAATCATAGATATCCTATTTAATTTTGAAGCCATTGTGAATGTGAAGGTTTCCATGTACTCTTTCTCCAACTGGTTGTTATTGGTATATAGAAAGACTTTTTTTTTTAGATTTTGTAACCTGCCACTTTGGAATCATTTCTCGGAAATTTCTGGTGGAATATTTGAGATCATGTGTAAAATATCATATTGTCTGCAAAAAGGGATAATATGACCTCTTCTTTTCCAATTAGTTAGTACTCCATTAATTTCCATCTCTTGTCTTATTGCTCTAGCAAGAGTTTCAAGCATTATATTGAAAACAAGTGGAGATTAAGGACAGCCTTGTCTGGTTCCTGATTTTAATGAGAATGCTTCCAGTTTTTCTCTATTTTAAATGATATTGACCATGGGCTTTTTGCATATAGCTTTAATTATGTTGAGGTATGATCCCGCCAGTCCAATTCCCTCTAGAACTTTTAATGTAAAGGCAAGTTGAGTTTTGTTAAAGATTTTTTTTTTGCATCTATTGAGATGATAATGTGGTTTTTGTTTTTGAGTCCATTTGGTGATTTATAACATTTATTGGCTTACTAATATTGAACTACCCCTGCATCTCCGGAATAAGGTTGACTCGATCATGGCAGGTGATCTTTTTAATGTGTGTCTGTATGAAATTTGCAAGTATTTTGTTGAGACTTTTTGTATTTATGTTCATTAAGGATATGGGTCTGTAGTTTTCTTTTTTGGTTGTGTCTTTACCTGGATTCCGTATTAGAGTGATGCTGGCTAGTAGAAGGAGTTTGAGGGCTCTCCCTCTGTTTCTACTTTTTTGAATAATTAGTTGTGAATCTTATTTTAATGTCTGGTAAAATTCTGCTGTGAATCCATAAGGGCCTGGGATTTTTTTAGTTGGGAGGTTTTGTACTACTGTTTCAATTTCCTATATGTGATGTCTGTTTAAGCTGTTGATCTCTTCTTGGTTTAACTTGGTGGTTCCCATGATTTTAAATATTCATCCATTTCTTCTAGGTTTTCAAATTTAGTAGAGTATACATTTTTAAGATTTCCTCTTATTGTGCTCTGGATCTTTATGGTGTCTGTTGTGTTGTTTCCCCTTTCATCTCTGATTTTGTTTATTTGAATTTGTTCTTTGTTTCTTTGGCTTAACTGAGCTAAGAGTTCGTCTATTTTGTTTATCTTTTCAAAGAGCCAACTTTATGTTCATTGATTCTTTGTATTGCTTTCTTTCTATTTCATTAACATCTCCTCTGATTTTTTGTTATTTCTTCTTATCGTCTTGGTTTGGGTTTCGTTTGTTCTTGCCTTTCCAGAGTTTTTAGTTGCAGTGTTAAGCCATTTATTTGCTCTCTTTCTGATTTTTAATGTAGATACTTAGAAGTATAAACTTCCCTCTTAAGGTTGCCTTTAAAGTTTCCCAGAACTTTTGTTCTGTTGTATTATCCTTTTCATTTAGCTCCAGGAACACTTTAATTTCTTTTTTAATTTGACCCATTCATCATTCTGGAGTGTGTTGTTTAAACTCCATGTGTTTGTGTAGTTACTACAGCTTCTTTTGGTGTTGATTTTAAGCTTTTTTGCATTGTAGTCTGATAAAATGCATGGAATTATTTAATTTTTTTGTATTTACTGAGGTTTGTTTTGTGTCCCAGTATGTGGTCAATTTTAGAGAAACTTCCATGAGCTGCTGATAGAGTGTATTCTTTGGTGCTTGGATGGACTATTCGGTAGTGGTCTGATAGGCCCATTTAATGTATGGTATCATGTAATCCAGATTTCTCTCATTCTTTGTCCAGTTAACCTGTCTATTGGAGACCATAGGCTATTTAATTCACCAACTATTCCTGAGCTGGGATAAATCTGTGCCTTAAAGTCCTTAAGTGCTGCTTTTATGAAATTGGAGGCAGTAGAGTTTGGTGCATATATTTCATGATTACAATATTTTCTTTGATCAGAATGAAGTAGCTCTCTTTGTTCAGATGTTAGAACTCCTTCTTGTATCTTAGTGCCATTTGCTTGAAATACTTTTTTTCATCCTTTCACTTTAAGGTAGTGCCTATCCTTGAAGGTGAGATGAGTTTCTTGCAGACAACAAATAGATGAATTTTGTTTCTTAATCCATTATGCTAGCCTGTGTCTTTGAACTGAGGAGTTCAGTCCATTAATATTTGAAGTTATTGTTGAAAGATGTGTTTTGGTTTTGCACACTAGAATGTGCCCTATTATTCCCTGTTGAAATAAGAACAGATTTAACTTGTTT
>NW_008355647.1:2185-3233 GCF_000622305.1 Nannospalax galili | reverse complement strand
AAGAGTATTCTTGGTCTAATTTTGTGTTTCCACAATTATCTCTTCATCTAGTTTCTTTCTGTTGCCTCTGGGGTATAGTCATTACTTTCTTCAGTCTTTTGAATTGCTTCAACTAGTCTCTGTAAAGCTGGTTTAGTGGACATGAATTCTTTTAGCTTATTCATGACATGGAAGATTTTTCTTTCCCTTTCCACTATAATAGACAGTTTTGTTGGCTAAACTATTCTGGGTTGGCATCTATGGTCATTTAGAACTGGGAATACTCTTCTGGATTTCATAGTTCACATTGAAAAGTCAGCTGTAATTCTGATGGGTTTTCCTTTGTTTGTGACTTGTTTTTCTCTTGAAGCTTTCAGTGTTCTCTCTTTGTTCTGTACATTTAATGTTTTTACTATGATATGCTATGGGAAGTTTCTTTTCTAGTCCTGTCTATTTGGTGTTCTATGTGCTTCTTGCATTTGTTTTGCTATTTCTTTCCTCAGTTTTGGGAAATTTTCTTCTACAATCCTGTTGAAGATGAATGCCATTTACCTGAGATTCTTCTCCTTCTTCTATTGGCTATGATGTGTAAATTTGGTCTTTTCATGAGGTCCTACATTTCCCGAATATTACTATTTTGTTTTTAAATTTTCTTTCGTATTTTTTGCTTGAGTGGGCCAATTCTTCAACTTTTATCATCCAATATTGGATATTTTGTTTTCCATGTTAATTCATTTTTTGATGAGGCTTTGTCCTGTCATTTCAAATAGGTTTATTGAGTTTTTCAGTTCCTGCTTCATTTTAGCCTGAGTTTTCTTCAATATTTCTCTTTTCTGAATTCAGTCAGAAGTTTAACCCTATCTTCTTTTAGTTCTTTGAGTTGTTTGTGTGTTGAATTCTTTGATCACATTTACGATTGATCTTTTAAAGTCTGTGTCCTGGGTTATCTCTAGACATTTCTCATTGTAGAGCTCTTCTATAAAACTGATGGTGTTTGGTGGAACCATAATATTTTGGTTTTTCATGCTGCCATTTTTTCTTTATGGTTTTGGCATGTGGATTTCTTTTG
>NW_008355647.1:0-1004 GCF_000622305.1 Nannospalax galili | reverse complement strand
GCTGCTTCCCATGAAAACCCACTTACAGTATAGGCAAAGCTTGATGGCCACATCATCACTTTCCGAAGAGCAGCCCTGGACTTCTGTGATGGTTTGAATAAAAATATCCCCCATAGGCTCCAAGTGTTTGGACATGTTGTCCCCAGATGATGGCGCTGTTTTGGGAGGTCTTAGAAGGTGTGGCTATTCTGGAGGAAGCACGTCACTGGGGTTGCACTTAGAGAGTCCTTAAGCCTTGCCGGATCTCCAGTTGCTCTCTTGCTTCCTGTGCCTGTGTGATAATGTGAGAGCTTAGCTTCTGCTGCTCCTGCTCCAGCTACCTCCAGTTCCCCTGGAACTGTAAGCTCAAATAAACTCTTCCTTCTATAAATTGCTTGGGTCAGTGTTTCTATCACAGCAATGGAAAAGTGACTAATATAGTAATGCCCTACTTTTGCCAGTGAGGCCTCAACTCCAATGCTTCCATAACTTCACAAACAGAAACCCCCAGTAGGGAACTAGGGCCAATCCTGAGCCTTTGGGGGAATATTCCAGAGTCAATCCAAGTATGAAACATATGCTCAGATCTTAATGGTTGTACTTCTGTGATTAACAATTTTTCAGTATTATTATTATTTTTTTGGTCTTTTTTTTTTGAGGCAGGGTCCCCCGATAGCCCCAGCTGGCCTGGAACTCACAGAGATCCACCTGCCTCTGCCTCTAAAGTGCTGGGATTAAAGGTGTGTGCCACCATGCCTGGCCAGTATTAGTTTTTAAGTGGAAGATGAAAATCTCATAATTTAATTCTTTACAAATTCAGGATGCCACCTTTAAGTTCTTTAAAAGCTGTCTTTTGACAATTTCATACATATATACAGTGTGTCTTGAGTCTCTCCACTTCCACTCTTCCCAGATCTTTCCTACCTTCATATATTCTCCTTTTTTGGCAGGGGGGGGGTTGCTTATTTGTTTGTTTTTTTTGTTGTGGTGGTGGTTTTGTTAGTTGGTTGGTGGTTTGGTTTGGT
>NW_008355646.1:16147-18955 GCF_000622305.1 Nannospalax galili | reverse complement strand
ATGTCTTTTGGTTACCTAGAGAAGAACAGGACCCAGCCCAACATTTCTTGACCTTTTATCCCCAGAAGAGAAGGCATCCCAGGCAAGTGCCTCTCTCCAGTGGCATCAGCAAAAAACAAGGAAGATGTTTCATCACTGTGACCCAGAGAGCACAGCAAGGTCAACACCCTCCTTCTCCAGGCTGGTTGACTCAACCTCCCACCTAACAGTACCAGTTGGCTCAAAGAAGTGCCTGTTGTTCACATGGATGACACAGATGGGATTGAATGGGAGCGTGGGTAAAAATATGAATGAAACAGACTGGAGTGGTACTGCCATGGCTAGGAAAACAAAACTGATTTTAGACCTTGAGAGCTTGTTTGGAGGTTCTAGCAGGAGAGCACAGCTACTGGTATACTGTTGACTGAAGACCAGTCCTTCTCTATCGGGGAAGGTCATCCTCTTTGACTGAGCATGCAGCTTTGGGAGAGACGCACGTGGAGTGTTGAGGGAGGAAGGGGACACCTGCCTATCCAGACAGATCAGCCCGATCAACCCTGGAGATCCATGGGGTGACAGATGTCGCAGCCAGATCACCCTCACATCCCAAAATTGATTTTGGAACCACATCCAGAAAACTAGGCCAGTACATATGTGCTGAGCCAAACAGGATACCTGCATGCTAATAAAAGTATTTAGTCAGCATCCAAATCCACCTAAGGTAATCATTATGATGTCTAGGATACAGCAAAATAATCTTTTCATCACCCAAAGAATGAGGAAAATTAGAGCTGGAGAGGTGGCCCAGTGGCTAAGACCGCTTGATGCTCTTGTAGAGGACCTGGGGTCAGTTCCCAGCACTTATATCAGCTAGCTTACAACTGCCTGTAACTCCAGTTCTAGGGGATCCAATACCCTATTTTGGCCTCCATGGTCGTGTGTGGTACACATTCATACATGCAGGCAAAACACTCATATACATATTTAAATATTTAAAAAAAGATTGACGAAAACTACGACTTGAATAAGAAAAGCCAGCTGATACCAGTGTCAAGATGAATCAGATGTTGGAAAATTCCGACAAGAAATTTGGACCAGTCATCACAAAATGATCCAATAAGTGATTAAGACTTCTCCCCAAGCAAGTAAAAAGGATGGAAGATATAACTAAATGAGTATTATAGACATGGAGGAGAATTAAATGAAATTGCTGGGCTCAGCAGTAGAGAGGAGATGACAGAGGGCAGAATGAAAGAACCCGAGGAGCCATCAGTGCGAGTCACTCAGATTCAACAGCAGAGAACATAGGTAAGAGATATGAACAGAGCTCTGGAACTTACAGGACAATAACGAAAGAGCTCACGTTTGTACGACTGGAGTCTCAGAAGAGGAGGAAGAAGTGTGCAAGCCTGAAAAATTACTCAAATAAAAGCTGAAAACTTCCTAGATTTGGCAAGATATAATTCTATATATTGGGGAAGCCGAGTAAAACCTATGGGAGAGAAATCCAAAGCTACACTGATAAACGTAAGAAACCTAACAGAGGGAAAAAAAAGTTGGATGACAGAGAGCTTCTCCTGAAGCCACCGAGGCCAGGCAGGAGCAGCCTCCATCTTTCAAGTGCTGAAAGAAAAGAAGCATCATGATAATTTCATCTCAGGCAAAGCAATCCTTCAGGAATGAAGTGGAGATGAAGTCATTCTTAGAGAACTAAAATACAATTTCCCTTAAAGTATTACTTAGGATGTGTTTGCCCACCCATGTCCTCTCCCCTCTGAGTCGTCTTCCTTTCCGCCTTAGGTACCTCAGTGATTCAGAATCAACACACAAAGCAATGGGCTTCAATATGACACTTCTATTCTTTGTTTTTGTTGATCCTCCTCTCTGCTCCTGTCCCCTCCCAGCCCTGGTCCTGCCGGTCCCCCATCCCCCAGCCTTGATTCTGCCAATCCCCCATCCTCCAGCCCTGGTCCTGCCGGTCCCCCATCCTTCAGCCCTGGTCCTGCCGGTCCCCCATCCCCCAGCCTTGATTCTGCCAATCCCCCATCCTCCAGCCCTGATCCTGCTGGTCCCCCATCCTCCAGCCTTGATCCTGCCGGTCCCCCATCCTCAAGCACTGGTCTTGCTGGTTCCCCATCCCCTAGCCTTGATCCTGCCGGTCCCCCATCCTCCAGCCCTGGTCCTACTGGTTCCCTGACTCCTCTAGTTGCCCCTCTCTTTGCTTTTATGTCACATGTGTTCTATTACCCACCCACTCTTAAGATCTTCTTTTTTCTCTAATTCTCTCTAATTTAATGACTGACTCTGACACTGCCCATATATATATGTAAGTCTAGGATCTTTATATGAGAGAAAACATTTCTGTTTCTGGCTTACTTTGCTTAACATAGTGATTCTCAGGTCTATCCATTTCCTGCAAAGGTCATGGTTTCATTCTTTCTTTATGGCTGGTTCCATTTCTTAACTGAATAATGCAGCAATAAACATGAATGTGCACGTGCCTCTGTGGCATACTGACTTGGAAGTTCATTCAGTACATGTCCAGGACTGGTGTAGCTGGATCATATGGTAGTTCTACTTTTAGTTTTTTGAAAAGCTACTACACTGATTTCCGTAGCCCGGCACCAATCTGCACTCAGCCAACAGTGGAAGGCTCTTTTCCCTGTGTCCTCCCCAGCACTTTTTGTCATTTGTGTTCTTGTCGATAGCAAGTCTGCCTGTGGTGAGACTGAATCTCAAAGTAGTTTTAACATCTCCCTGATGGCTGAGGAGGTTGAACACTTCAACCATTTATCATAGATTTGTATTTCTTCTTTTAAGAGATGTTCA
>NW_008355646.1:14133-16121 GCF_000622305.1 Nannospalax galili | reverse complement strand
CTTCCAATCCATGAGCATAGGAGGTCCTTCCATCTTCTGATGTCTTCCTCAAACTCTTCAAAAATTTAAAATTTTCATTGTAGAGGTCTGTGGTGGCTAATCCTGGGTGTCAACTTGACTGAATCTGGGATTAACTGATATGAGAGAGATCTTAATTGGATTATCTGAAGCTGGAAGACACACCCTAAATGTGGGTGTTACCTTCTGATGGCAGCCTGTATAAAACGCCACAGCAGAGGAGAACACCAGGCTTCTTGCTTCTTGCCTTCTCTCTCGCTGGTGAGTTTGTCTTGCTGCTGTAGACTGAAGACTAGCTGATCTTTTGGAATTTGTCAGACCTTCAGTGCCAGATCGGGACTACTGAGACATCCAGCCTTGTGGGCTGAGCGACTACAGATTCCCAGCCTCTCCACTGTGGTGCAGCCATTGTTGGACTACTCGGACTCTATCCTGTGAACTAAGCTGATGAATCTCTATACATATATATTCATTCTACCGGTTCTGTTTCTTTGGACAACCCTGACTAATACAATCATATATAGACCCTATCCTATCTTCACTCCCTTATAGCCCTCCCCCGCACCAGATTTCATGAATTCTGTTACATATGTTAAGGTCTAGTGAATCAAGTTTGTGTCCCCAGATGTTGCTCAAGTGAGTTCATTCACTGGAGTCTGGTCAGCCTAACTAGTATCACTCTCTTAAAAAACTAGCACCACTGTCTTAAAGAAGACTGACTCTCCCTCACCCAGCAGTGATCGGCTGCCAATAGTTCCTCCTGCCCATTTCCCAAGCTCTGTTCTGGGTTTTTGGTTTGAGTTTTTAGTAATCCTGTGCATGCTGTCACATTCATATGAGCAACTTCCCAGCCTCTGGAAAACTGTTTCCTTGGGGTCGTCCACCCCTGACTCTTACAGCCTTTCCACCCCCTCTTCTGCAATGATCCCTGTGGCAGAGGTTTGATAGAAGCGTCCTATCCAGGGTTAAGCACTCCACGGTCTCTTATTCTCTGCATTTGGTCAGTTGTGGCTTTCTGGGTTAGTCACCATCTGTTGCATGAGGAAGCAGCGCTGGGGTGTAGTTGAGAAAGTGTTACTATTCTCTATACACCCTTGTTCTGCTATGTTCCCTGAGCCTTAGGTATAGAGGTTCCATTTAAATGTACCACGTAGAGCTTGACGTCTCACAGACATGGCTCTTCTGCATTTGACCAGTTGTGGAACTCTGTAATAGCCTCCATCTGTTGTAAAAAGAAGCATCTTTGATTAATGGTTAGAGGTACATTTGTCTGTAAATATGGGGATGTATATTTAGACTATGGTAGGAAATTACATTGGTCTAGGGATGTGGCAAAAGTAGGTTTTTCTTTAGGATCTCTGACTTCTCCAACCATGTGTATCTGGCTGTGTTTACAGTGCCACCCATGAGTTCCCTCCCACTGAGAGGGCTTTAAGCCCACTTAGATAGCTGTTGATCACCCTCTAGATAGAAGTGCCACTACTGCACCAATAGAGCTTGCTGTGCCAGTCCTTGTGGGTATTGGGCTTTGGAGTTGTGTTGGACCATTGATTGATTTTTCTCCTTTAATGCTTGCATGGTCTCCTCTAGAGCTATGAGAGCTAGTCTTCAGGGAGAAGTCTTCCAGGTCAGTTCCAGCTCCTTTGCCCCATGTCCTGTGTTGGAAGTACATCCTGTCTTCTGCAATAGGGTCTTAACTTCAAGTTCTGGGAAGTAATCAAGAGCTGTTGTTGGTTAGGGTAGTCCAAGAGACTCCCAATATAACATGCCCGGCTCAGTATATTTGTTTTTATAATGAAATTATTTTATGCTTTAAAAATTACCACGAGAGCTGGGTGTAGTGGCGCACGCCATTAATCCCAGCACTTGGGAAGCAGAGGCAGGCGATATCTCTGTGAGTTCACAGCCAGCCTGGTCTACATATCTAGTCACAGGAGAGCTGGAGCTGCAGGGAGACCCTGTCTCAAAAA
>NW_008355646.1:12603-13981 GCF_000622305.1 Nannospalax galili | reverse complement strand
TTTGTTAATTGTTAATTTGGATTTTGCCGCAAACCAAGACTCCGACCAGCAGAGCTGAGGAAAGGACAACACGGATGCCAAGGTGAGGTTCAAGCAACTCTCTCTCCTTTATTCTTCGTCATCCCACAACCTCATCAAACTCACACGGAGCCAATCAGGACATGAGCATGGGGCTAACATGCAGGCAGAGCAGCAAATCATTGGGCCACGCAATAGAATCATGCTCGGTGACGTATCATGTCAGGCAGGCTGCGCGTGATCAAGCTTACAGCGCTTGCGCGAGTTGGAGCAAACAAATGAGGGTCACGAGGCTTGGCAGCCAGCCAGGGCGCCATCTTGGCCAGCTCGACCTTGCCCGCTTCCCACAGATTTGCTCTTTCTTCCTTTTGATTAACTGGACTAAGGGTCTCTCAGTCTTGCTTAATGTTTCAAAGAATCAGCTCTTCAATTCATAGATTTTGGTATTGTTTTCTTTGTTTTTATTTCATTAATTTATGCTCTGATTTTTGTTATTTCGTCTTATCTACTAGGTTTGGGGTTGGTTTGTTCTTGCCTTCCCAGAGTCTTGAGTTGTACTGCTAAGTAATTTACATGTTCTCTTTCTAATTTTTTAATGTAGGCACTAAGCACTATAAACTTCCCTCTTAGGGCTGCTTTTTTTTTCTTTTGTCTTTTTTGTCTTTTTTGAGACAGTCTCCACGTAGTTCTAGCTGGCCTGGAACTCAGGGAGATCTGTCTGCCTCTGTCTCCTGAGTGCTGGGATTAAAGGTGTGCACCACCACACCCAGCTTAGGACTGCTTTTAAAGTTTCCCAGAGGTTTTGTTGTGTTGTATTCTCATTTTCATTTGGTTCCAGGAATACTCATTTATTTCTTAGTTTCTTCTATCGCTCACTCATCATTCAGGAGTGTGTTGTTTAATCTTCATGAGTTTGTGTAGTTACTAGAGCTTCTTTTGCTGTTGATTTTAAGCTTTATTACACAGTGGTCTGATAGAATGCATGGAATTATTTCAAATTTTTAGTATTTGTTGAGATTTATTTTGAGATCCAAAATGTGGTTAATTTTAGAAAAACTTGCATGTGGGCTACAGAGGTGGTTCAGGTGGTTAAGAGCACTGGCTTCTCTTGCAGAGGACCCAAGTTCAACTCCCAGCACCCACATAATGGCTAACAATCATCTGTAATGCCAGTTCCAGGGATCCAATACCTTCTTCTGACTTCCCCAGGCATTTCACAACATGGGTGCACTTACACACCTGCAGGCAATACATTCATATACTAGAATACAAATAATAAATAAAATGTTTAAAAATAAAAGAAAAACTAGAATGGGATGCTGAATAGAAAGTGTATTCTTTCGTGGTTGGGTGGAATATT
>NW_008355646.1:7059-10906 GCF_000622305.1 Nannospalax galili | reverse complement strand
GTATGAAAAATAAATTGGTACGTGTTTCAGGTTCTTGTAGGGTAGTAGACTGGTCTCGGTAGTTGGTGGAGCAGCATAGAAGGTAGGCTGGTTAGGTTAGTTAGGAGGGTTGGTCTGTGTCAGAAAGATCAGGACCAAGTGAAGTCTATGCTAAGGAGTTTAGTTAGTCTGGGTTAGGAAGCTAGTCCAAAGATCTGAGGCAGAGGAATTGGAATGGGCCTGGTTCTAAGGCTAGCAGGGGACAGGGTAGGGGTGGGTTAGAGGAATGGAATAGAGATGGGGTTGGCAGGATCTGACTTACCAGAGTCCTAGATAGGCATATCTGTCAGGCAGATAGGGAGCCAGTTGTGTCCTTCTGTGTGCATCACACTCTGTTGTATGAGGAAGCTTCACTGTTGAGACTTGAGGGGCGTATTAGTGGTCTGTCTATCCCCTGTTCTGCTGATTTCCATAGCCTTAAGTGTGGAGGTTTCAATGCAGATGTGTCACTTGGGCTGGGCATTTCTCAAACATATATTCTCTGTGTGTGACCAGTTGTGGAACTTTGTAATAGCCTCCATATGTTGCAAAAAGAAGGTTCTCTGATGAGTGGTATATGGTATAGTTGTCTGTAAATGTAAGGGCCCATATTTAGCATGGGGTAAGAAATTTCATTTGTCTAGAGATATGACAGTGGTAGGATTTTCCCTAGGATCTATGACCTCTTCGGCCATGTGTATTTGACTATATTTACAGTGCCACCCGGGAGTTCCCTCTCATTGAGAGGGCTTTAAATCCAATTAGACAGCTGTTGATTACCCCCTAGATAACAGTGCCACTACTGCACCAATAGAATTTGTTTGCTGTGCCAGTCATTGTGGTGATTAGACTTTACATTAGGGTTGGACCGCTGACTGATTTTCTCCCTTAGTAGCTTGCACAGTATCCCCTAGAACTATGTATGAGAGCTTGTCTTCAGGGAAAAGGCTTCCAGATCAGCTCCAGCTCCACTGCTCCAAGTTCTGTGTTTGAAGTATGTCCTGTCCTCAGCAATAGGGTCTTATCTTCAAGTTCTGGGAGGTAATCAAGGGCTATGGCAATAGTCTGTGTTCTTCTGGGGGTCCCTTGGACTTCTCTGATTAACAATTTAATGGTAGGTTTCTCCTGTCTGGTGCTGTTTCTTTGTGTAGCCTTCAGCTATAAAAATGGACTCATGTAGAGATATTGTATGTATAATTTTTCAGTAGGTTTTTGGACCAATACAATTCCCTCTGGTTTTTTACACTAATTAGGCATTATTTATCTCTCCTCTCTTTCTCCCTGTCTAACCCTCCCTCCACATCTTCCCCAATTAAAGTACCCCCATTTTTATTTAGGTACTATATTAGTTACTTTTCTGTTGCTGTGATAAAACACCATGACAAAGGCAACTTATGGAAGAGAATTTATTTGGGCTTACAGCTCCAGAGGGATAGGAGCCCATTCTGGCAGGAGGTACGGCAGCATATTGCAGCCATGAGGGCAGGAGCCAAATGCTCCAATGGCAAATACCTACGAATAGGGTTGATCAGGAGAAAGCAGAGTTTATTAGCAAAGGAACACATCGGACAGATTCCCTTCTGGGCAGGGAAAATGTCTACCTCAGGTCTTGAGCTGGGGTCTTTTAAGGGGGAGTCTTCTGCTTCCTGCAGAAGGCAGGAAGATATATATTTTTTTAAGTTGGGTGTGGGAGTGGGAGAGCGGGACTGTTAAAACCTGTCCTCTTCCAATAGTCTGTGTTCTTCTGGGGGTCCCTTGGACTTCTCTGATTAACAATTTAATGGTAGGTTTCTCCTGTCTGGTGCTGTTTCTTGTTGTGTGGCCTTCAAGTATATGCATGCATTCGCGTTCATACTGTGTGTGTATTTTTCAGGGGACTTTGGAGTTAATACATTTCCCTCTGGATTTTTACACCACTTAAGTTTTATTTATCTCTCCTCTCTCTTCCTGTCTAACCTCCCTCCTCCCTCCCCATTATCCCCTTGATAATACCTGTCTCCCATTATGTCCCACTCTTAAGTTCCTTATTCCCCTATAGCCCCATGATTCCAGTTTGTCCTTCCTTCCTCCCTTCCCAGTTGAATACTCCCATTTCCCCCTTGGTAACGCCTGTTTCCTACTATCCCCCTCTTTGAGGTTCTCTCTGTCCCCTTACCTCTGTGCTTCCTTTCTGATAGATAAAAAAAAGTAGCCATATGACGAATAGGGTTGATCAGGAGAAAGCAGAGTTTATTAGCAAAGGAACACATCGGACAGATTCCCTTCTGGGCAGGGAAAATGTCTACCTCAGGTCTTGAGCTGGGGTCTTTTAAGGGGGAGTCTTCTGCTTCCTGCAGAAGGCAGGAAGATATATATTTTTTTAAGTTGGGTGTGGGAGTGGGAGAGCGGGACTGTTAAAACCTGTCCTCTTCATAGATCAAAGGGGAAGCCTGCTGTGTTGGCCAAACAGTGGAGAAAAGTCTGCTTCTCTTGACTTCAAAGACCAAGTTGCTTATCAGCTAGGTTCCCTTTTCTCAGGAGCATGAGAAGTCCATGAGACCCTGTTGGTGAGGGGGCAGGGCCATCTGAACCTTAACATTCCAGCCTTTTGTGTTATAGGACAGGGGGCACCGTTGTTGTCTTGCTACTTCCTGCTGGACAGGATCAACATGGGGGATAGGCTGGATTAGGGGTCCACTAGACAGCAGGGGTTGTCTCTCCGTGCATCTGAACAGGGTCCTCAATGGTTGACAGGCATTTGTATACGTGTGAAGGGAAGGAAAGTAACAACTGATTAAAATTAGTATGCGTTAGTTTTCAGATTTGGTCCTGAAAATATCTGAAGAGGCAAGGAACAATGGTTTGCACTAAGGTAATAGCTCATTTTTCTTTTTTCTTTTCTTCTCCCAGGGGTGAACTCAAGAGCGATGGACTCAGGATTTGTTTTTAGGCATTTTGATAGCTGTTGGAGTGGCTAGAATCAGTGTCAATTACCTTTCAAAGGTTTCTAGATAGGGAGAGAAAACAAATTTAGCCATCATTTAATTTTTAAGCTAGAACAATAGTGGGTTGCCTCTCTTAGCTGTAGGTGGGCACTACAGTATTGAAGACCAAGATTTGAAGCCTTACATCTGAGTAACGTCTTATTAGGAACAAAATTATCAACGGGAGATAATTGTCTAAATAACATAAGAACTTATGTCTAATGTCTGGGTTGTGTAATCCCCTGAATCCTTAAAATATACTGATGACTTTAATTTTGGTTATACTTTCCTTTTGGGTATTTAAGACCATACTGTTGGCCCAAATAAACCAATTTATTTTTACTCTTAAGGTCATATGAGGATTTGGTCCTCAGGGGTCACATGGGCTTGGGGGGAGCCCCTGGCTCCTCAAGCTTTTCTTTCACAAGTTCCATCTACGTGACAATAAGTCAAGAGGTCCTGCTTGACCAGGGCTTTGCTTGGAAGCATGGAGGAAATGTTTCCTCTGTGTTGATCCTTCTTTTTGCAGACTTGACACTGGTTCAAGTCCATCTTCTGGGGTCTCCATGGCCTCCCTGAACAAGAGGACAGGTGACTCACCACAGTTACAGGACAGTTCGAGAGATGCTCCATAGCCCCCTGGAACTTGTTTGACTTTGGAGGGCAAGGAACAAAAATTTGTCCCTTTAAGTCCCTTTGACCAGATTAATATAGGCCTTCGAGTATGATATTAAACTTCCAACAAGGTTACTTACACCAGTCTGTTCCTTTTAATTACCATGTGCTATGTAGATAGAGCTTGGGCAAAACCCAAACATTTAAAAATAAACCTTGATGAGACATCCTTAAATTAGTTGACTCAGCTA
>NW_008355646.1:4374-7019 GCF_000622305.1 Nannospalax galili | reverse complement strand
TGGTACTTTTAATTACCATGTGCTATGTAGATAGAGCTTTGGCAACATCCTTAAATAAACTTTGACTAGACATCCTTAGACAAATTGACTAAGTTACATCCCTAAAAATTTCAAGATTGTCTACACATTATCCTTGTCTCATCATTGTTATATTGCAACAACCCTACACAGACCTTCATCACCTGCCCAGCTCTCTCATTTCTCTGTCAATTCTGCAACTATTCAGCCATCTTAATTTTCATACATAAATTCTTCTTTAAAAAAGTCTCCATTCTCATATCCTTCCAACATTCTCCGATTTTCCATTTTCTTTTTTAATAACTATGAGACACAATAACATTAACAAATAAATTTTTCATATGTTGTGAGAATTTTTTTCCTGGGGACACTAAGCAATGTTTTTCCCCTTTTCAGGTTGTGGTATCAAACCAATGTTTGATCACATTAAAATTTTTTTGGGAACCAATGAATTTACTGAGCTTACTTACAGAGATGACTGAGGGGTTGTTGAGGTATATGAGTGACCTGAGAGTATTTACATTGGAAAGCCCTAACCCAGCATGGATCAAGCCTTATCTTCCTAGTCTTTTCCAAATAATATACTTTAGTCCTCCCCAAACCCAGGAGACCATGTGATCAGGGTCAAATTACATACAGTTGCTGGGAAGAGCATCTGGATACTCAGGTGAGGGTCCAATGACCCTGTTTACCCCTCCTCCATTAATTAGATACTTAAGTCAACAAGTCCAATTGTGATGATTTTTTGTTAGTGGACACAGCTGAAGTCATGAAGATGGTAGTTGTTTGACTCAGAAGAAAGTAGTGTGTAGCATCATCTTATTAAAAGAACATGGAATCTAAATTATATACCTAAGATAATGTAATGTTAATATTACCCATGTAATTCCCAGGTAAAATCCTATAGAAAATACAAGACAGTCAAAAATCTTTTTTACCTTATGTAGTTTAGAGAGTGGTCTACCAAAATCTTGCTTTAGGTGGAAAAAAAGCAAAATTGGTACATAGTTAAACATTCGAATTGATATTTACAACCTCCAGCATAACCAATTAAGGAAAACTGTGCTGTAACCCTGTTCAGACTTTATAACTGTTGGAGTGGGAGAGATGAGAGGGATCCTTTTTAATAACCATGAGACACAATAACATTAGCAAACATATTTTTCATCTGTTGTGAGAATTCTTTTCCTGGAGATACTAAGCAATGTTTTTCCCCTTTTCAGGCTGTGGTATCAAACCAATGTTTGATCACATTAAAAAGGTTATTTGAGCTAGAAGCCAGAATAGGGGAGACTAGGGAATATTTAGCAAAGAGGTGTTTAAGGTTTTGGATTTCCTCAAGCAGAGGAGAGTTAGTGGAAGGAGAGCAGGTGATGGATTTACAGTGGCACTAGAGAGGGGGAAGATCATGATGAGTGACCTGAGAGTATTTACATTGGAAAGCCTTAACCCAGCATGGATCAAACCTTCTCTTCCTAGCCTTTTTTAGATAATATACTTTAGTCTTCCCCAAGTCTGGGAGACTGTGTGATTAGGGTCAAATTACATATAGTTGGCTGGGAAGAGCAGCTGGATACTCAGGTGAGGGTCCAATGACCCTGTTTACCCCTCCTCCTTTAATTAAAGAATACAATAGTCAAGTCAACAAGTTCAATTGTGATGATTTTTGTTAGTGGACATAGCTGAAGTCATGAAGATGGTAGTTGTTTGACTCAGAAGAAAGTAGTGTGCAGCAGCATCTTATTAAAAGAACATGAAATCTAAATTATATACCTAAGATAACATAATAAGTTAATATTACCCGTGTACATATTATGTTTTATAAGTTTTTAGGTAAATCTTTTACCTTATGTAGCTTAGTGAGTAGTCTATGAAAACCTTGCTTTTGGTGGAAAAAAGCAATTGGTACATAAACATTCAAATTGATGTTTACAACCTCCAAAATAATCAATTAAGGAAAACTGTGCTAGTCCTGGGAGGAGGTCAGAGTGTGAGAAATGGGAGGGGTGTCCTGTCCATGAGGGGACGCAGGGGCAGGGGTATCAGAGGCAGGGTCTGGAATCAAAGTAGAAGTTAGATACAGAAGGGATAAATGGGTTATTTGAGCTAGAAGCCAGAATAGGGGAGACTAGGGAATATTTAGCAAAGAGGTGTTTAAGGTTTTGGATTTCCTCAAGCAGAGGAGAGTTAGTGGAAGGAGAGCAGGTGATGGATTTACAGTGGCACTAGAGAGGGGGAAGATCATGATGTGGAGAGGGAGTTCAAGTTGGAGAAAGGAGGAGAGATGGGTTGGGCCCTGGAATGGGAGGCAAGGGAGAGTATAGCCAGGGGAGAGCATGGGGAGGTCTTGGCTGTGCCTCAGGCTGGGAAGCAGGAGGAGGTTGGGTTGGGTCCTAATCGGAGGCAGTTCATTGGCTATGGTAGGATCAAAAGCTGGAGGGATAGGGAGGAGGAGGAGGGGCAGTGATCCTTGGCAGGTTGGGATCCCATGAAAGTGTCTTAGCCAGAAGAACCTGATGGGAAGAACATGGGACCCAGAGGGAGGGATTAGCATGGAGGTCAAAGGAAGCTTGGATGTATGGTAATTCAGACCATTTGCCTTTACAATGGTAGGAATTTTGTAAATC
>NW_008355646.1:786-4103 GCF_000622305.1 Nannospalax galili | reverse complement strand
AGACAGAACCGAGCAGACGTTAGACAAAGAAAATCCTCTCTCCATAGGGAGTGGAGGCAGGATCATGAGTCTGGGCAGGAAAGTGCAGCAGACAAGTAAGAGAGAGATGGGGGCAGAGTAGGAGGAAAAGGGGTTCGGGGAGAGCATGGGGAGGGCTTGGCTGTGCCTCAGGCTGGGAAGCAGGAGGAGGTTGGGGGTGGGTCCTAATCGGAGGCAGTTCATCGGCTATGGTAAGATCAAAAGCTGGAGGGATAGGGAGGAGGAGGAGGGGCAGTGGTCCTTGGCAAAGATCCTGTCCTGGACAGGAAGTCGTGCATGTTCCTATCTCTGGAAATAGCATCTTATATCCAGAGAAAGGAAGGGGTTTTCCAACACATGTGATTTTGAGGCAAGCGAGAGGACTTCAAAGACGAAGGTGCTTATCAGCTTGGTTCCCTTTTCTCAGGAGCATAAGAAGTCCTTGAGGTCCTGTTGGTGGGCGGCAGGGCTATCTGAACCTTAACACTTTCCATTTTCCTGGTTTCTACTGTTGCATCAGGATATATACTCACATATAAGAGATTGGTGCTATGATCAGCAAATGAGGGAGAACATACATTCCTTGCTTTTCTGAGTCTCTGTTACTCCACTTAGTGTAATAGTTTATAGTTCCATCCATTTATCTGTAAATGTGAGTGGGTGTTTCCCATAGTGACAGATTATGCACAGAGTGAAGAGGAGATAAAGAACCGAGCAAGCGGGTAAGATGTAGAGACAGAACCGAGCAGACGGTAGACAAAGAAAATCCTCTCTCCATAGGGAGTGGGAGCAGGATCATGAGTCTGGGCAGGAAAGTGCAGCAGATGAGGAAGAGAGAGAGACGGGGGTGGGAATAGGAGGAAAAGGGGTTTGGCATCGGTCATGCAAAACGAGAGCGAGGAGAACCAGGCATCAAAACAAAGCATCTTTTTTCATTGCGTGGGTGCAAGTTATTATTTTCAAGTTATTTCCGAGTCCCAGAAGGCGGCATCCCACAATTAGATCATCAGGGAGAGGAAAGGCGAGATCCTATCCTGGACAGGAAGCCGTGCATGTTCCTATCTCTGGAAATAGCATCTTATATCCAGAGAAAGGAAGGGGTTTTCTGACATGTGTGATTTCGAGGCAAGCGAGAGGACTTCAAAGACAAAGGTGCCTATCAGCTTGGTTCCCTTTTCTCAGGAGCATAAGAAGTCCTTGAGGTCCTGTTGGTGGGCGGCAGGGCTATCTGAACCTTAACACTTTCCATTTTCCTGGTTTCTACTGTTGCATCAGGATGTATACTCACATATAAGGGATTGGTGCTACGATCAGCAAATGAGGGAGAACATACATTCTTTGCTTTTCTGAGTCTCTGATACTCCACTTAGTATAATAGTTTATAGTTCCATCCATTTACCTGAAAATTTCTTAATTTTGACTTTCCTTATCACTGACTAGAACTCCATGTGTAAATGTACCACATTTTCATTACCCATTCATCAGTTGGGGGACATTTGGGTTGTTTCCATTTCTTAGCTATTGTGAAAATAGCAGCAACAAACATGGATGTGCAAGTGTCTCTACAGTAGGATGCGTCCTTTGGGTATATGTCAAGGAGTGGTATAACCAGATCACAGAGTAGATAACATTTTTAGGTTTTTAAGAGTTCTCCACACTGCATTCCATGGCGGTTGCATGAGTTTGTATTCCCACCAGCAGTGAATGAGAGCTCCCCTTTCTCTGAGGCCTTGACAGTGTTTGGTGTCTTGTTCTCTTGATCTTAGCCAGTCCGACTGGAATAAGATGGAATCTTAACCTGGTTTTTGATGTGCATTTCTCTAATTGCTAAGGCTGTTGAACACTTTTTAATGTGTTTCTTGGCCATTTTTATTAATTCATCTGAGAACTTTCTGTTCAAGTCCTTAGGCCATCTTTTTACTGGTTAAAAAAAAATTTTTTTTTGTTTCTTTGCTTTTTGAGTTTTTTTGTACATTCTGAATGTTAATTCTCTGTCAGATGTGTAGCAGGTGAAGATTTTCTCCCACTCAGTGGGCTTCTTCACTTCCTTGGTTGTTTCTTTTGCTGGACATAAACTTTTTAGTTTAATGAAGTCCCATTTGTTGATTATTAACTTTAATGCCTGAGTAAATGATGCTCAATTTAGAAAGTCCTTTCCTGCACCTACATCTTGTAGTATACCACCTGTTTGCTCTATCAGTTTCAGACTTTCAGGTTTCATATTGTAGTTTTTGATTGATTTGGAGTTGACTTTTGTGCAGGGTGAAAGATAATGGTCCAATTTCATTCTTCCACAGGTGGAAGTCCAGTTCTGCCAGCACCATTTGTTGCAGATGCTGTCTTTCCTCCAGTGTGTGTTCTTGGATCCTTTGTCAAATATCAGGTGGATGAATTTGTATGTACTCATGTTTGAGTCTTCTATTATGTTCCATTGGTCTACATGTCTGTTTTGTGCCAGTACCATGTTGTTTTTATGAACATAGCTCTGTAATATAGTTTGAGATCTAGTATGGTGATCCCCCTAGCATTGTTCTTTTGCTCAGGATTGCTTTAGCTATCTGGGATCTTTGTGATTCCATATGAATGTTAGGATGATTTTTTTTCTAGCTCTGTGAAGACCGTCATGAGGATTTTGACTGGCATTGCATTGAATCTATATATTCCTATTGGTAGGATCATCATTTTCCACAATATTAATTCTACCAATCCATGCACACAGCAGGCCCTTCCTTCTCCTGGTGTCTTCCTCTATCTCTTTAAGGATTTAAAAATTTCACTGTAGAGATCTTTAATGTCTTTGGTTAGGTTTATTCCTAGATATTTTATTTATTTATTTTTGAGGCGACTGTGAATGGAAGCGTTTCCATGAATTCTTTCTCTGATTGCTTACTATTAGCATATAGAAAGGCTACTGATTTTGTGAATTTATTTTGTAATCTGCCACCTTGTTGAAAGTATTGATCATTTCTAACACTTTTCCGGTGGAATTTTTGGGATCTCTTAGTATAATATCATATCATCTGCAAATAGTGATAATTTGACCTCTTCTTTTTCAATGAGTACTCCTTTAATTTCCTTGTCTTATTGTTTTAGCACAAGTTTCAAGCATATATTTAAAGGAATGGGGATAGTGGACAGCCTTGTCTGGTTCCTGATTTGAATGGGAATGCTTCTAGTTTTCCTCCATTCAGAATGATGCTGGCTGTGGTTTTGTTGTACATAGCTTTAATTATGTTGAGGTATGTTCCCTCCAGTCCAATTCCCTCTACATCTTTTCTAAAAAATTATTGATTTAATAA
>NW_008355646.1:0-561 GCF_000622305.1 Nannospalax galili | reverse complement strand
TTTTTTTAGGGTCCAAGATTTCTATATGAATTCTGGGTACTCATTCATGCATCTGTGGCAAGCTAGTACTTCAGGTCAGACATAATCTTGATGGACTCATTGATTGTGTAGCTCAGGGCTTCTAAAATTCTTATACCCACTATGTTTATGAATAATAAATCACAAAATATTTATTCAAACAATTATTTGGCATGCATAAAATTTTACTGTTGCCCACCTCCTTCTGCTTCCCTGGCCTGCAGGACCTGCAGGCCTCTCTCTGACCCACAGGCCTTTCTCTGGGGTAGGTCAATCATGCCCTCTGAGCCTTGACTGCCCCAGCCTCATTCACCCTCCCATCTCCCCCGCTGGTCTCTCCTCCTAGCCTGGGTCCTGTCCCATTCCTTGTCTTGGCACCCCAGACCCTGGGGATCCATCACTGCTTCCTGATCCTTTGCATCCAGACCAAATAAGGTCCTTCTAGGTCTCCAGGAGCCCTCTGGGCCTTGCCCTGCACTCACATCCTTCCACTTCCCTGGGCCTGCATGACCTGCCAGCCTCTTTCCTGGATGCTGGGGCTGA
>NW_008355645.1:58457-60215 GCF_000622305.1 Nannospalax galili | reverse complement strand
CTTGTGTCTGTACGCAACACTTCTGTCATAATCTGTTGACAGCTACCCTACAGGGTTTGCATTTCAGAGTACACTGAGCATGTGAACAGTGTCCTCATCCATTCCACTACTCTGGACAATCACTCTGAGCACACAGTATCATGACACTCATGGGGGAACACCATATGAACCAATTCTAGCTACAGAAAATGTTGGGCTTCTACATTCATTCCTGTACACTTCTCCGTTCATCTTGCCTGATCTCCACTGACCTAAACACAACTATAGAGATCTGCATTCTCTTATGCGCCAGGGCATATTTGACAGAATATGCCAGTGAGCACATAACATTGAAAAACTGAATGGGCACTTATTATAGTGAACCACCTTTTCAGAAGATAATAGTGGTTTATGTTAAGCTGGGAGAGATGCAGGAACAATAATTTGAGGAACTGAAGGAAAAGCAGCAATGATACAGTATAATTACAAGCAGAGCTAGGAGGGTGATTCATACTCATGCAATGGGAAGTATGAAAATTCCTGACCTTGAGTGGTTTTGATGGAAGTTATTAGGAAGTAAACTGATAATTTCAGGAACAAATTCGGCTTAGCTGGAGATGACAGGTGCACCTGTTTAGTAATTTTTTTTCAATCACACTCAAACAGGAACAATAATGTAGAGCATATAGCAAGTATTTTGTGATTAATAAAATCCATAGGCACCAAAGAAAGGAGTGAATAAGTTTCCATCAAATTTCTATGATTACTTTAGAAGGACTCCCACTGTTCTTAATGTAAATGTAGTAGAAAATCATATATAGGAATTGTTAAATAAAATCTCACTATTCATAGGATTCTTGATTGTATTTATCTTTGACTCACGTAGACAAACATGTTCTCTCAAGACTAACTTTTGTTGTCACTGTCTATCTTGGACACCTGTGGAACCTTTGGCCTTGGTTGAGTCTCTGAGATGAAATCAATGAAATCCTGCAGCTGTGTCAAACCCTGCCAGTCCCCTCTCATTTGCATGTGCTGAAGACACAGCCCACTGCACTGAGGACTTATAATATTCTGTTCATGTACTGAGAAGGAGTTAATCCCACTGAGGTCACACCATGGACATGAGGGCCCCCTCTCAACTCCTGGGGCTTCTACTGCTGTGGTTTTCAGGTATGGAAAGGCAGCACTGGGAAACTTTGCTGCCCAGAGTGGTCAGTGCCGGGTGACTTTTTAAGAGAGGCATTATTTAACATGGTTATTCAGTGTATATTTTTTGCATTTCCTATCTTAGGGGTGAGATGTGACATCCTAATGACTCAGTCTCCATCCTTACTGTCTGTATCTCTGGGAGACAGAGTCACCATCACTTGCAAGGCCAGTCAGAATATTGGTAATTGGTTAGCTTGGTATCAGCAGAAACCAGGGGAAGCTCCTAAACTCCTGATCTATGATGCATCCAATCTGCAAACTGGGATCCCATCAAGGTTCAGCGGCAGTGGATCTGGTACAGATTTCACTCTCACCATCAGCAGCCTGGAGCCTGAAGACATTGCCACTTACTTCTGTCAGCAGTATACTAGTACCCTTCCCACAGTGATTCAAGTCATAGCACAAACCTCACAGGGAAACAGATGTGTGTGGCTTCGCTGCCCAGCTGCTCCTGTTGGTATGTGCAACTGTACCCTATCCAGGTGAAGTTACTTGTCAATGTTTACTGGAAAGTTTTAGTAGAAGGGGTCAGAGGGGCTGCTCTATATCCCACTTCTCATTCCTTTT
>NW_008355645.1:55833-57655 GCF_000622305.1 Nannospalax galili | reverse complement strand
ATGCCACGGAGGTCAGAAGAGGGCATCAGATTCCCCTGGAACTGGAGTTAAGGACTGTTTTTAGCTGCCATGTGGGTGCAGGGAATCGAACCCAGGTCCTCTGCAGGAGCAGTCAGTGCTCTTAACTGCTAAGCCATCTTTTCAATCCCCTCATTTGCATCTTTTGGCAAATTTATTCAGTTTATTCATCCATCACAAGTTCCACTACCATCAGCTTGAAGAAATTATTTTCTTGGAGGGAGAAGTGTCTTTTCATTGGGCTACCCATGTCTTTCTCTTATATCTGAGAGGTATAGGAACCATACACAGTCTAGACTTTGAGTGGATTATTAACATAGAAATCTAGTCTTTGTGGGAAGAGATTCTAAACAAATAGTCTAGTCGAGGGTCATCTGTAGCCATGTTCTTTCTGCAGGACTTTTTTTTCTTTATTGAGTATTTTGTATACTTCCTTTTCTTTTCTAACTAGTTTTGCTTTAAAGTTTATTCTGGCAGATACTAGAACAGGTATGCCTGCTTATTTCTTAGATCCGTTTGCTTGGGACAGCTTTTTCCATTCTTTTACCGTAAGGTGGTGTCTCTCGTTGATGATGAGGTGTGTTTCTTGGAAGCAGCAAAAGATGGCTCCTGTTTTCTTAATTCAGTGTCTTAGTCTGTGTCTCTTTATTGGGAATTGAGGCCATTAATATTTGGAGCTATTAATTTTTGTGATTTTGCTAACTTAGGGGTACTTTCATAGTTCTCTTTTGAATACCTGTCCTGGCATTGTTCACTTATTCTCTGTGATTGCTTGAGTGTTTTCATCCTTCTCTTCAGATTGAAGTACTTCTAGTATCCTCACAAGCTGGAAAAGACAAAGGGTCGAACGTTTCTCTAAAACCTGTGGAGGAAACCACAGGGAGCCCTGCCTACCCACAGCCCAATAATGACTCCTGGAGACTAATGCCAGAATTTTAGGTTCCATCCATATGAGAGATTTCATTACTGCTTTTTTTTTTAATTCATAACTTTATTTGAGGACAAGATTAAAAGGTGAAGGCTTAGAACTGGAGAGATGACTTAGCAGTTAAGTGCACTGGCTGTTCTTGCAGAAGACTAGGGTTAGAATCCCAGAACTACATGGTGATTAAGAACTGTCTGTAACTCCAGTTCCAGGGAATTTGATGCCCTCTTCTGTCCTCTGCAGGCACTGCAAGACACAGGTGCACTCACACACATGCAGGCATAACACTCATACATAAAATGAAAATAAATTAATTTTTGAAAACAGAAAAGATGAAGCCTTTTTATGGCTGAGACTTGTATACTCAGTAACAGTTAAGACTTTCTGAATCCTGGCATTATTATAGCAAACAGGTTATAAATGCACAGCAGAGAGATGCACAGTGAGAAAATGAAGCAATTGGTTTATGTACTATTTTTGATAATTTTTTACCCCAAACCTTCGGAACTTGCAGAAACTAGGCTTCAAGAATCAGAACAGGAAAACTGCTTTGATTTTTTGTTGTCTTTTTTCACTTTTTCTTCTTTTCTTCCTTCTTTTTTCCATTTTATTTTTCTTTTTTGTGTTTGTGTGTGTATAGATTAACTTACACATATATGTGCATTTGTATGCACTAATGAACACATGAGGCAGAGCTTGGAAAGCAAGCTCCAATGATGCCCATCTCCGCTCCACACAGTGCTTTGCTAAGAGACACACACTTGGCCATGCCAGGATTTTTATGTGTATACTAATATTCAAACTCACGTATTCTTACTTGCAAAGAAAAATGTCTTAACCATTGAGCCATTACCCAACTCTCTCTTTATTCAATATTTG
>NW_008355645.1:54164-55802 GCF_000622305.1 Nannospalax galili | reverse complement strand
TGGAATAAAAGCACAAAAAATATATTGTGTCTAGTGAGGCAAAAGATTGTGCAGAGTTAAAATTTATTAACAAGTAAAAATAGCATCTGGTAAGTCATCTTCATTTAGATATTTAAGGACACATGAAAAGATATGTAACTTCTGTAAATAGCCCTTTTCTAAACTAAATCATATGTCTAAAACTTCATGGTGATTGTTGACAAATATATTGCTGCCTAAAGTTATCAAAGGAGGGAACAGAGGAGGGAACCTGTTATTACATTGCACTGGCAATCTCCCCAAGGAGAAATAGACATATGATATTTGGGGAAATTTTCTTCTATAATCTTGTTGAAGATCTGGTCAATGCCATTGACCTGAGATTCTTCTCCTTCTTGTATGCCTATGATGCATAGATATGGTCTTTTCATTTTGTACCATATTTCCTGCATATTCCATTCCTGTGTTTTAATTTTTTCATGTTATTTGCTTGAGCCATCCAATTCTTCAATTTTGTTGTCAAATCTTGATATTCTATTTTCCATTTGATTTATTATGCTGGTGAGGCTTTCTTCTGTCATTTTAAGTTGGTTTATTGTATTTTCAGTTTAATCTACATTTCAACTTGAGTGTTTCCGCAATATTTCTATCTCCTTCATAAATTCACTTTTCAGGTCCTGAATTGTCTTTGTTATTTCATTCAACCATACATGTGTATATTTCTTATATATTTCTTGTATATTTCAGTCAGGAGTTTTTTCTTATCATCTTTGAGTTCTTTGAGTTGTTTGTGTATTCTTTAAAGTCATTGAGTTATTTGATCATGTTTATGACTGTACTTTTAAATTCTGTGTCCTGGGTTCCTCTATGTACTTCTCATTGTAGTATACTTCTACAGGGCCAGTGGGTTTTGGTGGGATATATTGTTACCTGGAAGTGTCCTCCGACCTCTATGCAGCCAAGCTATAGGCACACCTCCTTCCCACACTCCTTGAAAGGAGTCAGGAGTCAGTTACCTCTCCCACCCAATAACTGGAACTTAGCTGCATGAGAGGGAGCAGCTAAGGATATATAAGCTGAGGATGCCTTACCATTTTGTGAGGCTGTTGGGAAGTTATAGGATCTATGTTTGAATGTGGATTTTCCCAACATGACCTGTAAATGGGGTAGGGGGTAGTGCACACTCTTCTGTAAGTAAACCCCTAACCCATGCTTTGTTCCCAAGCCCAATAAACTTGTTAGGATTTTCCAAATGGTGGTTTTGGAGAATTCTTGCCTTGGGTAGTCATAAAGACGATGGGAGGAGGGAAGCAGACACTATGTGTGCCTCCCAGCACTGAGTTTTAGTATATATATTATCTTGATTTTTCCCATTATTTGTGTTTTTGTGTTATGTCCTGGACATATGGTTTTCTTGTGTTGGTTGTGTGTTTGAAATGAAATTCTAAATGACCATGGATGCCAACCCAGAGTACTTTACCCATCAAAACTGTCTATCATAGTTTAAATGGAAAGAACAGGCTTAAAGAATTCAAGTCTACCAAACTAGTACTACAGAGAACACTGGAAGCAGTACAAAGGGATTAAAATATTAATGGCTATACCCAAATGTTAGAGAAAGAGAAGAAAGTATACTTACAGAAGAACAAAATAGGACCA
>NW_008355645.1:52784-53384 GCF_000622305.1 Nannospalax galili | reverse complement strand
TCCCTTTTTTAATAAGGAATTTTAAACTCCTGCTAGAGCAATAAAACAAGAGAAGGAAAAAAAATCACTAATTGGTTCCCTTTTTTAATAAGGAATTTTAAACTCCTGCTAGAGCAATAAAACAAGAAAAGGAAAAAAATCACTAATTGTTAACGAAGAGATCAAATCATTCTTATTCACAAATGGTATAATTTTATGTATAAAAGATTCCAAAATGCCACCACAAAACTCTGAGAAATGAGGAACACTTTAGTCAAAATGGCAGGTTACAGAATCAATGTAGCAAATCAGTACTTATTCCATATACACATAAAAAAATGGAAAATAGTACATGGAAACTTTCCCATTCAAAATATTTAAAAAATAATTAGAAATAAACCTGACTGATGGCATTAATGACCTCAACAATGATAATTTTAAACCTTTAAAGAAAGATTGAGGAAGACACCAGGAGATGGAAGGACCTCTATGCTCTTGGCATAGAAGAGTTTTGTGGTGGAAAATGACCCTCATACCAGAAGAAATAGATAGATTCAGTGTAATCCCAATCAAAATCCCCATTACATTCCTTCACAGAACTAGAAAACTCATCTTAAAACT
>NW_008355645.1:50433-52487 GCF_000622305.1 Nannospalax galili | reverse complement strand
AAAAATAAATGGAGAACTCCCAAACTCTTTCTATGAAGCCAGTATCACTCTAATATCCAGATCATGTACAGACATAACAACAACAAAAGAAAACTAAAAAGCCATATCCTTAATGATCGTAGATGCAAGTATTCTCAACAAAATACAAGCCACAAACAAACACACATCAAAAAAATCATTCATCAAGGCCAAGTTAATTTTTTTTCTAGAGATTAAGGGACAATCAAATATGTGTAAGTCAATGAATGTAATAGGTCATATAAAAGGACTTAAAGACAAAAATTACATGGTCATTTATTTCTCAATAGTTACAGAAAAGGTGATTAAAAAATTCCAACATACATTTATGGTAAAAGTCATAGAGGTAATTGGATTGGAGGGAACATACCCCCATATAATTAAAGCTGTATATAACAACCTAAAGCCAACATCATTCTAAATGGAGAAAAACTGAAAGCGTTCCCATTAAAATCAGGAACCAGGAGCTGCGGAGGTGACTCAGCTGTTAGGAGCACTGACTGTTCTTGCAGAGGACCCAGGTTCAACTCCCAGCACCCACACAGTGGATAAAAACTGTGTATAACTCCAGCCTCTTCTGACATCCGTGGGCATTGCACAACACAGGTACCCTTACATACATGCAGGCAATATATAGAATAAAAACAATAAATAAAATATTTAAAATCAGTAATCAAATAAAACTGTCCATGAGCTCTGTTCCTTTTCAAGATAGTGCTTGAAACTCTTGCTAGAGCAATAAAACAAGAGAAGAAAAATAAAGGGGTACTAATTGGAAGAGAAACAGTCAAATTATTCCTGTATTCAGATGATATAGGAATATACGAGGGTTGGGATGCGATGGTTGAACACAAGAATTATCAAGGGGAGAAAAGGGAAAATGTGATACTCTAACTGGGCTGGGAGGAATCAGGGCTGTGTAAAGGGAGAAAGAGGAGAGAGAGATAAATAATACTTAGGTACTTTGAAAAAAAACAAAGAAATGAAATATTTCATAAGACAAGACTACATACACAATATATATTTATATGAGTGCATGTCTATAGTTGAAGGCTTCATAAACAAAAGTCACAGTGTCAGGCAAAGGAAACCTCCCTTTGAGTTGTTGATCAGAATAGTCTGAGAGATCCCCAAAATATTATAGTCTATTACTATAGCTGTTGATTGCCTGCCAGAACTTGAATGTAAGCCCCTACTGCTGAAGACATGGCATACAGACACAGGACTTTAAAAACTGAGCTTGAACTGACCTGGAATACTCCTCCCAGATGTTAAGTCTCATAGCATCAGAAGACAAAATTCAAGCTGCCAAGGGAGAGACCAAATCAATGCTCCTCCTCAGCTGTAAAATCTACAGAACATAGCAATGACCAAACTAGCAAAGTATCTCCATTGGTGCAAGAGCGATAAAGTTTTTTGAGGGTAAGCAACATTTGTCTAATAGTACTTACAGCCCACTCAGTAGAAGGTCATCCATACGCAGTACTGTAAACAGTCAAGTACACATAGTATTTATTATTTCCTCTTGGCCTAACTAATACAGACATATTCAAAACTATAGAGATTTATATGCTTTGGAAAATCTTCAGCTCATTCAGCTCTCAGCATTTGCACTGCAGTCATTGAGTAGAGAGGACTTTCATGTGAGGCAGAAGTGAGTTGCTTATGTGTCAGGGCCACCCAATTCCTCCTTGAGGGCAGAAAGACACAGGAGCAAGAGGGAGTCCAAAGACTGACAGAGCATGGGATTTCTCTCAGGAAAAGGTTTCTGAAACATATGCTTGACAACCATCTTTAGTCATATTCTTCCTCTGAATAAGAATGGTCCCAGGAAGAGAAAGAGAGAGAAAGAGAGTGAGAGAGAGAAAGAGAGACAGAGAGACAGAGAGACAGAGAGAGAGAGAGAGAGATCTTAAACATGCAATGGGAGATGACTACACCAGGTCTTAGTTCCTGGAACCTATGACTATAGCAAAAAGTCATTTCTTGCCAGACATCATTTTCTACAGAAAATTATCAATATTAAAAAAAAGATA
>NW_008355645.1:47334-50233 GCF_000622305.1 Nannospalax galili | reverse complement strand
TTCCCCATCTCATGCTGTTGTCCTCCCTGCATGATCTCAGGGTGTAGACTGGGCCATTTCCTTTGGGGAGAGGGGGTGACTTTTGGGAGGCTGAGAGATACTTGAAATAACTAATTTTTTAAAAAACAAAGTCCTTCCTCATTGGAGAACTTGGGGATGCTTGCTCCAACTGACTGCTGTCACCATTACTCTTTCAGGTTTTAATACTCAGTCAAAAGCACCTAAAAAGAGACCATTTTTGTTCAAAATTAAAAAAAAAATACTATGTCTCACTCCACAGTAATCATTTTCCAATTGTTCCTTTTCTAGGGTCAGGACCTGCTGTTCAGTGAATGAACTTGCACTGAGGGACACCTGACTAGAAATGCTTGACCCCATAGGACTAAATGCATACAGCAGAATAACTGAAATCTGGTTGGGGGGTTATGCGAGATGGGGAGGGGGAAGGGCAGTCTAAATTAGACTAAAACCTATTACATGAAATTCATGAAATCTCAATAAAAACTTTTTTTGAAAGAAAATAAATGTCCAATGAAAACGTGTTCAGTTTGACAAAAATGTAGCAGTTTCCAGTCATCTCCCCAGAAGAAAAGCATTATAAAATATTCTCTCTCTCTCTGTCTCTCTCTGTCTCTTTCTGTCTCTCTCTGTCTCTCTGTGTCTCTGTCTGTGTCTCTGTCTGTCTGTCTGTCTGTGTCTCTCTCTCTCTCTTTCTCTCTCTCTCTCTCTCTCCAACCTAGGTTTTGACAAGAAACCCTATAACACCTCACTCAGTGTCATTCATCCTAGAAGCATTTTCAGTTGGACGATGAAGGGTTCAACTCACCAGGACTGGTCATACTCCTATCTGCTGACCCACATGTTCTGAAAGGTGGGCAGCGGGGCCACGATGGAGCCACCAATCCACACGGAGCACTTGTGCTCCGGGGGAGCAGGATCTTGATCTTCATGTGCTGGGAGCCAGAGCACTGATCTCTTTCATCGGTCTTTCTGTGTTGCCAGGGTACGTGGTGGTGCCAGAGCACAGCATTGTGTTGGCATAAAAGTCCTTGAGGATGTCGACGTCATAATTCATGATGGAACTGAAGACAGTTCCATGGATACTGCAGGATTTCATGCCAGGAAGGAGGCTGGAAGAGAGTGAGTGCTTCAGGGCAGCATAAGTTACTCGCTGCTAAGGCCAATCCGGGAGCTCATAGCTGTTCTCCAGTGAGGAGAGAGAAGCAGCTGTGGCCTTCTCTTCCGTGAACTCCAGGGCTAGGTAGCACAAAGCCTTGATATCATGCACTATTTCCCACTCCACTGTGGTGGTGAATCTGTAGCCACTCTCTGTAAGGATCTTCATGAGGTAGTCTGTCACGTCTGGTTCAGCCAGGTCCAGTCGAAGATAGCATGTGGGAGAGCATTGCCCTCATAGATGGGTACAGTGTAGTTGACCCTGTCAAAGGAGTTCATCACAATGCCAATTGTAGGGCCAGAGGCATAAAGGGACAGCACCGCCTAGACAGTTATGCACATGACTGGGGTACTGAAAGTCTCAAAGAGGATCTGGGTTATTTTTTCACAATTGGCCTTGGGTTTCAGCGGGTCCTCAGTGAGCAGCACTGGGTGCATGTCAGAGGCCCCCAGAAGGTGTGCCAGATCGCCATGTCCTCCCAGTTAGTGACAATGATGCCATGCTCGATGGGGACTTCGTGGTCAGGATGTCTCTTTTGCTCTGGACCTTTTCATCCACATAGGAGTCCATCTGACCCATGCCCACCATCACACCCTGGTGCCTCTGGCAGCCCAGGATTGAAGGAAGACAGACTGGGAAGCATCATCCCCCACAAAGAAGGCAGGTTTGCACATACTAGAGTCATTTTTGGCAATGAGCACTCAATATCATCATCCACGGCAAACTATGTGGAAGGTGTGGATCAGCAGACGAACAGATGGGAGGGCCCTGTGCCCACAGGGTAGACTTGAACTCACACTAGTCACAGCACAATAATATTTTAATTAAATATGTTTTATTGATTTTATGTGTGTGAGTATATTACCTGCATGTGTGTAAGTGTACCTGTGTCATCACACTTTGCCCTAGGAGGTCAGAAGTGGGTTTCATATTCCCTGAAACTGTAGTTTACAGACCGTGCCCCTATGTGGATGCAGGTAATCAAACCAGGTTCCTCTGTAAGATCAGCCAGTGCCCTTAATCACTGAATCATCTCTCCAGCACCCCTCCCCCAGCACCATTCTTAAGGATACATAAATAGATGAGTGTTCTTTGTAAATGTACCCTGCACAGTATATCAATTGGCAAAACTTTCAGATCACCCTTCATATCCTCAGTGCTGCGTTTCACAGTGCAGAGATCCAGTCATCAGAAGATGGGTATAGTCTGTCCATGAATCAGTGAGTGCCAGGGCCAGACTTGAATGCAGGATTGTCTGAGTGTAAGTATGTTCATGTTCTTTCAATCCAGTGATGACCCACTACTTGTAAAATGGGAGGCAGAAGAAAACAGAATGCTACTGAATTCACAAATCATTTTCCTCTGCACTGTACCATATTTACCCTATATGAAATGGGCATGGGGTAATGGAAACTTTCCCACATGATTTCTTTACCTTTCCATCATTCTGATCTCTCAGTCCCTGTATATTTCTGTATTATAAATTGATTTTTTAAATCCTAATATGGAAATAAATGTACAAACCATAACTAACAACTTCACTCTCCACCAGCTTCTGGTACTGAAGCTCTCAATACTAGACTGTCAAGAGACAAAAAGTTTAAACCAAGAGAATTTCATCTGTGAACTCAGATGCTAGCTGTGCTCATCATAAGTGTTCGATGTCTTAAGTTAAAATTGACAAGAGATGTTTAGGAGATCATAGGATCTCATGGAGGTTTC
>NW_008355645.1:44569-45844 GCF_000622305.1 Nannospalax galili | reverse complement strand
AGGAAGTGAGTGGAGACATTCATGTCGTGCTGTGACTGCGGAAGTTTCTTGAGTGTAGTGTAACTAGCATTTAAGGAACCACTTAAACTATTAAAGTGAGGAGACTGTAGAGGACTTAATCCTGGATTTCTGCTGTCCTCATAAAATTAAAACATCGGGTTTCAGAGACACTGTGGGGAAAACCATCGAAGATCTTAGAAAATGGTCATCTACAAACCAGTGAGAGTGATCTAGGAAGGAAGGGTGTCAAAGATATACCGATCTCCCTCAAAGTATGCACAATAATGGCACAATTTGTCAGTGATAGTCAAGTCAATATTTTCTTAGTCTTTGCTATGGTAGTCCTAGAAAATCAGAAACAATTGTTCAATCCTAACATGAAATAAGAAGAAAACCTACTTTTTAAAAAATTCATTCTAAGGAACTGGTGTACTATCTTCAAAACAAAATGATCTTAATACAAAGGAAAAGTTACTCAGTTGTTCTGGACGGGAGACTCCAGAGATCTTACAAGGAGCACAGGGTGAGTATGGATCCATTTGGAGCAAGAATCAGAAATACTTTGTCTTGTTTAAACAGATATGGTGACTGAATGGAACACTGCATACACAAATGCATTCAATGTTCCTAGCTTGACTGTGGACAAGATCTTGATATCTTGACTACCCGGTCATGACAAACTATCACTTAGATCTGTGAATAAAACAATCCCTTTATCTTGCTTGCGTCAGAGGTTTTTATTACAGCAATAGGAAAATAAAAAGGACAAGAATTTTTAAGAGAAGAAGTGCTGTTCCTGTGATAAATATGATAATGTAGTTCTGGGACCATCAGGAATGTTTTATGAATGGAATGCAGAAGAGTTCAGAACCTAATGGACCACTATGGTGGGAAGACAGTATTGCTGAGAAAAAGTCAGTGGAGATCTGGCTCAAGATTTCTCAGAGGAGAACAAGTTTTCTATCAAGCACTGGGCTTGTGTCCATTCATATGACATTTTTACAAGGGATCCACTTCATTCTGCCAGTGCCCTAAGAATCTGAATGAAGTTTAATTTTTAAAAAAGATGATTAAGTTTTTGGATAGATTAATTTTAAAAATAAGAGAGCATTAAATCTTGTGCCAAGATGACAACTGTGATTACTAAGGAGTTGAGTATCACTAAGGAGAATCCTCCCCTGCTGCTCTGTGACAATAGGAAAGGTATCCAGAGGGAAAATACCACCCCTGGAGGATCTGTCTTGTACAGATCTCAACTCATTCAAAGCAGGCAGA
>NW_008355645.1:43142-44244 GCF_000622305.1 Nannospalax galili | reverse complement strand
AAAGGAAGGAATGTTTTGAAATAGATCTCGGGTAGGGTTAATTTTTGTGACTATAAGGAGGAAAAAGATAAAGGTGTTCCTCTTAAAATTGATGAAATTATAACCTGCACTGGCCCCTGTGGGGAAGGTATATAAACTTTAGAGGATTTCAGACTAGATAATTTCCTCAAGGCCTAGCAAAAAGATTAGTGTTCAAGCTTCTAATCTTCTCAGCAGACACCATAGCAAGTCTCTCATTTTGGAAGAGGAAACTGAAAATTTGCACTTGCTTAGATACCACACAGTACATTCTGTATAGGAAAATAGGTAAAAAGAATTTTCTCATTATCTAATAAAAAAATGAAAGCTTGTGGCTTCACTTCTCATATAGATACTTTCTTATCATGGGTGAAATCTCAGAATGACAACTGACTCCTAAGATATTCATCTAGACCTCATGACATTTTTAATCTGAACAGAGGGTTGGATCATACTTGAGCATTCATGTATAATTTAGTCATTATTCTAGCTGAGACTTTTTCTATGGTAGGAGAATTTGACTAGGACTTAGAGATTATTGTCTTTTATTTGAGTTTTTTTCTCTACATATTTTTATTATTCAATCATCTTTATGTCCTCTATTAGCATGAACTTCGTTTCTAATTCTGTTCATAAAAGCTGAATACACACTTCCAGAAGTTTACTATTTCTTGAATGGCCTTTCTGGGACAAATTTATATAGCATAGACATTTTGCAAATATCAGAATTTTAAGAATGAGGATTGTAATAGACAATCACTCTCAGTATGTGAGACATCAAATGGCAATGTCTATGGATTGTATTTTAGTCATTTATCCACCTGGCACAAGCTTAAATACTTTGGATGCAATTTGTGCAATGACATACGCTTATGAAATAAATAGTGGAATACCTTCCTTGTCATTTATTGAGTTAGATGATATTCAGATTGTTACGTTTTCATTTTTTTGTTTTGCTGGAACCTACTGTGTTGTTTTGATCTCTCTATGGCTGTGGAAGGAAGTATCTGTGTGAATATCTCTATGTAAACTGGCTTCACCAAAAGCCACAAGCATATCCTCAGTCACAGCCCCGTCGGATGTT
>NW_008355645.1:41923-42925 GCF_000622305.1 Nannospalax galili | reverse complement strand
GATCCAAGGTAGCTGAGGTGAAAATGATGAGGATACTTAGAGAAGTGTGAAGGAATGTGAAGGAATTCTCATATGTTTCTAACCTTAGGAGTAGTTTTCAGATTACCAGTTTCCAGGCAAAATGCACTGTGAGAGATTAGAAATATCCAGTGTTTCTTTCTCTTTCTATATAATGACAATTCTAATAAAAGCAACTTAGACTTTCAATGCAATGTCAATACAATTCTCTTGGTATTCGTCACCGATGTATAAAAGGACATCCTAAAATTCATATGGAAGCAGTAAAAACCCCTGATAACCGAAGCAATCCTCAGTGTGGTGGGTTGGATAAGTGTTCCCATAGGCTTCAAGAATTTGGACATTTTCTGCCCATTTGATGACACTGAATTGGAAGGTTTTCAGAGGTGTGACCTTGCTGGAAGAAGCTCATCATGTCCCTGGGAGTAGACTTTGAAAGTTCTTAAGCCTTGCCAGTTTTCCTGATTTCCTATCTCTTTCTGCTTCTTGTGCCTGGTTAAAAATGTGGTTGTTTGGCTTCCTGCTCTGGCTAATATCTGCAGCCATGTCTCCCAGCAATTATGGACTCCTAACCCTCTGTAACTGTGATTGAAAAAAACTCTTCTTTCCTTAAGTTGCCTTGGTGTCTTATCACAGCAATTGAAAGGTAACCAATTTAAAAGATCAATGTTGGACAGATTATCACACCACATTTCAAACAATATTACAGAATAAGACTAATAAAAGCAACATGCTACTGGCATAAAACAGATATGCAAATCTATAGAAAATCCAAACTGAAGACCCAAACAGGAATGCATATTATTATAGCCACTTGCTAGTTACAAAGTTTAAACAAAGATATATTGGAGATAAGAGAGCATCTTCAACAAAAAATACTGGGAAAAGTCGATGTCTACATGTAGAACTACAAAATTGTACCTATGTCTATCACCATGCACAAATGGATCAATGTCAAATCTGCAACACTGAAATTGCTAGAAA
>NW_008355645.1:39660-40781 GCF_000622305.1 Nannospalax galili | reverse complement strand
TTGATTCTTGATTCTTGGTGGACCCAGTGGATGAACCCACACTCCACACTCAATGATATTTGGGGACACAACAAGATCATGTAAACTGATATACATAAATATATATGCATGTATATGACATTAAAATGGTGGAGCTGTGGTGGAAGGTGTAGATAGGGGAGGGGATCTAAATGCCATCAAACTATATTGTATGAAAATCGCAAAGATTAAATAAAATTTTGAGTTAATTACACTAAACTAGTTATGTAAGGGATTGTAATTGATCCAGGATTTCTCATCCCAATCAAGGCTCAATTCCAGGGAAATCCCACTCAAGTGGAGGAAGAAACAGTTATTCATACTGAGTTAATTCCTTATAACTTTGCTGCTAAAGTTTGCATCCTGATAACCTGTAGAATGCAAAAGCAGATTTCAGTGAGTTTCCCATGCAATAACTAGAGCAGTGTGTTGATGAGACATTTTGCTTTTAGCATATGAATACTGATGTATATGCTAGTTACACATATTATGAAGAAAGGTTTTGTCAATTTTGTATATCTGAACTAAGTACTTGTCCCTGTAATAGTGGCTTTGTTTTGTTTGGTTAAAACAAAACATTCAAGCCTAGAGAGCTCCTGAAGAATTGGAGTTTTCTTTGCTCATAATTTTGGAGACAAAGGATTTAATCATTAGAGGCCCCATAGATTCAAACTCCTGTGAATACCCCATGAATTTTTCCAATATGTAGGTTGTAAACAAGGTGAACGTCTTGAGAGAAGGACCTATAGTTGTTGACAGGATTCCATAAATGAATACATTTTAGGCACATGGTTTATTCCAGTAATAACTCCCCTTCCCCACATATTGACTATTGACTGTTAGATCTTTGATATGAACTGTTTCTAAAGCCTCATCAATTGGAGATTTGTTCATTACCTAGTGTAGCTAATTCATTGATAAGCAATTGGATCAACCTGGTTCTTTACTAATGTAAGGATTAGTGCATAGACATATTCACAGTTTGTTTTCGTTAGTATGTGAAGTCTCTTCAGAGATAATAGGTCACTGTCATGTGTCTTTGAATCCTATCATCTATCATCTGTCTATCTATCTATCTATCTATCATCTATCATCAACTACCT
>NW_008355645.1:34269-35130 GCF_000622305.1 Nannospalax galili | reverse complement strand
TTTCCAATAATTAGTTCTTAAGGTAAGGTAGAGATTTCTTCCTAACTTTCCCAGGTCTATGTGGGGAATTTTTCTGCATTGCCTTACTTGGGACTTGTGTAGCCTGTAACCATTCCTGTGAGTTTGTGTGAGTAACTGCTCTGCAGTCTGAAAAACTCCATTACTTTGATGTCATCCACCACCTCTGGCTACTACCATTTTCTACCATTTTTAGTTCTTAAGGTAAGGTAGAGATTTCTTCCTAACTTTCCCAGGTCTATGTGGGGAATTTTTCTGCATTGCCTTACTTGGGACTTGTGTAGCCTGTAACCATTCCTGTGAGTTTGTGTGAGTAACTGCTCTGCAGTCTGAAAAACTCCATTACTTTGATGTCATCCACCACCTCTGGCTACTACCATTTTCTACCATTTTTTTTTCACCAATAATCCTCAACCCTTGGGAGATAAAAGTTTGATAAAAATATCCCATTCATGAATAATCACTGTGAAAACTCTTATTCTTGGTACATTGGTCAGTTGTAGGTTTCTGTATTTACCAGCATCTTATTGCATAAGAAAGCTTCTCAGGTGAGATTTGAGAGATGGAGTAATCTTTAGGTAAAACAAATTAGTTATTAGGATTTTCATTAATATTATATCTATTTAGCAGAATAATGGAATTAGGAGCTCCTCTATAGCCGGAGGCCTCCATAGTCACATGTCCGTAGGAGTAATCTCAATGTCAAGTATGTGCTCTGTCTTATGAAGTGAAACTTAAATTTATTTTTCCAGACTCCAGCTCTACTTCCATATCTGGGGATTCTTGTCTCTGTATGGAGACATAGCTTGGTTTGAATTCCACTTCGGACACTTTCTTACTGAT
>NW_008355645.1:31374-33608 GCF_000622305.1 Nannospalax galili | reverse complement strand
TAGAGAACAGCGGGGGAGATGGAAGGGTGAATGAGGCTGAGGGAGTCAAGGTGCGGAGGGCTCCATGATAGACTTACCCCAAGGGAGGCCTGAAGGTAGGACTTTTTACCTTTTATGAGTAGATAAATCTTACACAGACACAGACACACACACACACACACACACAGACACAGACACACACACACACACACACACAGACACAGACACACACACACACACTACAAGGGAGAGAGGGAAGGAAGGAGCATAACACTAAGGGACAATGTAGAAAAGTGGGGAATGGAAAGGGATTAGGTGATGCAGGTCTTCAAATAACATGAGGTACTTGGAAGAAATTGGAGGTTGACAACACTCTCCAGTCCTAGCTGAGGACTTATCACAACTGAGAGTTGATGAGAAAAAGAGAGAAAGTTTTTCTTACTGATGTGAAAAGTGATAGGTTGACCTGACTCCAAAGGATAGGCCCACAGCCAAGAACATTTAAAAACACAGATTAGACTAGAAAGACCTTTAAAAAGAAAATAACCATAGAGGACATGAAGTTGGGGATGGAGTAGTACCATGCTGTTGAAAAGGGGGAAGAGGGTCTGAATAGGAGCAAAATATCTCATATGAAATTTTCAAACCCTAGCCATATTTTTAAAACATAATGACTTTATGAAACCCAAACTTGTGCAATTATGCACATTAATAAGGAAACATTAATTATATTAGAAAAAAACTGGTGCCAACAGTTCCTCAACTGGAGAGTGAAGAACTACAGGAGTTGTGAAAAGCAAGGGAAGATTCTGTTTCACAGCTTCCAAATGGAAATGAAACATGTGAACGAACATCTTAACTTCAGCCCATTGAGTGCTATGCTGCACTTCTGGACTCCAAAATTATATAAAAGAATTCCTCACACTGAAGCCAACACAATATTTGTGGCAAATTTCTAAAGAAGAAGAATAAAACAAAATCAAAGTTTTTATAGTATTTTTCTTTGAGGATCTTTCACATAAAAAAAATCTAGGAGAGTGCATGTAGTCTATTAAATTTCTCCTGAGCTCTGCTAACTATCTGGTTAAGATGTGAGTTACAGCCTCTCAGGCAGATGGAGGACGTGTGCAAGTCCAGGACTGTGTGGGGTGGAAAAAGCTGGTTGCAGTTTGAGTGGAGTCTTTGTTTGAGTGTGGAGCACTATGGGAGGAACTCATGATAATGCTGCCAGTAGTAAACTGACAGGTCTTCAGCCTGGACAGTGATGATTGTGAGACTGAAATCTGTCCCAAACCAACTGCCCGTGAAGTGATCAGGGAACCCAGAGTCCTGTGTGGATGCCCTGGAGATCACCAGTTCAGGAGCCTGTTCTGGTTTCTGCTGGTCACAGGCCTACTAGTTTGCACGTAATGGTGACCCTCTGTCCTGCTGACACAGCCAGAAAGCCAGGAGACTGGTCATAATGATGTCCGTATAGACATGTGAAATTAGGAAGAAACAATGAGCACTAAATATATACATACATACATATATATATATATATATATATATATACACACAGAGAGAGCCTTATAATACAAATATTGAAAATTGTCATTTAAAGAGTCCTGTAAAATGGCAATATGGTAGGTTTTTTTATTGTTTTCACATGTTAATAAGTCATTATAATGCAGTACAAGGTATCTGTATCTCTATCTCTTTAACAAGATGTCCTGAGTGAAAAATTCCACCACTGGATACTCTGTCTTGTAAACATCCAAAGGGGTTGAAAGTAACTCTGCAGGAATGTGTTTTCTTGTGTTGAGCACACAGATGCTGATACAGGTGCTGGACTCATAGGCAGAAACACACCTGCATCTGGCTTTTATGAGGGTGTTGGGAGTTCACATTCAAGTGCTCAGACTCGTTTTTGAACAGTGAGCAGTATTCCTCTCTGAGCCATTTCCCTGCTCCCTTCTGTTTCAAAGTTAGAATGCTTTATATAAACACACTGTAGGAATTTTGTGTAATCAAATAAAATCACAGATAATCACACCATATATACTGAGAAGCAGTATATTTCAGTATAAATATTGATGATTTTCTGTGAAAAATTATGCCTGGCTACAAGGGCTTTTGGCTATATTCAGACTCCAAACACTAGGATCTGATATGAGTTTATTTATCATCTTAAGTTTAAGTTCTCTCTCTCTCTCTCTCTCTCTCTCTCTCTCTCTCTCTCTGTCCTGCTTTATCAGTTATGAACATGAGCCAAT
>NW_008355645.1:30304-31000 GCF_000622305.1 Nannospalax galili | reverse complement strand
TGTCTGAAGTATGTGATGCTTTCAGCAGTAGGGTCTTACTTTCAAGTTCTGGCAGGCAATCAAGAGCTGTAGAAACAGACATAATATATTGGGAGTCTCTTAAACTATTCTGATCAACAACTCAAAGGGAGTGTCCCCTTGCCTGGCGCTGTGACTTTTGTTATACAGCCTTCGGCTATAGACATATATTCATAAATATATAGTACATACAATTTTAATAGCTTATGAAATACTTCATTCCTTTTGTTATCTCAAATTACCAGAGTATTACTTGTGTATCTTTCCTCTCTCTCTCCCTGTATAGCCCTGTTTCTTCCCTCCCTAGTACCCCCATTTTCCCTATTCTCCCTTTCATAACTCCTCTGTCCTACTAAGCCTCCCACTCTTGAGCTCCTTCTTACTCACCACTCCTCCCCAACCCCCTGCCACCATCCTTAATCTCTATTTTCCAGGTTCTTGTGATTACTTCAGGATATACATTCACATCTTACTTTTTTACATAATTTCTTACTATATTCTAAATAAGCATTCCTATTTCACAGAAAAGTGTAGATTGCACCATTCATCCAACTTCTTCTTGCAACAGAGACTATTACAAAGTTCTATAATGGGTCATATGCAGAGAGTAAGTGACCATGAAATGTAAAACCCTAGGTGATATGTCTATAATACAATCTCTACTCATAAGGAAAATAG
>NW_008355645.1:27597-29790 GCF_000622305.1 Nannospalax galili | reverse complement strand
GCCACCATATGGATACTGGGAATTAAACCTTGGTCTTCTGAAAAAGCAGTCAGGGTTCTTAACCACTGAGCCATGTCTCCAGCCCAGATTAAGACATTTTAAGATGCTTTGCACGAAGTGCACAAAAATTGAATAAAAACATGCACTGAAAAAAAATTCATTGTGAAGGAGATGGTGTAATGGATTGAGTTTGAGGGGGGACTGGGAGGGGAAGAAAACAAATGCAAATACAAAACTCAGCCATGAAACTCTCAAAAAATAAAATAATTTTTAAAAAGTGTTTTGAAGAGATTTATATGATAGTTTTCTGAGCATGTTATAATCGAGAGTGATGATAAATACGCCTATATTATGAGATTAGAGTTACTTTGGTTAACAGTAATATCCCTTTAAAAAGAGTCTACTAATTTTGGACAAAAAAGTATATATTATTATGATGCGTAGCTGCCACCATAGAGGTCAGAACTCCTTTTCATTGGTACAATATAATTACTCAACTAGGAGACCTCCACCATATTTAGAAGTCAGGTGTATGGAGAAATATGAGGATAATCACAAGGTTTAGCTAATGGAATCTCAGAGCATCAGAAACAAATTCTGGAGTTCCCAGGGAGGTCTGTGGATGTAAGAGGCAATCCATACTTTAATGTAAATGAGCCCTTCAGGGACAAGGAACAACCTGACTTTCTATTGTCAGCTTACTTTTTCTTTATTTTTTAGAAGAAGCATCTCCTTACAGCTTTAACACACTCAATTTTCAGAGCAAAGATACATCTACTTCAAAAGTGGCTCTAAAATTTTTAGGTTCACAGTTGAAATAATACAGTTATACAATTTCAAACTCAGTATAAACCCTGTAAGACATGAAATTGAATGAGTTTTAACCTTTAAAACAGATCTCCATTTCATTTTAAAATATACTGTTTCTTACAGAAAAACTCATTTTTTTTTCTAATAGCACTTAGATGTTGGCACATGCATCTCTAATCTGTATGTAACTGATTATTACTAGTCCTATTGGGTTGCACTCAGATCCTTGGAACCTGTGTATGGATATAAAGTAATTGGATAGATTTCAATGGTAATGTTTATCTCCTCTATTAATTAACATGTCATAAATTTTTATGCTGCCACCTCAAACATAACTCATTTTTTAATTTTTTTTGTTTGTGTGTGTATATCATACAGAAAATCCCAAATCATGTTATTCATCTATACATCCATTTCCCAGATGGCTACCTTCCATAGCTTCCCCCCACACACACTAGAGCCCCTATACTCTGTCACCCCTGCTACTGTCTGCTCTGTTTCTGGCATCCCCAGCTGTTCCCCAATACTTGTCAATCCAGTGAATCTAGTCTAGAGGTCTTTGTTTTGGGAAGGTTAGCTGTTCCTCATCTAGCAGCAAACATTTGTCAATATTCGTTTAGATGAGATTGGGGTCTGCTGCTCATTTTCCCAGTTCTATGCTGGGTTTCTATCTGGGAGTCTCTTGGATGGGTCTTGTGCATGCTGCCACCATTGCTGTAAGTTTATATTGGCATAGTTGCTTTTTACATAGCCTTTAGCTATACATATGGACTCTTAAAAAATTATACTGGCCCATTTAATCTTTGGTTATACTTTCCTTTTGGATGTTTAAGGCCATACAGTTGGCCAGATAAACCAACTTATTTCTACTCTTAAGGTCATTTAAGGATCTGTTCCTCAGGGGTCACATGGACTTGGGAGGAGCCCCTGGCTCCTTTCTTTTACCAGTTCCATCTATGTGAAGATTATTCAAAGGTCCTACCTGACCATGGCTGGCTCTGCTTGGAATCATGGAAGAAATGTTTCCTCTTTGTTTACTCTCCTTTTTGTAGCGGGACACTGGTTCAAGTCCATCTCGTAGGGTCTCCACAGCCTCCTTGATCAAGAGGACAGGTGATTCACCACAATTACAGGACATTTTGAGAGATACTCATAGTCCCCTGGAACTAGTAGACCTAGAAGGGCAAGGAGCAAAAATGATCCTTTATGTCCCTCTGAACAAATTAGTATATGCCTCAAGTATGTGTATTAAACATACAAGAAGATTAGTTCCATCAGTCTGGTACTTTTAATTACCATAGGCTACGTAGATAAAGCTTGGGCAAAGATCAATTTTTCTCAGATAAACCATGCGAAGACATATATTTCTTGATCTGGTTGACT
>NW_008355645.1:20892-26501 GCF_000622305.1 Nannospalax galili | reverse complement strand
ATAGAGATTTTTAATGTCTTTGGACAGGCTTATCCTGAGATATTTTATTTATTTATTTATTTTGCAGCTATTGTGACAGAGAGTGCTTCCATGTGTTCTTTCTCTGATTTCTTGTTATGGGTTTATAGAAAGATTACAGACTTCTGTAGATTAATTATGTAAACTGCCACTTTACTGACAGTGTTAATAATTTCCTGGAGTTTTCTGGTGGAATTTTTATGATCTAGGCTTATCCTGAGATATTTTATTTATTTATTTATTTTGCAGCTATTGTGACAGAGAGTGCTTCCATGTGTTCTTTCTCTGATTTCTTGTTATGGGTTTATAGAAAGATTACAGACTTCTGTAGATTAATTATGTAAACTGCCACTTTACTGACAGTGTTAATAATTTCCTGGAGTTTTCTGGTGGAATTTTTATGATCTCTTAGGTATAATATCATATCATCTGCAAAAATGGATAATTTGACCTCTCCTTTTCCATTTATTACTCCTTTAATGTCTTTCTTTTGTCTTATTGCATTTGCAAGTGTTTCAAGCACTCTGTTTAAAAGGAGTGGAGATAGTGAAAAGCCTTGTCTGATTCCTTGTTTCAATGGGAATACTTCCAGTTTTTTTCCATTTGTCATGGTACAGTGACCACAGTTCAAGGCTGGTGGGCTTGGGGACCCTGACAGATATAAATCAAGACACCAGAGATGCAGAGGTTTAGATGCCAGGGCATGTTTATTGTGAATCAAACAAGGCTTATATAGGAATCAGATCAGGAGTAACCAAGAAGTAACCAAGGAATCACTAAGGACACATTGGTAACAGAGAGTAACCAGGGAATAACCAAGGACACAGTAAGTTACTACATTACCTCACCAGCTGAAACTCACATGAAGTTCAGCTATGTAATGGTTACAGTATCTAAGATATAATGTATACTGCTTATGATTACTCTTAGCAACTACTAGAATTCAGTAATCTTACATAGAAACCAAGCTATCAGTGCTGAGAGACCTCGGTGCCTATAAACTGAAACAGGACTTTTTAGTTATGTTTCTAAGTTTGCCAATTAATCAGGGAAGCATAGCCTGACAACTCTCACCACAGAAGCACCACAATGAAGCTCTTAAAGTGGCAGTCTTCTTTCTTCAGTCTTCCTTCTAAAATGCCTAAATCAAGGCAAGCTGCCACAGTCTAGTAAAGCTCCCAACATCCATTTAGAATGATGTTGGCTGTGGGTTTGTTATATATGGCTTTAATTATGTTGAGGTTAGTTCCCTCCAGTACTCTAGGACTTTGAACCTAAATGCATGTTGAATTTTGTCAAAAGCCTCTCTGCATCTATTGAGATGAACATGTGGTTCTTCTCTTTGAGCCCATTTATATGATTTATAACATTTATTGACTTATGTATATTGACCCATCCCTGAGTCTCTGGAATAAAGCCAACTTGATCATTTGATGTGTGTCTATATGTGGTTTGCAAGTATCTTAATGAGAATTTTTGCATCTATGTTCATTAAGGATATGGGTCTATAGTTTTCTTTTTTGGTTCTATCTTTACCTGGCTTCTGTATTAGGGTGATGCTGGCTTCAGTTCTCCCTCCATTTCTATCTTTTTGAAAAAATTAAGTAGTATTGGATGTAGATCTTCTTTAATATCTGGTAGAATTCTGCTGTAAATTTCTCTGGTCCTGGGCTTATTTTTGTCAGGATGTTTTTTGTTACTGTTTCAATTTCTTTTTGTGTTCTGGGTCTATTTAAGCTGTTAATCTCTTCTTGGTTTGGTTTTGTTGGTTCCCATGCCTTTAGTTATCTGTCCATTTCATTTAGATTTTCAAATTTAGTAGCATATAAGTTTTTAAAGTATTCCCTTATAATGTTCTGTATCTTTCTGGTGTCTGTTATGATGTTTTCCCTTTCATCTCTGATTTTGTTGATTTGGAGCTGCTCTTTCTTTCTTTTGATTAACTGGGCTAGCGGTCTGTCAATCTTGTTTATCTTTTCAAAGAACCAGCTCTTAGAATTGTTGATTCTTTGTACTTTTGTTGTTGTTGTTGTAGTTGTTTGGATTTCATTAATATCTGCTCTGATCTTTGTTATTTCTTCTTGTCTGCTGGGTTTGAGTTTCATTTGATGTTTTTCAAGTGTTTTGAGGTGTAATGTTGTCATTTAATTGTGTTCTTTCCAATTTTTTTAATGTAGACACTTAGAGCTATAAACTTCCTTCTAAGTACAGATTTCAGTGTGTCCCAGAGGCTTTTTTGTGTGTTGTATTGTCCTTTTTATATAGTTCCAGGAAGACTTTTATTTCTTTCTTAATTTCTCTTTTGACCCATTCATATTCAGGAGTGTTATTTAATATCCATTTGGTTACTAGGGCTTCTTCCAGTGTTGATTTTAAGCTTTATTGCACTGTGGTCTAATAGAATGAATGGAATTATTTCAATTTTTTTGTATTTGTTGAGGGTTGTTTTGTGACCCAGTACATGGTCGATTATGAAGAAGGTTCCATGGGAACCTGAATAGAAAGTATGTCCTTTGGTACTTGGGTGGAATACTCAGTAGATGTCTATTAGGTCCATTTGATATATGGTATTATTTAATTCAGATGTTTCTCTGTTAACTCTCTTCCCTGTTGACCTATATAATGGAGACAGTGGGGTATTAAAGTCCCCTACTATTAATGAGTTGGGATTAATCTGGCCCTCTTTATCTCTTCTGATGAGTTGTAAAGTCTATTTTGTCAGATATTAGAATTGCAATGCCTGCTTTTTTCTTGGTACCATTCCCTTAGTATATATTTTTTCATCCTTTCACCTTAAGGTAGCACCTATTGTTGAAACTGAGATGAGTTTCTTGCAGACAACAAAAGATGGGTTTTGTTTCTTAATCCATTCACCTAGTCTGCATCTTTGACTGGGGAGTTCAGTCCATTGATATTTAAAGTTGTTAATGAACGATGCTTATTGAATCCTGTCATTTTAATTTCTGTTCCCAAGGAGGTCTGAGGATGACAGTGTAAGAGGCAATCTTTACTTTAATGTAAATGGCCCCTCAGGGACACCTAAAAACCCCACTTTCTATTGCCATCTTCCTTAATGAATAAAGCGGCAGTACTTTTGACTCCCATTAACTGCAATAAGTCAGGTATGGATATAGAAACTGTTATACTAAGTGAAGTAACACAGACTCAGAAAAACAATTTTGTATGTTCTCCCTCATATATGGCTCCTAGCACAAAATCCTTTTAAATTCCAGGTCCTTTCAATAAAATGATGCTATACAGCAGTCCCTTTTGCATGGAATAACTACCATCACCACGATTTCTGCTGAGCCTGATTGTGAAACATGGTCACAATTGGGGTTGTTGAGCATTCATTAAAGGTGTGCCAAGCACGGTCACTGGACCCTCACCTGAGTGTAGTCAAGTCTTAAAAGACAAAAGAAAAATGAGGAAGCCCTTATCAAGAAACTCCAATGGACTTTCACGTGAACATTTGAAAATGGCCCTGTTCTGACTTTTTCTAGTTCCCTGTCTAGAACTTGTAATGGTAATTACTCTTGCCTTTACTTCTCCTTCACATCCCCTATTCATGATTCAAAGACTTTCTTTTCCCCTTAGAAACAAGTGTTATGTAATTTTGGAGTCTTTTAGATAGACCCACTGAAGGGGTACTCCAATTGCCTCACCCTGCATCCCTGTTCAACATGGACAAAGCCAGAGCAGTTTGCGTCCTGATTCCCTATTGGCAATTTCGGTAACCCCTTCAGAGGATGGCGTGTCAAGAATAGGAGTTGGGAATTGGCAAGGCAGTTAGGGTAAAAGACCCCCAAAGAAATTAGCCAGTTTCTTGGCTAAAAGTCAAAATTTCCTTGAGCCTGTTAGCAACATACTCTGTTCCAAAGACCAAAAATGTCAAAATTATTTGGGAGCTAGTATCTAACACTTAAAACATTTTTGGGTTACTAGGTCAGAGGGGGGGAATTTTGGATGGAAGGGAGTGTGCATTGTTTTGATCCAAAAACCTTATATGCATGTATGAAATTCTCAATGTTATTTATTAAAAAATAAATAAAGTAATAAAGTAAGTTAAATATGGTTGCTGAATGTTTTGTCTTCAAATGTTTCTCATTTGAAAAAAATGGGAAGAAGCTGGTTCTTGATAAATAGAACAAAACACACATACACACACACATACACACACACACATACACATGAGTCATATACAGGCATATGGTGATTCTTTCCCATCGTTGTCTTGATTACTGCCGTAACTCATGGGTTTATACTTATACACTTAATGCAATTAGCACTCCCATTTCATTCATCCTCCCATGTGGCAGAACAGAACATATATCTTAGAGAAAATCCTAACTCTTTCATATCTCCAGACAAATGAAATTTATTACAATAAACTGAATATGGATTACTATATTTACAAATAAGCTTACTTACTACACACGACCCATTCAAAAGGCTGCTTTTTTAACAAATGGAGGTGACTGAAGAATTCCACAACTGGTCAGACACAGAAAATATCTGTCTGAGAGATGCCAAGTACTAGGTGACACATCTACATGTGAAACTCTGCACCTGAGTCATGTAACTTAGCAGAACAAGGGTAGAGAGAAAACAAATGCATCCCTCAACTCTCACCAGTAAAAGGCCCCAACTGGCCCTGTTGTAAAGAAAAAGAGACTGCAGAGTGTGTATCCTTGATTGGGGCTCAAATATTGTATCTCACAGGCCTACAACTCAAGGATATTGTGGAAGTGGAGGTGGAAAGTATGTAAGAGAAATTATGAACTCAAGGAAGCAGAGACTTACTGGTCACTGGAAGCTTGCATGGGTGAACTTGTAGCACTGGTGGCATAGAGCACAGGACCCATGACTAATCAATTAGACAGGGTCCTAGAGTGAAGGGGAGAAATGCTTGGCAGGTTGTTCTAGGACTGAGAACAATTGAGTTAGCTGATGCTGGATGATGGATAGTATGCTTTATAAATGATCTCTAGAGGGGTTGACTAGACACTGGTGGACAAATTTACAGTGACAGACATTTGGGTACAAGTGCTTGACAGAAACACACACCATGTGTAGACATAATACATGAAGCCAAGTTGGCAGTTGTGTGACATCAGTTGGGGTGGGAGTCTAAATTTGAAAATTAACTGTTGTATAAAATTACAAAAGCTCGGTAACTTTTTAAAAATCTGCTTTCCAAGAAAAAATAAAAAGCAGCTCTTTTCTGTTTCTAAACATGATCAGATAGCTGAAAAGGATCATAATTAATACATGTTGTCATAAAAGGAAAAGAGAGGCATCAAAAAGATCACTCCATATGCAGATCTAGGCTCACATTTAGACTCCACAAAGTTTTTGAATAAGCAGGCACAGTCAGTCTGCCATGGATACGTGTTGATAACACTAGGAGGTTTATCAGTTAAAGCAGAGAGGGAACATATTTAAATAATCTCTGATAGTTTCTAAAAAGCAAATAAAGAGAATTTTCTGTATAAAATGTATTTGATTATACTGTTATACTGTGATGCCTATAAGAAACTGCAGCAAGCATTAAGCACATGTGCCGCTTTGTCAGTGGACAGTCTAGAATT
>NW_008355645.1:3121-20672 GCF_000622305.1 Nannospalax galili | reverse complement strand
GGCCAGCCTGGTTTACATAGTGAGTTCCAGGACAGCTGGGGCTACAGGGAGACCCTGTCTCAAAAAGACAAATATATATATATATGGCAAATTAAATTGAGAAGACAAATGTTTTGTTCCTTGGATGCATTTGAGACATGCCAGATACAATTCCGGAGTCAATATTCATTAACAGACAATGCTATTGAGAAGTGTTTTCCATTTCTTTGTATATTTCAAATGGAAGAAGACAATATTATTTTCTACCAGGTACTAAGTTCAAATTGTCCAGCTTAGAATGAAACTCTGTGATACAAAGAAGCCCAGAGCAGCCGAGTTGAATGCCCAGCAATCACATCAGTCACTATTGAATGCAACCACAACTGCCTGTGTTTCCAGATTTAGAGGAACCAACACCTCTTGCTTCCACTCACATGCACATTCCTCGCATATTTACAAGAAGTTAATTTAAAAACTAAAGGTACAAAGGAGTTGGAGGTGTAACTGTTATGGACCTCACTTGCTTAGAGTGCCTACAAAGACCATTGTTGAGTGCCTACAGCACTGCCAACAACAATAACTGTGCTCAATTATGTAAATTTTAGTCTGTAACCCACTGGACTGTAAGACATTAACTGCATTGTCACATTTAAATGGGAGTGCTTAAACATAAACATAACAGAATACGTGTGAATTGCCCAAATTGAGAAACTGTAGAAAGCAAAAACCTAGAGGACTTTAATTTTATCATTAGCAATAAAAATAATGAAAATCATTAAAGGGTGTCTCATGTCTCTGAAAAAAATTGGTTTTGAGTAACTAAAAAAAGCAATGCAGAAGCACAAACAATATGAAACACCAGGAAAATATGTCCCCAACATAATCCACGAGTCCTTCAGAAGTGCACAACATTGAGAACCACCCTGTAGAACCCCAGGACACAAAATTCAAAAGAACAATCATAAAAACATGATCAACAAACTAAAATACACAAACAACTCAAAGAACTCAAAGAGGAAAGGAAGAAATCTGTAATGAAAGTCCATGGCTTAATGAAATATAAAATCAATTCATGACTTGAAAAGAGAATTCAGCAAAGAGAGACATCTACTGAATATTCCACCCAAGCACCAAAGAATATATTTCCTATTCAGCACCCCATGGACTTTCTCCAAAATCAACCATATACTGGGTCACAAAACAAGACTCAACAAATATAAAAGGATTGATATAATTCCATGTGTTCTATAAGAGCACAATGCAATAAAGCTTAATATCAACACTGGAAGATAACCTAGTAACTACATGAACACAAGGAGATTAAACAACATACTCCTGAATGATGAATGGATCAAAGAAAAACTTAGAAAAGAAATAAAAATGTTCCTGGTACTAAATGAAAATGAATATACAACACAAAAAATCTCTGGGACAACTTAAAAGCAATCCTAAGATGGAAGTTTATAGTTATTAGTGCCTACATTAATAAACCAAAAACAGCACATGTAAATGACTTAACAGTACAAGTCAAGACTCTGGAAAGGCAAGAACAACTCAACCCCAAGCCTAATAGATGAGAAGAAATAAAAAAAATCAGAGCATAAATTAATGAAATAGAAAAAAAGAAAACACAAAAATTATTGAATCTACGAGGTGGTTCTTTGAAACATTAACCAAGATAGATGAATACTTTTCATAAAGAGGCAGTTTACAAAATCAACTTAACAAAAATCAGTAGCCTTTGTATATCCCAATATCAAGCAATCAGAAAAAGCTTCAAGGAAACCTTCCCATTCTCAATAGCTTTAAAAAATATTTAGGAATAAACCTAACTAAAGACATTAAAGATCTCTACAATGAAAATTTTGAATCTCTAATAAAGAGATAGAGGAAGACACTAGGAGATGGAAACACCTACCATGCTCATGGATTGGTAGACTCAATACTGTGAAAACAACAGTTGTGCCAAAAGCAATTTATAGATTCAGTACATTCCCAATCAAAATACCCACAACATTCTTCACAGAACTTGAAAAAAATCAACCTCAAATTCATATGGATTCACAAAAAACCCAGAGAACCAAAGTAATCTTGGGCAAAAAACAACATTGGGTAGGGGGGGAGGTTCCCGATACCAGATCTCAGATTACATTACAGATCCAGTGGCCTGAAAGCATCCTCTTCCCTGTGTTCATGAACCAGTCCTTTCTCTTCCAATCTTTCTCTCCCCTCTTCCACCATGATCCCTGAGTCATGGGTGAGTGAGATTGAGTATAGCAGTCCCAGGCAATGATATATACTCTGCTGTCACTTATTCTTTAAAATTTGGCCAGTTGTGACCTTCCCTATGCATCACACTATGTTATAAAGAAGGTTTGCTGGTGAGAGTTGAGAGATGCATTAGTTTTCAGGCTACCCCTTGTTCTGCCATGCTCCATGAGTCTTAGGTGTAGAGGTTCAGCTTTAGATGTCTCACCTAGAATTTGGCATTTCTCAGATGCATATTAATTTGGCATCTCTCAGATGTATATTCTCTGTGTCTGATAAGATGTGGAATATACACTAGCCTCCATCTGTTGTAAAAATAAGCTTCTTTGTAAGACATAAGGTTTTTTCTAGGATCTATGTCTTTCTTGACGTGTATTTGGCTGAGTTTACAGTGCCACCCATGAGTTTACTCCCATTTAGAGGGTATTAATTCCAGTTAGATGGCTGTTGATTGCCCCCATGTAACAGTGACACTACTGAACCAATAGAGATAGTTTGCTGTGCCGTCATTTTGGTTATTAGGGTTTAGGGCTGGGTTGGACCATTGATGCTTTTCTCCCTTGGTGATTAGCATATTATCTTCTAGCATTATGATAGCTATATTTTAGCTATATTTTAGGTCAGTTCTTGATCCATTGCTCCATAATCATTCTCACCAACCACTAAAGGGGAGGTCTTCTGTATGGCACTGTGTTCCTTGACAAGCTGTTCTCAGGAACATATATGCACAAATGTATAGCTACTGTATGAGCATTTCTCATGGGGTTCAGGACAACACATTTCTGTCTGGGTTTCCTAGTCACCCTCCCCCATTCATTCATTTGTACACTTTTCTATCCCATCTGGCCTCCCTCATCCCTCCCCAGTCCCAGTGCCCCATAATCCCACCCTCCCCCAGTAATACATGCTTCCCACCATTCCTACTCTCTTGAGCCCCCCTCAACTTAATGTGTAGAATACATGAACTTTGGTGGGGGGGTTCGGAGGTCTGCATGGGGGTGAGGATCTAAATTTGATTAAGAAATGTTGTGTGAAGTTAGAAAGGCTAAATAAACACTTTTTTTTAATTTATTCATTTGATAACCACATGATTCGAAGAAGCATTTCATTACAGCTTTGACATATTCAATAACAATTTCCAAAGCAAAGATATATCTCTTTCAAAAGTGGCTGTAAATTTTTAGGTTCACAGTGGAATTAGTAGAGTTATACAATACTGAACTCAGTATAAACCCTATAAGACATAAAATTAAATGTTTTTAACTTCTAAAAATGATCTCTATTTCATTTTAAAATATGTGGTTTCCTATAGAAATATTCATTGGTTTTGCTACTAACAGATGTTGGTACATGTGTCTCTAATATCTATGCATCTTATTATTATTAGTTATAGTCAGTTACACTTGGATCTTGGCATGTGAGAATGCATATAAAGTCATCAGGTAGATTTCAATGGTAATGTTTATCAATAAACATTTTTTTTTCCTCTTTTTGAGACAGGGTCTCCTTGTAGCCCCATCTGTACTGGAATTCACGATGTTGACCAGGCTGGCCTTGAAAACACAGAGATCTGTATGCCTCTGCTCCTGAGTGCTGGGATTAAAGTCGTGCACTACCACGCCCGGCCTCAATATACAGTTTTTGAAAAAAACAGGTACTTATACCTGAAGATTCTTAAATTTAGGCTGGGCTTGGTGGTGCACACATTTAATCCCAGCACTTAGGAAGTAGAGGCAGGTGGATCTCTGTTTGAGGTCAGCCTGCTCTATATAGTGAGTTCTAGGCTAGCTAGGGTTACAGGCAGACACTGTCTCAAAAAGACCAAAAACAACAAAAAATAAACAAACAAAAATATGAATAAAAAATTTCAGGGATGTTTCAGATGACTCAGTAGGTAAAGGAAGTGCCATAAAAGCTCTAACAAACTGACTTTGATCCCTGGAATTCACATAATAAATCTGAATACAGTCAATATTGTAATTCTCAAATTTCACCAATCCTCATTGGGAAAAGTAGACAGAGATAAGAGAATTTTACAGAACTTCCCAGACCAGCCATCCTGAAGTCCACAGGACAGCAGAAACAACAAACAGAAAGAGAAACTGATTCATGGAAATTGTTAACTAACTTCCACATGTGTGTAATGATAACCACATGAAATCATCCTTGCATACTCTTAGTTACTTTTCTGTTGTTGTGATAAAACTCTGTGACCAAGGGAACTTATTTAGCTTACCCTCAGTAAAATTCTTCCTCCAGCATGGTCACAATTCTAAGACTTCTCAAATCAGGCCCATCAGCTGGGGAGAAAACGCATTCAACCCACCACATTCCAGTCCCTGGCCCTCATAGGCTCATGTCCATATAAAATGCAAAATGCATTGAGTCTTCAAAGTCCTGATAATCTTTTCCAGTCTCAATGATATTCAAGTTCCACAGTCTCTTAACTGTAACCCTACAAAATTAAAAGACAAATTATATATTCCCAACACACACTGGAACTGAATACTCATTTCCATTCCAAAAGGGAAGAACAGAGACATAGTGAGGAAATATTGAACTAAAACAAGACAGAAAACCAGCAGGGCAAAGACTGAATCCGGTAGTTCCACATATGACTTCTGGGACTTTACTTCCAAAGGGTTTAGATAGCTTCACCTCTTCAACTTTGTTGTATGCTACATTTCTCTCTTGGGCTGCTATACTTCCTCTATGCAGCTGTCTTTGGCGGATGTCTCACAGGCCTGGCATCATGAATGTCTCATTGGGTTCTCCACTGCCAACAAGACTTTACCACCATAGCTTCAGGCAGTGGCTTCTCAGGCCCTCTTGGCCTGTCAGGGCCTTCTTGATCCAGGAATGCATGCTTCCTTCCTTGGTGGCTCTCTGAAATCATGAAAGAAGAACTGATGACCTCTTTACTCTTGCATTTTTTATGCCTCTAAAGCCAGCACCAGGTGGGTGATACTTCCAAGTTTGGCTGCAAGTTTGGGATGGACCCCAGCCTGCTTCATCCACTGTAGAAGCTTTTCTCTTTAGTGATTTTCTAGTCGAAAACCGTTGCTGCATTTTCCTTTCACAAGTTGGTGGTTAGCTGGTATGGGCTTGCCCTGGATGCACTCTTTCCAGGGTTTAAGTGCAAATCCCTGGGTTTCTCCTTATTCACTTTAATTTCCATATTAAAGGAATCCTCTCCTTCAGCCTTCCAACGTTAATCTTCCTAGTGCTTTTTGCAATCCTAACTGCACATTCTGTATTTTTTTCTGCCCCATTTTCTCTTTTTCACTGCAGTGCTGCACAGTATTCACCATTAACAAACACATTGCAGTTTCTACATTAGGCTGTTTTGAAATATTCTCTGCCGAAGATATTAGTCCACTATTTTTCAAATTAGCTTCAAGCACCTGCTTAGGCTGTGGGCAGAGAGTAGCCGGACTCTTTACTAAAATATCCCAGTTTCTGTTCAAGTCCTTTTTTCCTTCTGGAACAACATTGCTCTCAGCAGTACTTTCTTCCTGGGTCCTATTAGAATGGCCCATTAAGCTTTGCTTACAGCATTCAACTGGTTTCCTAGTCCAAACACCTAAAGTCTTCCACCTTCAAAAACTCACATGGCCAGGTTTACAACAGCAACACCTCATGATCCTGGTGCCAATTTCTTTTTCAGTTACTTTTCTGTAGCTGTGAGAAAGCACTGTGACCAAGAGAACTTTTGAAAGGAAGAGTTTGTTTAGCTTGGGCTACAAAGGAATGGCTAGGAAGCATGGGCTGCAAAGGTGGCTGGAGTAGGAGCAGAACTTCAAGCACATCTTCAAGCAGTCACAGAAAGCAGGGACTGACTCAAAATCCTGGAAGGCTTAAAAACTATCTAAGCCTACCCCCAGTGACTTGCTTCCTGTAGCAAGGTCACACCTTCTAAGGACTTCCAAAACTGCACCACCAATTGGGGAAAAATATGTTCAAATATTTTGAGCCTATGGGATACATTATCATTCCTCAAAACACCACAGATATTTATATCATGCATGTACTATGCAAATAAATTTGTAATAAAAATATTTAAAATAATTATAAAATTCATCACTGAGGAACATCTGGGTACACAATCTTTACTTGTTAGGACTTAACATATATGATAGAATGCATGAAATCCTGTGGGCAGGCTATGAGGTGTGCAAATAAATATGACTTAACATATATGACAGAATGCATGAAATCCTGTGGACAGGCTATGAGGTGTGCAAATAGGTGAAGATGTATTGTATGAAATCCACAAAAATTCAATAAATATATACACTTAAAAAAGAAGTATATAATTCATCTTAATTATTGTTCTAGCTGGTTTTCTATGCTGTGACAAAACACTGACCAATAACAACTTGGGGAGCAAAGGGTTTGTTTTGTCTTACATCTCCTAGGTCACAGTTCATCACTGAGGGAGCCCAACATAGGAACTCAAATTGATCATTTTCATTAACTTTGATAATTATTTTGATTAGATAGTGGTATCTGTGGAATTATTAGTGTTAATAGTGTTTTATATAGTGACTTGTGTGGGGTTTTTATTATTCCTGTAAAAAAATCATGAACTTTTTATCTTTCAGTCTTTCTAAAGCAACTTCTCTCAGAATTCTAGAGATTGGTGGTACAGAACAGGCCTCATGGGGCTAAAATCCAAACTACTCAACTGCTCTTTTGCTGCTGCCACTGTCTTGCCACTGTCATTCTCCATTGACATCAGAACCTACCCTCTTCACTCTTCTAAATTAAACTGAAGACTATTTTATCTCTAGTGACCCCCATGGTGTTAGATGGTAAATTGGAATTGCTGAGGCTTCCAGTCTTGTAGACTGAACAACTGTCTTTTTCTCAGCCTCTCCAGTGTAAGGGCAACTATTGGATTACAGAATCAATCATATGAATCAGTCTAATATATTCCCTTTATATATATATAGGACTCTAATACAATCCACTTTTCACAGTACAAAGTAGTTTTGTCATTGTAAATGGAAAGCATCTTAAAGTTGTACAAAGCAAGGATAGTTTTAGGGGGATTTACCCACTCAATACTAAAGATATAATATAATTAAGAATGCTGTGTTGATGGTGGGTGCTCAGTGGGTGCACTGAGCAGCAACCTCCCTTATTCAGAATAGAGAGTTTGATTAACTGTACTCTCCTCCGGGTTTGCCTGTTCCTCACAAATCCAGGGTCCAGATAAGCTTTACATAAACCCTCAGGAACATGATGTTAGTGAAGGAAGCTGAAGGAAAACTCCAAGGACCATATCATGGTCTTCTTCCTTTTTGGAGTCAATTGATCTTTGGGGTTCTGGAATGATTCAGAGGTTTTTGTTTATTCTAATTCACATTCCAGTTTTGGAGGAAGCAGCAGAGCTTAGTGTTGAAGTTATTAGGAACAGGATGACTACGTAATTTTAGGCAGGCTGAGGAACTGTGGAAAATATTACCAAATGGCAGCAGGGGGTGGGAGGCTGTTGCTGTCTGTTGTGGCTCCAGACCTCTGTCCTGGGGGGCAGGGTATGAGTTAGGCACGGAATCAATGACACAGACTCTGGGAGATGCTGCTCAGTAGCGGGCTGCCAGCAAGCTCATTTATTGTGCAGTTAAGGCTTTCTTTTATAGGCCCCGCCTGATCCTCATTGGTTCATTTGGCTATGTGTCTGCTCTTCATTGGTGTGGCACACTGTCCTCTGTTTGCATCATTAGATTCTGTGCTTTATGGAAGGTTTTAGGTTAGCCTGAATAATGGAAGTATTTACTGGCCCATTTCCCCACAGGAGGCAAACATGAAAGCTAAATAAAAACTAGAAATGCATTGTGGTCTGTGGGGGTCTCTGTCTTCCCTCCTGGGTCATTGGCCACCTGACCATGAGGGCAAAGGGAGCAGAAGTGATGAACGGGGTCAGGGACGGCCAGTGAGCACTGATGGAAGAAAGCCCTTCCAGGGAGGCAGGTTCAGTGATAAAAACAGCTCCAGACTCAGCAAAACAGCTCCAGATTCAGTGAAACAGCTCCGTTTATTCAGTGGGCATTAGGGAAAATATAGTGTGGAGGCAGCAGCCAATGCTTCAGCTGATCGGGGTCAGGATGGCCAGTGAGCACTGACAGAAGAAAGCTCTTCCGGGGAGGCAGGTTCAATGATGCAAACAGCTCCAGACTCAGTGAAACAGCTCCGTTTATTTAGTGGGGGTTAGGGAAAATATAGTGTGGAGGCAGTAGCCAATGTTTCAGCTGATAGGTGGTCATAGTATGCTTTATTTACATGTGGCAGGGGAACCTATCATCCGACTATGGGGAAATGCCTAATTATCATATAGAAAAAACCTGGGGGTAGTTTTTACTCCAGGTAACTGTGTCAAAGGCCATGTTTCAAATGAGGCCAAGCATCCATGCTTGGCGGCACTTTCCAGGTAAGTCAGGTAGGAAGCCCCTGTTGAGAAAGGAGCCGACCTTAACAGCATGGTTCCCCAACAGTGGTCCATTCTGAGGTAAAGCATGATTGAAACCTACAGATTTTTATTATGATCGTTCTATAAATAACACACATACTTAAGAAACATCATTATCTTTGTGTTTTGACAAAAAATGATTAGTATAACATGAAAAATAACAATGGCTGAGAAGGGATTGCAAAGTGATTTTTAAATTTGTTTGTGTTTCTGATAAAAAATGCTCTAATACTTATTTTAAACAAAGCATACTTTATAGAAATATTATAAGTACAACCCATTATTCTTTTCTAACTTCCAAAAAATTATATTTAAGAGGAAGTCTTAAAAGCTCCACATTCCATTTTTTCCTATGCCTTGTTTAAAAATGGTATTGCACATAATTATAATACAATAACAGCATCCAAAAAACTTAACCACACTCCTATGCTTCCACCCATTTCCAGTTGAACAAGTATCCTCCAACATGTACTAAAATGGGACATTTGCAGAAACAAATTTTTTGATCAACAATTTGCAATGCTCTAGTCTGGTTTGGGACACGTGGGGACATTGCCTACATGAATTAATAAGGTAAAACAGACTAGTCCAGTCCTGTTCTGGATTCTAGATAAAAAATAGCACTGTGACCTTTCTTACCTAGTTAATATGTGCTACTTAGCTCTTAAGGTAAGTCACTTGTATCATGCATGTGTATTTGTGTGTATGTGTGTGTGTGTGTGTGTGTGTGTGTGTGTGTGTTATATTTTCAATCTCAGAGGTGAAATGGGGCACCCAGATGATGGAATCCCCATTATTTCTCACTATCTCTGAAACAGTTACTATAATTTGCAGGACAAATGACAGCACTGGTAAGAGATTACCCAGTATCAACAGAAGCAGGATTAGCTTCTGATACACTATACAACCAGATGGTATCTGGAATTCCATTGATCATCAGTGGCAGTGAGTGTATAAGAGACTTTATCCTCACCATCAGCAGTCTGCAGCCTGAAGATAAAGCAAATTATTATTGTCATTTCTATTGCACTACCACTCACACATTGATACAAGTCATAATATTAACTATTTAAGGAAGTAAGGAAAGGGAGGCTATGATGCCCAAACTTCTTCTGTCCTGGTATGTCAAGCTGCTAATTGTTTCTTAGGCAACAGCTATGGAGTGAAAGTCACTATGAGGTTGGTTAGAAATGCGAAACAATGTTCCTGTGCTCTTATATCTTTTATGATCACTTTTTAAAATATTAATCTGAAGTGTGGCATCACTTGACAGTCATATGGTAAAACAGAAAGCTATGTATAGTCCAAAAGGGACTGCTTTTACACAAGGAATTTTTATTAGATTGGTAGTTGCTTAACGTTTTATAATATTCTATGATTTGAGGCTGAATTCTTAAAAATGCTCATATATTAATAATTTTTGCCAAATCTTTTATCACTACAGTTGGGGGTTCTGGAATCATTGTGAGTGGATCCTGGTGTGAAACCTAGATTTCTGGGGACAAGACCTTGGGAATACCCAGTCTATGGGCATTTATGCTCTTGGTCACTGATTTCAGGCATACCATGTTATCTGAGTGTTTCCAACATGTCATTCCTCCCATCAACAAATGAATCTCTGAAAACATAATCTAAAGTAAATGTATCTTTTTTGAAGTTTTTTTTCTAACAGGTATTTTGATCAAAACCATCCAGGAAGAAATTATGAAATGAATTGGTATTTTAAGGAAGTTGATACTAGGAATATAGTGTTCTCTGGTATTTCTTCAGAATGTGTCTACCATTAAATATGGTCTCCAAAGGCTGCTGTCCAAAAGAATTTTAAAAAAGCTCAGAAATGTGGTCTTGATGCAATTTGTACTTTCTACCACATTACTGATGACTCTCCATTCCTGTTCTCTGCTAGTGTATTCAACTGTATGCAGATTCTCCTGAAGGCTGATTTACATAAGAGAGTCCCTAACTATGGAAACTGTAGGAAAAAATGAGTATCTGAGAACAATGCTTCCAGAAATACTAGTAATGATAGGCAATGAACAAGCAGATACCATCACCTGCAAGTCTTAACAACTTATTAAGTTATAATGTAAACAGAAAAGAATGGATGACATGAAATTCCAGAAATACTAGTAATGATAGGCAATGAACAAGCAGATACCATCACCTGCAAGTCTTAACAACTTATTAAGTTATAATGTAAACAGAAAAGAATGGATGACATGAAATATAGAACAGAACAACTTATTAAGTTATAAAGTAAACAGAAAAGGATGGATGACATTAAATATAGAACAGTGTTTTAAAAGGATTTCCTACATGGCACACAGTAATTAAAAGTACCAGACTGGCGGAACTAACCTTCTTGGATGTTTAGCAAACATACTTTGAGGCTTATACTAATTTGGTCAGAGGGACATAAAGGAGAGGTTTTGCTCCTTGCCCTCCTAGGTTGACTGATTCCAGAGGACTATTAGCATCTCTCAAAATGTCCTGAAATTGTGGTGGGTCATCAGTCCTCTTGATTGAGGTGGCCATGGAAACTCCACAAGATGGTCTTGAACCAGCATCCTGTCTACAAAGATGGGGGTCAACACAGAGGAATCATTCCCTCCATGCTTCCAAGCAAAGCCAGCCATGATCGAAAAGGACCTTTGACTTATCTTCACCTAGGTGGAACTGGTAAAAGAAAGGACCCAGGGCCTCCTCCCAAGCCCATGTGACCCCTGAGGAACAGATCCTCAAACGACCTTAAGAGTAAAAATAAATTGTTTTTTCTGGGCCAACTCTATGGCCTTAAACACCCCAAAGGAAAGTATAACCAAAGATTAAAGGGGCCAATATAATTTTTTAAGAGTCCATATTTACATCTAAAGGCTACATAACAAGCAACAATGCCAGATAGGAGATACTGTCTTTTGAGTTGTTGTGCAAGGTGGCCCAAGGGAATCCCAGATAGTAACCCAGCATAGAACAGGGAGAATGAACAGTAGACCCAATATCTAAAGAAATATTGACAACTGATTGCTGCTAGATTAGGATCAGTTGACCTTTCAAAACAAAGAACTTTAGATAGGCTAACTAGATTCACCAGATGGACAAGTACTGGGGAATGGCTGGGTGTGCCAACAACACAGTAGACTGTATCAGGGATATCAGAGTATAAGGGCTCTAGTGGGGGGAGGGAGGCTATGGGAGAGTGCCATATGGGAAGTGGGTGTATAGTTGAATAAGATGGTTTGGGATGTTCTGTGTGATACACACACACACATAAAAATCAACAAATTATAAAAAATGAATTATATTTGACAAAGAAACATATAAATTTATGTCATGTTTATTAGTAGAGGTGATAAACATTACCATTAAAATTTACCTGTTGACTTTGTAGTCATAAACAGGTGCCAAGTAGCTGAGTGCATGTGATTATGAATAGTATAATCAGATACATACAGATGAGAGACACATGTGCCAACATCTCATTGTTATTAGCAAAAAAATTAGTCTTTCTGTAAGCAACAATGTATTACAGGGCTTATACAGAATTCAGTATTGTATAACTGTATTAATTCAACAGTGAACCTAAAAATTTTATTGCTGCTTTTGAAAGAGATGTATCTTTGCTTTGGAAACTGTTTTTTAGTATGTTAAAGCTGTAATGAAATGCTTCTTCTAAAGAAATAAATAATTATCCAGGCGTGGTGGCACACAACTTTAATCACAGCACTTGGGAGGCAGAGGCAGAGGCAGGCAGATCTCTGTGAGTTCAAGGCCAGCCTGGTCTACATAGTGAATTCCAAGACACAAATAAATAAATAAATAAATAAATAAATAAATAAATAAATAAATAAATAAATAAAAGAATTTCCTACAACACACAATTTCCTTATTACTCAAAAATTTCCAGAAAATAAACTAGTAGCTCATATATTTATGTAGCAATTTATTTTGTTATTTTTTTATGTGTATGAGTGTTTTTAATTCCCTGCTTTTGTTTTGGGTTTTTGTTTTGTTTTTGATTCATGGTCTCACTATGTAGCACTGGCTTGCCTCTAACTCTTTATGGGTACCAGTATGGCCTCAAACTCAAAGAGAGGTGCTTGCCTTTGCTTTCCAACTACTGGGATGAAAGGGATGAATCACTACGTCTTATTCTCTGTGCATGAGTGTTTTGTTTGCATGTAAGTGTACCATGTAAGTGCAGGGCCTACGGAGACCAAAAAGGGCTTTTATATCCCCTTGAACTGGAGGATTGGAATCTGTCATATGGCAGCTAGGAGCTGAAACTAATTCTTCTGTAAGAGCAGTAAGTACTCTTAAACTCTAAGCCATCTTTCCATGCTGCTAATTCATATTTCTAGCAAGTCACCTGTTGCACAGTTGCTGTTGTTGACTACTGGTCAACAACAGCACTGGACTGATTTTAAAGACAGTCCTTTTTTTTTTTATATGACTTCATATACAGTTGAGCAATGGCAAGCTTTCCAATGAGATTTGAGAGAAATGGAGAATGTGTCATCCACCTGCAAATGGAGATGGATGCACACAAGAGGTGAAGATTTTCAGATCACCAGTATGGTGTTGCACTCATAATGGGGCAATAGCACCACATTCCTCAGGAGAAGGGACAAGTAGGTCTCGGGAGCATATGCTTAGGCAGGCAATACCTTCACTGACAGGTCAGCTCTAGCAACTAATCAAGCAACAGAATATCTATCTCCTAATATCAGTGTAGTCTCTGTTTTTAAAATGTATTGTGTTTCTATTTTGCTATGTGATCACAGATTATGAGTCAATACAAATGCATCAGATGTAGTAATCTTTAAAATTAATGAAATTAAGAAAGGGATGGCTATTCCTCTGGTACTGAGGAAGAGGAAAATGATAGAGATTTGGGATGCAAAGAAATTTCCTACCTGCTTCTGTTAATACCTGTGAATGACCTTCAAAGCCTGTATGTCCTCAGCCTACAGATGCATACAGAAGCAGCTGAGCTATTCCAGCTCAACACTTCTGCTTCCTGAGTAGTTCATGTTATGACTTGTATCACTGTGGGAGGATTACTACAGGTCTGTAGACAGTAAAAAGTTGCATCACCTTCAGACTCCAGGCTGCTGATGGTCACATAATATTCTGTTCCAGATCCACTGCCACTGAACCTCAACGAAATTCCAGTTACCAAATTGGAAGCACCATAGATTAGAAGCTCATGATATTTTTCTGGTACCAAGACAACCACTTCCTAATGTCCTCACTGGCCCTACAAGTGATGGTGACTGTGTCTCCCAGAGATGCAGAGAGGGCAAATGGAGTCTGAGTCATCTGGATATCACATCTAGCACCTGATACTAAGAACAAAAAAGAAATATCCACATGATTAAGCACATCAGAAGAGAAAATACCTGAAAGACCAGGAAGTACTCACCACAGCGGGCTAAGTCAGTGGTCAGTGCTATCCCTCCTTACCTGAAAGCCAGAGTAGCAGGAGTGCCAGGATCTTACCTGAAGTCTACATGCCATATTTTACCTTCACGCTGACTCCTACAAACGTTGTGACCAGTGCATTAATAATCCCTGAGGGTAGTCAAGGGCCTGTGCTCTGGGCACATGCAAATCAGCAGGGATTTTAGAGAGCTGGGAGAAGCTGCAAGGATGACTCATCCAGTAACTGAACTCAGGCCCAGGTTCCCCACATGTCCCAGGACACAGGAACTTGTATAGATTTTTACAAAGAATAGCTTGTGCTATGGGGGCAAAAGGAGAGTGTCAGCATTATGTCCCAAAGGTAGAATGTTATTTTACATAATTCCCACCTGTAAATATGCTTTCACTGATAGTGTCCCTTCTCAGACATAGCTATTCATCATGACACACTCGAAGAAATGAAGGAAAGTGCATGGGCTCCCTGGTGAATGTCAACATTATTGATCACCAAGTGCCTTCTACTTTGTTCCATATCTAGGATATAGTTAGTGTGAAGAAGAGCAGAGTAGTAACAACCACAACCACAACCAGAAAGTTGTGTCTTACAAACAGGCCATGCTAGACTGCCATCTCTAGCCAAGCAATCTGTCTTGCTTGGTTTATAATGGCATTGCCACATTACCTCCACAATGGCAGCCAAATTTAAAAGATATAAAGAGGAGGAGCTCCCCTCATCACTCTGCTAAGAAGATTCATGTCTCCTCTTAGTGTTTCCTGGATGCTTCAGGTTGTGATTTATGCTATTTCTCTTGTCTTCACTCAAATTATTGTCTCCAAAAGTAGAGGTCCTCTCACAGCCAAGCACTCATTAATAACCTTGAGTGTCTTTTTCCTCTAATTCTTAATTTATACCACTATCAAATTTGGCCCAGCTTCTAATGAAATGCTGTTCTCAGTGGCTACAATTAACAGAGGGGGAGCTCAGCAGAATTAAAAATGAACCCTATAGAAATAAAAGGAGAAGCTTTTCCTTAGAAACTGTAACCACAATGAAATTAAAGGTGTCTCTTCTTGGGTCAGACATCAGCGGGCTGAAGCGAGAAAAGCCTCTGTGAAGAAGTCAGAGAAGGTGAAGTAAATGCACATGCAGTTCTATAACGATGGCCAGTGAGCACACAGGGACATCAAAGAATAGCAGTCATGTGGAAATAGGCCAGGTAACATGGCTGCCGAGGGAGTGAAGGGGATTGTAACAACTGGAGATTGGTTTTCAACAGGTTCAATAAGAAGATTAATATGCAAATGTGAGGGAATGGACTTCTGTGCTAATAAAAAGGCTTTAAATATTTGAAAATGAATGTTTAAATTGTGCATTCTGAGCATAGAACAAGAAATAACAATTTAAAACTTCATTGTAGATAGAAACAAGAATGTGTTTCTGTGAAGATTAAAGAAGGCCATAGATAATGTCTCCTTGTGTATAATGGAGTCATCCATTCAATCATCAGAATATTTTAAAACTATTTTATTGATTGTAGAATTTTGTACAATGCATTCTGACAATAATAAAATTCCCTCAACCATGTCCTTCTACCGTACTCCCACAATCCCTGCCATCTTCATTTCCTCTATTATTATTTGCCTTTTTAAGAAGGCCTATTGAGTCTAATACGTGTTTCCCAATTCTTCTTGGATGGGGTCCTATCCCTTGTAGTCTGGTCATGCTATCAGATGTCATGCCAGCAAGGAAAACTGGCTCACCATCTCCCAAGATGTATCGATTAACAATAGCTCCCCAGTTAAGGATGGGACGTCTTGTTCGCCTCTTCCGTTCATGCTGGGTTCCTGCCTAGCTTGTGTTTGGACAGGTCTCATGTATACTATCAGAAATATTTGAGGTGATATGTGTAACTACCCTGTGGTATCCAAACAATAGCCTCCTTGTATTTATCTACAGCCTCCAACTCTTACAATTGTTCCACACACACCCCTTCCACAATGATCCCTGAGCCTTGGAATGCACGAGACCTGTGCAAAGCCAATCCAGATAGGGACTCAGCATGGATTGGGAGTAGGGGGAGGCAGAAAACCTCAGCCCTCGGTGCAGCTCTATCGGCAATTAATAGATGCTGGGAAAGGGAAATACAATTAGTTTCCCTTGCTGGCATGATGCCTGGTAGGCTGACCAGACTCCAAGGGATAGACCCACAACCAGGAACAATTGGGAAATACAGATTAGACTAGATAGGCCTTTAAAAAAAGATAGGCCCAAAGGGGAGGTGAGAAATGGGTGGTGGGCCAGCAATAGATTGAGAAGTATTTGAGACTAATTGCTGCTGGGTGAGGGAGAGTATGACTTACATACAACCACTGGATGGGCTGACTAGACTCCAGTGGACACATTTACACTGAAGGACACTTGGGTATAAGCTCCTGAATGAATAGGACTCAGCATGCATGGCAGAGTTCATAGAGTTTGGTGGCATTGGGGGGGGGCGTGGACAGAGGAGGGGTCTGGATGTGATTGGGAAATGTACGAAATTTTAAAAGCTCAATAAAAAGATTAAATAAATAAATAAAAATGGGGGCAGGGATCCAACAATGTTCTGTATGCTGCTTTGTTAGCATTTCCATAACAAAATTCTGCAGCTTGGACAACATAAAATAATCTCTCATGCCTTAGAGGATAGAAGTTCAATTTCTACGTGCATGCACTTGTGATTCTTCCTGGGGTTTCTGCCCTTGGCTGGCTGATGGAACATTTTCATTGTGCCTTCTTTTGGTATACAGGGAATCTCTCCTCTTCTCCTCATCTGTCTCCCTTTTCATGAACCATTCCCCAAGACCCCTCATTCTTTTTCCCATCTGTAAGAATTTTTCTATTGAAATGCACCTATCTAAAAGTTCAAAGCTGGGGACTGGACCCAGAGTACCCAGGACCCATATGGTGGCTATCAACAATCTGTAACCCCAGGTCCAGGGGATCTGTCACCCACTTCTGATGCAAAATGGATCATAAGATTATGTGGGCACTGCAAGACACAGGTGAGCTTACATACATGCAGACATAACACTCATACACATAAAATAAAAATAAATAAGGTTTTAGAAATTCAAAGATAGCATTCATTTATGAGGGAGTACATCCATATTTTGCCTTTATCTGGGTTTCCTCACTTTGATTATTTCCAGTTCTATTCATTTACTTGAAAATTTCATAATGTTATCTTTCTTAGCAGGTGGATGACATTTCATTGTGTCATCATACTTTCATTATGCATTGATAAACACATTCAACAAAATAGCAGAATTTAAAACTAAAACACAAAACCTATCATCTTCCTACATAACAGCAACAATATAATAAGAAAGATATTAGGGAAATGATCTGATTCACAATCCACTCAAATT
>NW_008355645.1:0-1364 GCF_000622305.1 Nannospalax galili | reverse complement strand
GTGCAAATGGTCTAAATATAATAAAATTAAATTGTATGAAATTGGCAAAAAAATCAATAAAAACCTTAAAAAATAAAACAGTATGGTAATTGCATAAAAATCTTGATCAATGTAATATAATTGAGAATGTAGATTTTAGCAAAGTACTTAAAGTCACTTTATTTTTGAAAAAGCATCCAAAAATACACACCGAAAAAGACTCCGTGTTCATCAAATGATGTTAGTGAGCTGGGTAGCTGCATGTATAAGAACCAAATTAGAACCTCATCTCTTACCCTGCATAGTCCTCAACTCCAAATGGATCAAGGACCCAAATGTAAGACCTGATACCTTGAATCTGTTGGATGTTAAAGTAAAGAATACATTGGAACTTAAAATTACAGAAAACAACTTTCTGAACAGGATTGAAGTAGTGCATTCAATACACCGAACAATTTAACAATGGGAACTTACAGAAGTAAAAACATTCTGTACAGCAAAGGACACCATCATTTGAGTGAAGAGGCAAACTATAGAATGTATAAAATATTCTTTACCAGCTCTACCACTAGCAGAGGTTTAGTATGTGGACTATACAGATATCTCAAAGAAGATGAAATAGAAAAATAAAAGATCAGTACCAGAAAAAGACTCCCTCTTTTTTAATCTATTGAACAGGGGGTCCCATAGACCCTCCAAAAATGCTGTGCATTGGGGCTGGAGAGATGGCTCAGCTGTTAAGAACACTGACTGCTCTTGCAGAGGACCTGGGTTTGATTCCCAGCACCTACATGGCAGCTATGAACCAACTTTAACTCCAGTTCCAGGGGAACCTGGAGCCCTCTTATTACCTCTGCAGCATTGCACGACACAGGTACACTCACATGCATGCAGGTTTCTCATTTACCAACCAGAAATTGATGGTAAGATTCTTTTGCTGAAGACGCTACACACATGAGCTGCAGAAGAAACGGAAAAAACAAGTTGGTGCTGACTGCAAAGACTCATTTATATTGCCTAGTTTTCATGTGGTGGAAGGTGCTATGTGTACTACTGCAAGAGAAAATTCTTTACTAATCTTACAAATCTGTGAATACTGTGAGTTACAACAATAACTGATCTGGCAAGATAAACCCACTAGTGCAATGGTGGCATGAATATTATGTTCGTAATCAAGCATATTCTAATTGGATTTAAGTTCCACCTCACAGAAAGAAGCTTTACCTGATATTGATATTAGGCCTAGGAACCTGTGACTAGATAGGATAGATCCTAATGCTATTATTCTGCTAAATAAATAAGTCATAATGACTTATTGCTATGCCCATACATTGATGTCTTAACTCTCATCAGAGAAGTTTTCTTATGCAGCAGATGGTGATTAA
>NW_008355644.1:1339041-1367929 GCF_000622305.1 Nannospalax galili | reverse complement strand
GAGCTGTGCCAGGCGATCTCCGGGGGCAATGGTCTGTATGCTGGCCTGGGCAGAGGCAAGTATTTTAAGCTCGCCTGTAAAGTCACTATCTATAATCCCGGGGGCCATGTGAACTCCCCTAAGTGTGGAGCTAGCTCTTCCCAATATTAAGCCAAACATCTGAGAAGGCAAAGGGCCATGGACTCCTGTAGCTAGGATCTGAGGGCCTGTCTCAGGTGTTAGTACTGAGTAGGTGGAGGCACAGAGGTCCAATCCTGCACTGCCTGCTGTGGCACGCCAGAGGTCTGAAACAGATTGGTGGGCATTGGGGGTTGGGGGTTGCTGTAGGGGGAATCTGAGTAGGTGGGGGGACAAACCGAATAGCCCCTGGGCCTGTCTTCTGAGTAGGGGCATGGGGCCGGCCCCACTGGAAGTTTCCCGACTGTTTAGGGGGTAAAGGTTGTCCTCGTATGTTTATTTTAGACTTGCATTCAGAGGCCCAGTGTTTGCCTCTGAAGCAGCGCAGGCACAAAGAGGAGGGAGGAGGGCACTCAGAAGCAGGCGCACGAGGAGCAGTACACTCAAAGCGGAGGGAGAAGGGCGCTCAGAAGCAGGCGCATGAGGAGCAGTACACTCTCTGAAAAAATGGCCAGGTTTGTTACAATTAAAACAAGTTTTTGGAGGCTGGCCAATACCTACGCCTCTGAGGGCAGCTCCTATAGCGATCCCCATAGCATGAGAGGCAGAATTAATACCAGCACAGAGCTTAATGTAGTCTGAAAGGGAGCTGTGCTTGTGAGGGCACAAAGCCTCTTGACAGGCAGGGTTGGCGTTTTCAAAGGCCAGATGTTTATTAAAAGGACTATCAGCCTCACCATCTCCAAAAAGCCTTTCGGCTGTTTCATTTAATCGGGCAATAAAGTCACTGTATGGTTCATCTGGTCCTTGCCTGATCTTTGTCAAAGAGGTAGTAGCAGATCCCTTAGGGGGCAGGCGCTTCCACGCTCCAAGGCCGGCCTGTTGGACCTGAGTTAATAAGCCGGGAGGAAAGCAGGCTTGGACCTCATTAGTGTTATAAGGGCTGTCTCCCATAAGTTTTTTAAAGGACCAGGTTTTTGAAGATAATTTTTTCTCATTACGGCAGGCCAATTCCCTGCAATTTTCCATATACTCAGTTCTCCATTGAACATAGCCGCCGCCCATGAGCGCGCCCCGCACCAGCCTATTCCACTCGTTTAGGGTAAGCCACTTATCAGTATAACTCTCCAAGAGTGTTAGAGTAAAGGGAGCAGTGGGGCCATTAGTGGTGACCGCGGACTTTAACTTCTCTAGGTATTTTAAATTTAGCCTTCTATATTTTTGGCAAGGATTATGAATGTCACCATCATCCCTATCATAACCATCGCCCTCTGAGGCAGAGTTGCCATCCTCTTGGGGAGGCAGACAGGAGGAGTCTACACCTTCCTGGTCCTCCTCCCCTTCAGATTCTTGCCCCTTTTCCTGAGTTTTCCTCTGATTATGAGTGACAGGAAAGGCCAAGACAGGTTTAGTATGAGAGGTTCCTTTTTTTTAGCAGGGACCAACCTTTTGTGCAATGGGAAAGTAAAGGAAGTGAGTTCTTTTGTAACTTCTTGTAACTCTCTCATTAAGTGGAGTTGCTCTTTTCGTTCTGCTAGTGTCCTGCGGAGGTTTGAAAGTTTAGTAAGGGCCTCCCTTTGGGCGTTTTGTAGCAGAAGATCATTGGGGAGAAGTTCCTCTGTTAAAGCGGGAGCACATATAGCAGAGGAATATGAAGGAGGAAAAAATGGCGGGGGCTGGGCAAGCAGGGCAGAAGCTCCTACCGGAGACCAATCAGAATTATGGTATTTGATTGTCTCATCTTTTAAGGTGGCCTCCTCCTCGGGTGTTAGTTGAAAATCTTTTAAGGAGGGGTAGATCTGCTTAAAGGGGGCTGTTTTTAAATCTGAATTTTCTGTCTCTTTTTTGCAGAGGTTACTTTGGGCCGTGACTAGTTTTGGGGGGTCCTCTGAGGTAGGGGCCTCCTCTGAGTCTTTAAGAACTTTTTCTCCTTCTTTTAAAAGACTCTTTAAGTCAGGGGAGTGATTATAAACCTTGAGAATATCGTTAATCAAATTCCAGTATGAAAAGGCAGAGACTGGGACCTTTTCAGGCCCAAAGGTATTATAGTAATCTTGGAGGCAGTTACCAACGCGCATCCAGTGCTTCTCATCTATAGTTCCTTCTTGGGGGAACCAAGGGCAAAGTTCCCCAATATATTCAAGAAATCTTTTTAAATCTTTCTTTTTAACCCTACTTCCCCGTGTCTTGAGAGAATCTTTAAGACCTTTTATGAATAGATCTTCCTTACTAAATTCTTGTCCCATGATTAAGTCCTACCATATTGTCGCTGTGAAGAAATCTCCCTCTGAATCTGTATCACAGCTGGGTAAGGCTGCAGTGACTCTTATGTGAGCTGGTGCTTAACCTTTCTCAGGCTGCGGTGGCTCAGTGCCGTCGGTTGGGGCCACCCATACAATCAGTGACGTTCCAGGGGATCCTGGGGACTTCGAGCCCCATGTTCTGGGCACCAGTTGCCCCGACCTGCAGGGTGAGAGATGGAGACTCGAACTCCCAGGGATCTGGAATGATGGAATGACAGCAAGACAAAGAACTCCGATCAAGCTGCAAAAGTTTATTTTTCCACAGGGATTCTTATACGGGCTGAAGTGGGAAATTAGCTGGGGAAGGGGAAGGGAAGGTATTGTCTCAACGGGTTAATGAATGTCCCTTAGGATAAGGGGAACTGGCACTGTGAGTCTGGTTGCAGGATGAGGAAATTGATGGTTGCTTAATTGCTTATCTTGAATCATCGAAAAGGTTGCTTATCTTAGGGGGCAGGGAGGACTGATTAGCAAGTTTTCTGGAGGCTGCTTGCCCTGGGGGGCAGGGAGGGCTGCCAGGCAGCATGGTCTCCTACATAGTTGACCTGTCTAGTGGATACAGTGGGGTATTGAAGTCCCCTACTGTTACTGAGTTGGGGTTAATCTGTGTCTTAAGCCCTGTAGTGTTGTTCTTATGAATTTTGGTGCACCAGATTTTGGTGCATGTATGTTAAGGATTGTAATATCTTCTTGGTTAACTGTTCCTTTGCTGAGAATGAAGTGATCCCCCTTATTTCTTCTGATTAGTTTTACTTTGAAGTCTATTTTTTCAGATATTAGAATTGCAACTCTTGCTTGTTTCTTAGTGCCATTTGCTTGGAATATTCTTTTTCATCCATTTACCTTAAGGTAGTTCCTGTCCTTGAAGGTGAGATGGGTTTCTTGCAGACAGCAAAGAGATGGATTTTGTTTCTTAATCCATTCACTTAGCCTGTGTCTTTTGACCGGGGAGTTCAGTCCATTTAAGGTTATTATCAAAAAATGTGTATTGATTGCCATCATTTTGATTGCTGTTTGTGTTCTCTAATTTTGTGTTTCCTAGATTATACCTTTATTTATTTTCTTTCATTGCCCCTGGGGTATAGTTATTTCTCTCTCTGTTCATTCTCTGTATTGCTTCAAGTACTTTTTGAGGGGCTGGTTTTGTGGACATATATTCTTTCAGGCTATTCATGTCATGGAAGATTTTTCTTTCCCTCTCAACTATAATAGACATTTTTGCTGGGTAAAGTATTCTGGGCTGGCATCTATTGTCATGTAGAACTGGAAATACCTTGGTCCAAGCTCTTCTGGCTTTCATAGTTTGCATTGATGAGTCAGCCCTAATTCTGATGGGCTTTCCTTTGTATGTGTCTTGTTTTTCTTTTGCTGCTTTCAGTATTCTCTCTTAGTTCTGTACATTTAGTGTTTTTACTATGATATGTTGAGGGGATTTTCTTTTCTGATCCCGTCTATTTGGTGTTCTATGTGCTTCCTGTATTTGTATGGGGATCTCTTTCCATAATTTCAGCGAATTCTCTTCTACACTTCTGTATAAGATCTGGTCAACACCATTAACCTGAAATTCTTCTCCTTCCTCTATCCCTATGATCCATAGATTTGGTCTTTTCATGGTGTCCCACATCTCTTGCATATTCCATTCCTGTGTCTTTTTAAAATTTTCCGTAATCTTTGCTTGAGTGATCCAATTCTTCAACTTTATCCTCCAGTGTTGATATTCTGTTTTCTATTTCATTCACTCTAGCAGTGAGGCTTTCCCCCGTTGTTTCAAGTTGGCTTATTGAGTTTTACACTTCCTTCTTCATTTTGGCCTGAGTTTTCTTCAATGTTTCTATCTCCTTTGTGAATTCATTCAGAAGTTTATCCCCATCTTCTTTTAGCTCTTTGATTTGTTTATTCTTGTGTTCTTTAAATTTGTTGAATTCCTTGATCATGTTTATGATTGTTCTTTTAAATTCAGTGTCCTGAGTTATCTCTAGGGGGTCCTCTTTGTAGAACTCTCCTACAGGATTGGTGAAGTTTGGTGGGGACATAGTGTTTTGGCTTTCCATTTTATTATTCTTTCTTTGTGATTTTGGCATGTGAATTTCTTTTGTTGTTTATAATTCTGATATGAGAATTAAGTTGAGGTATGCTTCTGTTTGTATTATTCGGGTGCCTAGATCCTTTCTTTATTGGTTATTTAAAGCTGGTTGGTACAGGGTTCAGGTTCTCTCAAGTTTAATTTGAAGGGACTGATGGCTTCAGATCAGCTATTCAGGAGTACCCATAGAAGCCCAATTCAGGTTCCAGTCAGGTATACTCAGGCTTCCTTCACCATGTGGAGTCAGGAACTGGGTGCTCTCCGGCAGTCCCCTGTGTTCTCAGCCCCTATGCCAGAGGGAGGCCTGAGGGAGGCCAGAACTCGGCACTCTCTGGCAGTCTGATGAGATCAGAGCCACTACACCAATTGAGGTTGAAACCCACACTCTCAGGCTGTCTGCTAGGACCTCAGCCTTAGCCTACCACAGCCAGATTTGCCCTGGGGCCTTGAGAGGGGCCTCACAAAATCCCAGGTAAGGGGATGGGTATGGTGCAATGAGGGGAAGTTCACCACCATGTGCAGGCAGGATCCTGAAGCTCTCAGGCAGTCCCCTGCATTCTCAGGCCATCTGCCAGAGGGAGACCAGAGGGAAGCCAGAATTCAGCACTCTCTGGCAGTCTGCTGAGCTTCATTTCCCTTATAAGCTACCCCTCTGCAGACATTAGGTTGCTAGTTTTTACTCACTCTGAAGTTGAGACCTAGTCCCCCAACCCATTAAACTCTTGCTTTGCCAGAGTCCTCTCTGTTTCTGTTTCACGGCGATGCTCACCCCGCCACCTTTTTTTTTTTAATTTAATTTTTTTGGAGGGTGTCTTTTTGAAACAGGATCTCCCTGTGGTCCCAGGTGGCCTGAAACTCAGTATGTAGACCAGGCTGGCCTAGAACTCACAGAGATCTGCCTGCCTCTGCCTCCCAAGTGCTGGGACTATAGGCATGCGCCATCATGCCCAGCCCCCTGCCACCTGCCACCTTTTTTTTTTTTTAAAAAAAATCTAACTTTTAGTATTTATGTGGAGAGAGAGAGAGAGAGAGAGAGAGAGAGAGAGAGAGAGAGAATGAACATGCACATATTATGGCATGGGTGTGGAGGTAAGAGGACAGCTTGCAGTAATTGGTTCTCTCCTTCTACAATGTGGGTCCTGGGGATTGAACTCATGTCATCACACTTGGCAGCAAGTGTCTTTACCCACTGAGTTGTCTCACCAGCCTGCTAGTAGGTACTTTTAAAGTATCATTTCTCTCTTCACAGCTAACATTCATTATGTGCTTACACACACAGTCCAATCACATTTTTAAATTCTAACACATGTATCCTTACAAAGTAGGTCCTAATTCTATCATACACATGAGAAAAATGAGGCACAATAAGATTGCATAATTTCCCCAAGTTTAAGTAGCTGATTAACAGCATGCCTATGTACTGAACCCAGGCAGCCTGTCTCAGAATGTATACCTAACACCAGTGAACTCTATGACATATCAGCAGTGATGGGACAGAGACACAGCTCCACACAGCCACTCCCAGCAGCCTGAGCAGTTCCCCTAGACTTTCAGGAATCCTGACTCAGGCCAAACTGGAATACATAGCTTAGACACTCAAAAGAATTTCAAGACTAATTGGTTTATGATGAAGCAGAGGTGGAGATTTCATTAAAGATATTTTAATATAGGTTTAAGCATGAGGGTTAAGAGAAAAGAGCTCAGAAAAAGGTAAGACATACCTAGTTGGGATGTGTGCATCCCAAGGGAGAGTAAGGGAAAGATGTACCCAAGTGTGGGCATGGGCTTCTCAAGAGAGAGTCAGCAATTAAGTGTCTTAGCACTTGGTGACTCTTAGGTTACATTACAACAAGGTTGCCTAGAAGATTTTTCTCCCTTCTTTTCTCTCTCTTGATTAGTGAGATAAGTGAGGTGAGATGCCTGGATGGAGCCACTGGGGTTTCAAAAGGGATTGGTGCAGGCCCTTTCCCTGTGAATGTGGCTTCCAGTCAACCTCCTAGAGAAGTGTAGGATTATGTCTGGGAGGGGAGAAAGGCCTTGAGCTGCTTTTATTTTTCCTGGGACCTTGCTGCATTGATAGCAAAGCTTTAAATGGATTCCCAGATGAGGGAACTTTGTTCCCCTTCTCATGTCCCCCCAATTTATTTGTCTTTCTATCCTGCCTCATTATATACACTACTCCATGTTCCTAGAATGAGTGGCAATGTTATCTCTCTACTATAGATGAAGAAACCAAGCCCAAGAGAAGTTATGCAATTTAGTCAAATTATACAGCTTGTAAATGGGGGAGCCCAGAACTGAACCCAGAGATGCCACCCAAAGGTTCTCACCAGTGCCTCCTCCTGACTGATGAAAACAGGAAGAGAGACCTCAGACTTTCAGGGTGGAGTTGATCTTGGAGGCCTCCATTTATAGATACGATGAAAGTGTCAACAATGATGTTTAAAGAGTTCAAAATGTGGAGCTAGGGAGATGACTCAGAGGTTAAAAGCACTGACTGCTCTTGCAAAGGACACAGGTTCAGTTCCCAGCATCCTCATAGCAGTTAATAATAACCATCCATAACTCCAGTTCCAGGGTATCTGGTGCATTCTTCTGGCTTCCATGGGCATTGAAACATGTGGTGCACCTACAGATATGTAGACAAACACTCATACACGTAAAATTTAAAAAATATATATTTGAAGCCGGGCATGGTGGCGCATGCCTGTAGTCCCAGCACTTGGGAGGCAGAGGCAGGTGGATCTCTGTGAGTTCAAGGCCAGCCTGGTCTACATAGTGAGTTCCAGGACAGCTGGGGCTACAGGGAGACCCTGCTTCCAAAAGACTATATATATATATATTAAAGTTCAAAACATACCTCTCATACAAATATGTGGGAAACACATACAAGGGAATATAGTATGTGACTCAGAGAGCCAGCAGAATGTCCAGATTCATCCAAAAATACAGAGAATATTCATCATCACTTGTGCTGGTTGGTTTCTGTCAATTTGGCACAAACTAGAGTCATCTAGGAAGAGGGAACCTCAAGTGAGGAACTTCATCCATTGGACTGGCCTGTGCCTCTGTCTGTGGGGTATTTTCTTAATTGTTAATTGATGTGGGAGGGCTCAGCCCAGTGTGGGGAGTGTCATTCTTGGGCAGGTGGGCCTGAGCTAAATAAAAAAGGAAGCTGAGCAAGTTGGGAAAGAAGCCAGTGAGCAGCATTTCTCCATCGTCTGCTTCAGCTCCTGCTTCCAAGTTCCTGCCTGACTTTTCCCAAAGATGGACTGTGCCTTGAAAGTATAAGATGAAATACACCCCTTCCTCCTGCAAGTTGGTTTTGGTCAGTGTTTTATCACAGTAATGGAAAGCAAACTAGACCATCACTGAAATGAAGGATGCTGAGATAAGATTGCTAAATTATCTGCAAAATGGATTACATTATGAGTTAGCAAACTATAACCTTTGGTTGACTAATGGGCAGGAAGCATATACAGTGTGGATACACTGAACAAAAGGATGATTACAACCTGGATACAATAGAGCAGGACTGTGTATGATTTAAAACTTATTGTTTCTGTTTTTTTTCTTTTTTTCATTTAATATCAGGCTGAAGTTCAGCATGTGTAACTGAAACTATAGAAAGAAAACCTTGGATAAGGGAAGAAAACCATATATTTTATCTAAACACAATGGTGTTGAGCCATCCAAGACCTGTACATTGTTAGAGAGAATGATAATTAAGATGAGAAGACCGATCACCAAGTTCATCAGTTTGTGTGCTTCTGTAAATCCCTATATTCTCTGAGCCAAAGTTTTGTCATCTGTGAAGAAGTTTTTTTTAAGGGGGTAGGGAATGGGGAGATGGCTCAGTCTGTAAAGTGCTTTCCAAGCAAGCATGAGGAGCTGAGCTCATATCCCTAGCACCCATGTTTAAAAAGCCTAGTACAGTGGCCTACAACTATAATCACAGGTCTGGGAAGTGGAGACAGGAGGATCCTTGGCTGGCTGGCTTGCCAGCCTAGCCGAACTGGTGAACTCCAGCTTCAATGAGAGACTGCTCTGAAAAAATGAAGTTGACCCTCAAAGACTCAGGGAGTCAACATTGCCCAGAAGAGGGAATGGAAAGAACGTAGAACAGAAGATGGGAAGAAGTGCTGTGAGGTGCTGTCTTTGGGATGTGGCATGGCCCTTGCACCCATGAACTCATGGCAGCTGTGATTACCAGCACAGGCTAGCCAACAAGATCAGTCTACAGTCCATCAGGCAGCACTGATTGGACTCTTTGGTTTATTTACTTATTTTTTTAAAAAGGAGCTGGGACATGAATGTGGAGATTGATATATCTGGGGGTAGTGGTGTTACTAGAAATTTTGGGGAGTCCCTTAATTGTTGCTAGATGGTACCAGGGAAATTTGAATTCTCTCTTGGAGTTCTTAGTCTCATTAATAAAATAATTTAAAAATAGACTTAAGTGTAAGCTGGAGGACCATTCTATTAGAGTTTAAAAGAAAAACCCCAAGCAAGCAAGCTATAAATCTCAGCAGCTACCTAGAAGAAGAGGAGAAAAATCAACATGTACTTTCAGTTAAGCCTGCAAAAAGGTCAGTCACATGGCAGCAGGCAGCCACATGCCAGGGAGGGGGGATTTAGAGAAAGAGCAAGGAAGCCCAAAGGGTTGGAGAAAGCATGCTTAGAACAGAGATAGAAAGAAGAAAAGGAAAAGTTCTGCTTTTCTGGAGAAGTCAGAAAAGTGGGCAGACTTACAAAGCTGCATAGCTATCGCCCTGTAAGCTACTGTCTTGGGGGTAAGAATGCTGAGAAGGAAAACTACATTATCTATTTAAAGAGATGATTATTCTGCCGAACTCTTTAGCATGCCTTAAGGTGACCCACCTTCCCGAGGGGTGGTCCTTTGGCCTGGTGATCGACCAGCCTAACTGGAATGTTAGGTTTCCACCCAGGCCAGAGATTCTATCCTCTTGACCAGAAGGAAATGGTTTTCCCTTAATTGGCCCACAGTTGCTGCATCATCCCTTTCTGAAGAGGTAGCCCTAAAATCACTTAGGAAATGAGACAAAATTGGGGAATAGATACAACTTATTTTCACCATGAAAATTTTGAGATCCAGTTCCAAAGCTGTTCACCAAAGAAGTCCTCCAGTCTGGACTGGAGTTCTAGTCTCCATCCTCATGTCTAGCTTCCAAACAGGGGTGTTCTTTTCAGAGGAGATAAAAAAAACCAAAGATCTCTTCTGGAATTTCTGGTCAGAGAAGCAAGTACATTTCTAGATCTGCAGCTTTTAGGGTTCCTGCCCTGAGTTGCCTTTTCAGTTCCTATCTCCTGTTCTCATCATGAGAAGGCACTAGGATATAATCAAGATACACTCTATACATGCATGAAGTGGTCAAAGAATAAATGCAAAATACTCAACAGAAAAAATAATGACATGGAGAGCAACTGAGGAAGACACCTGATGTTGAGCTCTTGTTGCCACACAGAGAGACAGAAAGGGTTTTTTTTTATATTTTATTTATTTATATTTTATGTATATGAGTGTATTGGTTGCATGTGTGTTAGTGCATCCGTGTCTTGCGTGCTCATGGAGGTCAGAAGAAGGTGTCAGATCCCTTGGAACTGAAGTTATGGATGGTTACTAGCTCCCATGTGTGTGCTGGGAACTGAACCCAGGTCTTCACTGCTGAGCCCCCAGAGAGAAGGTTTTTTTGTTTTTGTTTTGGGTTTTTTGTTTTTTTTTTGGTTGTTGTTCCTGTTGTTGTTGTTGTTGTTGTTTTTAGACAGGATTTCACTGGCTGGTCTGAAATTCACTATATAGACCAGGCTGGCCTCCAACTCAAAGATCTGTCTGCCTCTGCCTACCATGTTTGGATTAAGACCGTGCACCACTACACATGGCTTTTTTTGTTGTTTGCTGTCTTCATTTTTTTTTTTTTAAATCTTTCAGTCATAATAATACCCTCTCTTAAATATCACAGGATTCCTACTAGGACCAACTAAGAGTGGATATGATAGGACTGAGTGGGTCATTGTTCTGGCTTCTGATTCTAGAGAGAACAACCATTGACCCCAGCCTCTGAAGGTTAAGGAAGGGGCTTTATGGAAGACTCAGTGTAGCAGGTGTACAAAACCTTCAGTGTTGTGATGTTCCCAGGTGCACTGCACATCCAAGTAAATTGGTGCCACCTGCAAGCTGACAAAACAAGGACTGTGAGTCTCCAAAGACCTACATCACATGAAGGATCCAAAGCCTCGTTAAAATGTATTTTTGACAATAAATCTTTGTAAGAACACAATGGCCCAGTGACATCTCACCAGCCACTCCAGGGTGAGTAGAGGTGCACATGTGACCCAGACTTCATCAGAGTCAGCACATTTTTCCCAGAAAGGACTGGATGGGTAAATATCTTAGGCTTAGTGAGCCATCTAGAGTTTCTCTCCTTAATTTTCTGGGAGACAGGGGGTGTAGGGTATCTCCAGCTAAGGCACAGCTTTCTCTCCCTCAAGTCAAGTACCTGGGGTTCCCTCTCACACCTACATCCCACCATTTAACTGTAGACAGGACAAAGTACCTAAGGTCTTTAAAGCTCCCCACAACCAAGGAGGAAATTCTGCCTTTCCTAGGCACTGCAGGGTATCTAAGCACATGGATTCCTAATTTTGTCCTCCTGGCAAATCTGCTCTATGAAGCCTCCAAAGGGAACTCCCCTGAGCCTGTTGAGCCCCTAGGGCCCATAACAACAGCCTTCCACACTATCCAGGAAGCACTCTTAAAGGCACTGGCTCTAGCTCTCCCCAACCTGGGATCTCCATCCCTCCTCTATACAACTGAGAACAAGGGCCAGGCATTAGAAGTTTGAGGATAGATGAGGGGTCCCACTTTTGTCCCAGTAGCTTATCTCTCTAAACAGCTGATACCACCATCCAGGGGTGGCAACCTTGTCTCAGCACTCTGGTCTCCGCCCTTTTGGCTCAGGAGGGATTTAAGCTCACTTTGGGTCAGCCCATCTCCATCCTTTTTCCCCATCAGCTTAAGGATTTACTAACCCACACATCTCTTGCCAATTTAGGCCCCTCTAAACTACAACTCTTGAAAACCCCTCACTCACCCTTGACTCGTGCCCTCCTCTCAATCCAGCTTCCCTCCTCCCTTCCAGTGAACCACTCACTCACTTGTGCTTGGAAACTCTTCAGGAACTCTCCTACCGGGATCCCCTAATCTCCCCAGATCCCTTACCAAACCCAATCCTGACTTGGTTTGTGGATGGACATTCAACTCTCACTCCAATGGGGTCCTGTAGGGCAGGGTATGCCATAGTCTCTCACAGATGTCACCGAGTCAGGACCCCTGCCACTTGGAACCATGTCACAAAAAGCCAAACTTGTGGCACTCACCAGGGCCCTGATTTTAGCCAAGGGACAGATGGTTAATATTTTTACAGATTCTAAGTATGCCTTCCACGTACTCCATCACTATGCTTCAGTATGGTAGGAAAGGGGTCTCCTAACAATCAAGGGAATCCCCATAACTAATGGCCCTTTCATTCTTAAACTCTTGGAAGCTTCCTACCTCCTAACTAAAGCAGCTGTGATCCACTGTAGTGGGCATCAGCCTCTCACTGATCCCATAGCTAGAGGCAATAACCTGGCAGTCAAGACAGCTAAGGAAACTAGTATGACCCTCTGCCCTTCTGATTAATAGAAATGGAGAACTCAAGCTCCTTAGCTCCGCTATGCACCCACTTTCTTCATGTAACACTGTTTCCTTTAAATTTGACATGGCAGATTCCTGTGCTTCATAGATGCTCAAACCAAAAAGGAATGCAGGGACCAGGGCAATTGGGAAGGCTGCCCCTCATGGAAATGCAACTATCATTGGCTGAGAGGGTGGGTAAAGAGGGATGGGGTAGATACAGAACGGCACAAACTAACTCACTCAGATAGCCAACCCGACAGACCATAAGTGCAGCAGGGATTCAATCCTGCATAGACACAGTCAGTATGAAGAAGGAGTCTGTGGGGAAGTGACCTTCAAAATATTTGACCCGCACTCATGAACGGGGGACCGCATTGCTATAGCAGGGATCCAATACACAGCTGCAGCCATAGACCACTGACAAGTAAAGATAAAAAAGACAATCCAGGGGCTGGAGAGATGGCTCAGCAGTTAAGAGCAGTGGCTGCTCTTGCATAGGACGCGGGTTCTCAGCACCCACATGGTAGCTATGAACAGTCCTTAACTCTAGGGGAATCTGAAGCCCTGGCATTGCACGACACAGGTGCACTCACATACATGTAGGCAACACACTCATACACATAAAATAAAAATAATAAATAAAATATCAAAACAAAACAAAAAAAAGACAATCCAGGACTCAGGGCCCCAATGGGCTATGAACGTCCTGGATCAGGCAAGGAACATCTCAATGCCTCCCGCAGCTTCTCCTGGGATCATGTTCTCACTCTATTGCTAAATCTCCTAAGGAATTTCTCTAGTACTAACATGTCCACTTGCTTCCTCTGTGCCCCCCTACAGGGCTCACTTCTCATCCCCCTCCCAGTTTACAATGCTACCTCCCAGGCTAATACTCAGTGTTCCCAGGAACCCCTAATACAATGACCCCTGCCTGCCCCTCCCCTTTTTCTTAAAAAAATAGAGTGTTGGACTCCACAAACCTCCAAATGCCCACACTCATCAAGCTGCAATGTCACAATTAAGGGAAATACTGCTCTAATCTTGGGACTACCCTTTCTCTGTTCCTCCAAAATATACTCCTGCATCTCTCCACAGATTGAGGACACCTGCTCTCCAGTCATTCTCATACCCAAACTAACCCTATACACACCAGGAGAGGTGTATGATGTCTTATCCACAGGGAAAGAAGGGACCAGAACAAGGAGGTCAGCCACTTTGGAAGTTCTCATAGGAGTTAGCCTGGTGACATCAGTAGCAGCCACTGGACTCACAGCGGAGGTTTGGGACACATGCTGATCTCAACCCAGCATCTCTCCCAGGAAATAGAGGACCTCAGATGGGAACTCACCTCAACAGTGGAAATTACAGCCCAGTCAATCCAGATGTTACAACAGCAACTATCCTCCCTAGCTGAAGTTGCACTCCAGAACAGGCGAGCCCTGGATCTATTAACTGCAGAAAAAGGGGGAACCTATATTTTCTTGGGTGAAGAATGCTGCTATTTCGTCAATGAACTGGGTAAGGTCGAGCATGATATAAAACACCCCCAGCAGGTAGCCAAGGATCTTTCACTTAAGAATTTCCAGTGCCAGTAGTCATCTCAGTGTGATATTTTTACAGGACTGACTCCCTGGCTTCTGCCCTTACTCGCCCCCCTGTTTTCTATTACCTTGGTGCTCACCATTCCTCCTTGCCTCTTCAGATATTTTCAGGACCAAATCCAAAAATTAACTCATACTAATTTTAATCATACTAATTTTAATCAGTTGTCAACCATCAAGGACCCTGTTCAGATGTACGAGGAGGAAACACCTGCTGTCTGACAGACTCCTAACCCAGCCTCCCCCTGCCCCATGATGACCTGTCCAGCAGGGAGTAGCAAGACAACAACGGCACCCCCTATCCTATAACATAAAAGGCTGGAATGTTAGGGTTTGGATCTGCAGCAGCCCCCTACCCAACAGGATCTCATGATTTTTCAAGCCCCTGAGAATGCAGGAACTGAGTTAATGAGCACCCTGGTCTTTGAAGACAAGATAAACAGACTCCACCTTTTGACCAGTGACCCGGTTACTGCAAGGAATTGCTTCAGCACAGCATGCTTCCTCTTCGATGATCTTAAAGGATAAACAAACACCTTTTGACCCAGATCCTGGCTGACAGAAGGGGACGGAAGCAGGATGGTTTTAACAGAAGCTGTTCTGATAAGCCCTGGGCTCCTGCTCTCCTGCCTATCTTTTTAAAAAATATGTTCCTGCCTTCTACATCCCCCAAAGCTCCCCTATAAAGACCCCAGCCCACAACTTGTGGGCTGACAACTTCCCTACCCCAAAGGGAGTTTTCCTGTGCAATTTTCCTCAGCTAATAAACTATCCCGTTGGAGTTTTATCTGTGTCCTGGTGCTTTTTCCTGATTGACCTGATTCATCTATCAACATGTTTTTCTGGGGTTTGTTATTTATTTTATTTTTATTTCATGTGTATGAGTGTATTGCCTACATGTATGTAAGTATATCACATGTGAGAAAAGCTCAGGAAGACCAGAAGAGAGTGTCAGATCCCTTAGAACTAGAGTTATAGGTGGTCGTTAGCTGCCTTTTAGATGCTGGGAATCTTACCCTGGTACTCTTCAAGAACAGCAGTGCTCTTAACCACTGAGCTATTTCTTTAGTCCTGTACTATTTGCTTTCTACAACTTAAAACAATCTTTCTATCATAGTAGACACTTTTAAAAAATTGCATTTGAGAACTTATTATGGGAGGAGATGCCTTCATGCCATTGCATGCATGTGGAGGTTAGAGGATAACTTGAGGGAATACAGTCTCTCCTTCCACATGTGGATTCTGGGGATCAAAATTACAGATTGTCAAATTTGGTAGCAAGTGCTTTTACCTGCTAAGCCATCTCACCAGTCTGTTTTCTCTGTTTTATAACTTTTTAAAGCTCTAAAAGTGAATGGTTCAAAATGAATCCATTTTGTTCTAGCTGACTACATTTTGTGCTTCTAACAACAGCCTCCCTCCACCCCCCATAACTACATCCTGCTAGGCAGAACACTGTCATCCAGCTGTACCTGCACTTTCAGGAGATCTATTGTTTCTGAAGTAATGAGAAAATTGTTTTGTCTAACTGAAACTTTGCCCCTGGTATGATGTAATTGTGGCTTTGGGCTTTATAAATCCTACCTGCCTCTCCTCAGAGTTGAGCGTTCTTCCTGGCACGAGACTGCTCTTGATCTCTGGCAATAAAGAACTCTTAATTCAACCATCACTGTGTGGCATTCCTTTGTGACTTGCGTTGGGTATAACATTTTGGAGGCCTCAGCAAGATTGCCATTCAGGGGACTCCGTTTCTCTCCAGGTCTCTTGGCTTGGTGAATTGCTACAAGGAAGAACCCTCTGAGTGTTCCAGGGTCCCAGGACTCTCACACCAGAGCCAGAGAGTTCTGAAATGATGGTTGCATTTCTCGACACCAATACTGACACAGTTTTTCTGGTCCTCCCAGGAGGTAAGTTCTGATATTTCTGGTTTGGTCTGATATCCGATAGCAGGAGTGAGATCCTAAGGAGGATTTCAACAGTCTTGATCTTCTAAGAGTCAAGATGTTGAGTGAGAAGTTCCTGGTTGGGAACTTACTGATTTAATCCTTATTCTATGTGTATGATTAAATGAATGAACGAGCAGTCCAGCATACCAGTCCTATTGCTCAAACACTGGGCTGCAGGCTCCACAGCCCAAGCTGGGAATCCAGGAAAGACTATGGCATCAGATTGGGTCCCAACCAACAACTTCACACAGCTAAGTGGTGGCAGTTCAGAATCTACTTGCTAAGAAGCACTGAAATCTCCTCCTGCTTCAGGGCCAGGAGAGCAACACAGCAGACAAAGGAAGTTCTGCTGGACAGTTACTGTCCAGGCAGTCCTTTCTTATGTCCTACCTATTGTGGAATGAGAATATGTCCTCATTCATTTCAGCTGTTGTCCTGTGTCTGTCCCCTTTCCCCTCCCTCATGATCCTCATTGGGGACCAGGGAGCCAGCCTGCCCTCCAAGCTCATTTTGACTTAACTGAAATGGCAAAACTAACTCCATTTTGCTCTAGCTGACCTTCGCTTTACCCAGTATATTTGCCCTGCCATTTCCCACTGCAGCCAGCCAGGCAGAACATCTCATGCAGGCAGTTTTAGGGAGTCTATTGTTTCTATAATACTGGGAAACTTACAAGTAGTCAGGCAGCACATTCAGGTAGCATGTCCTCCCACCTAACTGAAACTTTTTTGTTAACTGAAAACCTCTGCTAACCGACCTGCCCCTGGTCTGATGTAACTACGTAATCTGATGTAAGTATGGTTATTGTCTTTGTCCCTGGAATGATGTAATTGTAGTTTTAAGCTTTATAAAGCCTGCCCTGATTCTTCTTAGGGTCAAGAGTTGTTTTGGGCCCCTTCTCTGACAGATTAATAAAGGACTCCTGATTTGACTCAAAACAAGGCATTTCTTGTTCAGTATTACATAACAGTGACCAGAAGTCCACCTGGGGTACTTGCCTCCTCCACAGGGAGAAGATCCTCTGCTCTGTTGCCTATGCCTCCTGAGTGGTGCTGACCTCTTGCCTGAGGTTGTATTGGTAAGTCTGATAAACCTCATGTCTTGGGGGCTGGAGAGACTGCTCAGCAGTTAAAAGCACTGGCTGCTCTTGCAGAGGACGAGGGTTCAATTCCCAGCACCCACACAGCAGCTAACAACCATCCATAATCCAGGGGAATCCAATGTTCTCTTCTGACCTCCCTGGCATTGCATGACACAGGTGCACTTACACACATGCAGGTAATACACTCATACAAATAAAAATAACAAATGAAAAAAAAAACCTCATGTCTCTCTTACTACCTCCACCCTCCTCTACCTTCCCACCACCTCTACCTCTTCCCTTTTATCCCCTCCTCCAGCTCCCGCCTGTGATACCCGAATGAGCCTAAGTCTGGTTACCATAAACCCCCTACCCTTGTCCTCCCCCTTAGAGATGGCTCCCCACCCCAGGGGATGGAGGGAAGGTAACATCCATTCCATTCCTAGTTATGTGCCCATCTTCACTTTGAACCTCTATAATTGGAAGGCCCCAAATCCCCTATTTTCTGAGAAGCTCCAGGCTCTGGTTACTCTCATTAAGACCATTATGTGGACCCACCGACCCACTTGGGATGATTGCCAACAATTGCTTTTGACGCTATTTACATCTGAGGAACAGGAACGTATTAGGGTGGAGGATACAAAGTCTTACTTTGCCACAGCCACCTGGACAGAGGACAAGAAACATCTTGAACTGGAGAAAGCTTTCCCCTCCATCTGCCCTGACTGGGACCCTAAAGAAACCATCAGATCCCAAGAACTCTTCTAGCAGGAATCAGGTGGGGCAGCCTCAAAGCTCACAAATCTATGTAAAACCATTGAGGTTTCTCAGGGACCTAAGTCCCCAGAGCTTTCGGGACACCTTCAGTACATACCCTCCTTTTGGTCCTCTGGCCCCAGAGAACATCTGAGCTCCAAGTTTGGCTTTTGTTACCCAGTCTGCTCCCAACATCCTAAAGAAGATGCTGAAGACAGAGACTGGCACACCAGACCACAGACCAGGTGGCATGCAGACAGGCTAAAATCATGGTCACCGCCTTCCAGTCTGCCTGTTCCAGACTACAGGTGGGCACAATCAGAGAAAAAGGGAACCCCTAACAAGAAAAGCTGGAAGAGTAGGGCAAATCCCACTAGACACTTACCGTACTGTGCGCCACAGTGGCTACTGCCCTACTAGTAAAGGAGGCAGACAAGCTCACTTTGGGCAAAGACTTAATACTTATGCTCCCCCCTCCCCAATAGGAGACCCTCCTCTAGGGAGCAAATGGTGGATGGATGTCAAATGCTCACATCACTCAGTACCAGAGTTTACTCCTTGATCAGCCCCATCTTCCCTGCTCAGTTGTTCAGAGTCTCAACCTGGCAACACTGATGCCTGATGATTACCTGGAGGTGACCCCACATGACTGTGAAGATCCGCTGAACATCTCACAGTCTAGTCATCCTTATCCAAGGCAGATGCCAACTTGTTCACAGATGGAAGCAGCCCCATACTAAAGGGGACCCAGAAGGCTGGAGCTGCTGTGACCAACCAGTAAGATATCATTTGAGCCCAAATCTTGCTGCTACACTTGGGTGCCTCTTTGTGGACCAGTTTCACCAGACAACCCACCTGGATGCCACCAAACTGACTGAGGCCAGATTCCACAGGTTTAGAAGTGGCCACCCAGGTGGCCACTTGATGTTTCTCCTCTACTTGAGTCAACCCTAAACAAGGGGCCTAGGGGACACCACCCGAGATCTTCCTAAGAGGATTAAACCCTATGGAAAAATGGGAAATTGGCTTTAGCAAAATCAAGCCCTGTCATAGAGGGTACAGATATCTCCTGGTATTTGTAGACACATTCTAAGATTAGGTAGAGGACTTTAACTTAAAACTCTGTCAATTGGCTCAGATAATGGACATGGCTTCACCTCGTCCATAGCCCGAATGGTCAATAAGGCATTAAATGTTGCCTAGAAACTTCATTGTGCCTACCTGCCCCCAAAATCTGCATAGGTTGAATATATGAATTGGACTATTAAGTTCACTCTTTCTAAACTAATCCTAGAAACCAGTGAAAACTGGCCTAACCTCCTAACCCTGGCCCTCCTTTGGGTTAGATGTACTCTTTATAAGGTAGGATTCACTCCCTGTGAGATTATATTTGGGAGGCCACCTCCCCTACTACCTAGATTAATTTCTAGAAAAATTATCAATCAGTCTCTTTTAAAGTATCTCCAGTCTCTCCAACAGTTCCAAACTGTAGTCCATTCTAATGTCTAAGACATCCTCCCGGCTCCCTCTTCTATATCTTTCCACCCATTCTGCCCCACGAGATTTGTTGTATATCAAAAAATTCCAGAAGGATAGCTTAACCCCCTTGTGGAAAGGACCTCACACCGTCATCCTCACCACACTGACTGCCATCAAGGTCGACAGAGTCCCTGCCTGAATCCACCATTTCCATGTCAAGTGAACTCCAGACCAAAATAAAGGATGGACCATCACTCCTGGATCAGATCCTGTCAAGCTAAGTCATATAATCATAGGACTGTTCCCCTTTAGCTGCCTCATACCCCTCTGTCCTGCTACATCCCAGACCTATACTTTCACCCTCACCTCTTATTCCACTGGTAAGATCCTTTCCAGTCTCAACCAGACACCAGACATATGCTCCCAAAGACATAGTTTTGTTTAAGACTAACCTAAAAGACCTTTTCCCCAAGGAATAGTGATGCATCCTAGGTGGAGCTGCCAAGGCCTAGAAAAGGCAGATTTCTATCTGTGCCCAGGGCAGCCTGCTGATGCCAGGTGCCAGGACCCAAATCAATTTTTCTGCCCCTACTGGCCCTGTGTCACCATAGCCACATATGGGGGGGGTGGCTCAAATGATATCAGCCTCCTCTTGATTTGAAAGTTTCCCTTGAGTTGGGACAGTGATTGTCTTCATCCAGATACAACAGCCTGCTAACTCTGTTGGGTCCACTTGGGGCCTACAATTGTATATAGGGTGTGACAAGAGCTTTGTTCACAATCCAACAAAATACATCAGCCAGTGGTCCTGCCAAGGCTGCTCCCATAGCCAACTTAGGAGACCCCCCTTTTTGCCTCTCACCCACTACCATTCAACTCTGCCCCCCCTCCCTGTCTCTACCTCCTCCTCTTAAGAAACTGAAATCCAATTCCCCACACTCTTCTAACTTGTTCCCCATGTTAGAAGGAATGCATGGACTGCTTTACCTTACCTTACTCAGCCCAAACTAGCCCAAGATTGCTGGCTTTATTTAAAATCTAAGCCGCCTTAAAGTAGGCTTAGGGGTGGATGCACTGATTGTTACAAATAACAAACCTACCTGTCCCTTCTCTGCTCCACCACTAACTCTAGGAGATATAATGGGTAACTCCTCATGCTTAAAAACCCTAATTACAACCTCTGAAAATTTTCCTTCTCAGTGTCCTGCAATAACACTCTCACTTTCAACCTGTCTGCCTCCCAAGCTTACTTTTCACCAAATGGGACCTGGTTAGCCTGCACTTATGACTCACCAAATGCATCACCTCAGACTATATGGAAAGCTGACTCTACAGGTTACAGTTCATGTTCTCCCTCAGATATATATTTACAGTGGCCCTGAGGGTGCTCATATCATGTTGCCTCCTGGCCTTGAGCCCCACCATAAGCAAGCAGCTCCCTTGCTGGTCCCATCCTAGTGGGACTCAGCAACACTGGAATGGTAGCCCTAAGCAAGTCTGCCTTGGTAAAAGATGAACTTGGACTATCCCAGATGACCCACAGATTGATGCTGATATAGGACAGCAGTCTTCCATCGATATGGTTCATAACCAGGTTGAGGCTTTGGCAAAGACCAAAACCAGTGATGGTTAGACTTACTGTTCATGTTGGTAGGGGGGAGTTGGGAGGGTGTCTATGTATAGCCCTAGGAAAAGCTGTTGTTTCTATGCAAATAAACCAGAACTCATTAAAGACATCTTACAAAAAAATCAGAAAATCTAGATAAACACTCAAAGGAGAGAAAGGCCAACAGTTCCTATTTCCATCACTGGTTTGACTAGAATCCATGGCTGACCACCTTACTTACAGACCTTGCAGGTCCCCTCATCCATCTCCTCCTGGGTCTAATGATTGGGCCTTGCCTAATTAACCAATCATTCAGTTTTCTCAAACAAGAAATATCATCTGTTCAATTAATGTATGTAAGGGCCCAGTACAACCACTTGTCACCTGAGGATAATGTGTCAATGCTTTGACTCTGCCCTAAGATCAGTGGGGAATGAGCTGTCCAAAGTGACTCCATTTTGGTCTAGCTGACCATTTCTGTGCTTCACACAACTGCACCCCCCCACCGCCCTGCCCTCCAGCCTCCCCTCCCCCCCTGCAACTACATCCCAGTGGGCAGAACATTCTCATCCAGCTGCACCTGCAGTTCCAGGAGATCTATTGTTTCTGCAGAGATGAGAACATTGGTTTGCCTAACTGAAACTTTTGTTATCTGACCTGCCCCTTGTATGATGCAATTGTGGTTTTTGACTTTATAAACCCTGCCCCGCTTTTCCTCGGGGTCAAGAATCCTTTCAGGTGTGAGCCAGCTATCACCAGCCATAAAGAACTCTTAATTCAACTGTTAATTCAAATGTGTAGCATTTCTCTGTGGCTCATGTTGGGTATAATAAAAACCATCTGGCTTTACAAAAACAATAAGCATTCTAGATTTGTCCAGTGGACCATAGATTATAGCCCTAGATGTTACTGATTTATTTATAAGCAGTGAAAAGAGCACTGGCTTGGAGCAGAGAGAGCTGAACTCAAGTCCTTCACCTTCCACCTGTATGAGTGTGGGCAAGCTTTCTACCTCCTATTCCTCCTTCCCACTCCTTTCATCATCTGTAAAACTCTTGCATGAAATCTCTGTGGTATATTTCCCATCTCCTCAACTAAAAAGTGATGTTTATGAAGCTGAAACAAAATAAAACCATCCTGGTCTGTGGCAGCCATTTAGCATGAGATTTGCTATCTACTGCTTGAACCATAAAATGGCATGGATTACCATAGGCAGGAAATACTTGAGGAGGTGGGAGATGTCCTATCCATGGTGACCTGGAAACAGGTTGTGTGATGTATTAGTTGGGGTTCTCTAGAGGAACAGAACTCAGTGAGCATATATTACAAAGCAGGTTATTAGGCTGGTTTACCTATGAATTGGGTAGTCCAACAATGGCCATCTGCATGCTGGAGAAATTGAGAACTCAGTAGCTGCTCAGTCCATAAGGCTGGATGTCTCAGCAGTCCCAACCTGGCAGTGAAGGCCAGAAGGGACTGGAAGGCCGAAGAAACTGGATTCTGATGTCAGTGAAAGATGGCCACAGCAGCAGCAACAGCAAAGGGATAGACACACTCAGTAGCAAGGAGTGGCAGTGGGCAAATAACACAGCTTTTCCCCCAGACCATTTATATCTGGGCTGCCACTGGAAGATGCTACCCACTCTGGATACCCTCAAGGATCTGTCTGTGGGCATGTCTCTTAACTGATTCCAGCTCTAATCACGTTGATAAGATTAGCCATCACAGATGGTATTCTTGGCCACAGTTTATGAGAGGGTGCCATTGGTGAGGCCCCATGTCCTCTTTCCCAACCACATATTCACAGAGAAGGAGCCCAGGCAACTAGGGCCTTGACCTTGGCTAATGTTTAACCTGCTGGTGGATGGATCACTGGGCACGTTTGAAAAAACAAAACAAAGCACAAAGCTGGCTCTTCAACCTTGTGTCTCTGATGCAGCAGGTACTGGGTGTGGCTATCACCAACACTGTTGATAAGCACTGGATAGCTCTGAAGCTTGTGGCTCTGGAGAAACCTGCCCTTCCCTCTAAGATCTAGTCCCAGAGGCAGAGGAAGAATGCTTTCTGGTAGCCTCTCAGTCTGACTTTAGCCAGTGAGCCAATTAGTTTAGGAGCTTCCTTGGAGTCTTACAGAGAGAAAGTGGAGGTATTAATATGTAAATTATAAGCAGCTACATTGGGTAGATGATTAACTGCTAACCCCAAACCCTTGTTAGAATTCTATTGATGAGAAAGGATTCTGGTACCAGATTTTAGTTACAGCACATTCACTTTTTGCATAATCACAGAAAAAGACAGTTTAATGTTCAGTTTTCCCAGTGGCCTTATTACAAACATTCTGTTTATGCGTATAATTATTTGCCTCTCAGTTCCTCTGTTTCACCCTCCTAAAGCTGTTCCTAGAAACTGAGTACATTGAAACTGAATACATGAAGAGTCCTCTGATTGATTAGAATGAATTCCACGCACTTTTGAAACCACTTTTGAATCTAAACATCCTCTAGGTTCCACAGACTATCTTATATAGGAATGACTTTTACAATATGGACACAATCTGGACTAATGACTTTTACTTAACCTTGTAAACAAAAAGTTACTTGTTTATAATGTAAACAAACACACTGAGTCATCTACTCTTTTCTTGTGACCTAGGCACATGACCTTAATCCCTCAGGATTAGAGTTTGAATACCTATGCATAATTTACAAGACCTTGGCTTTATTCTGAACAGATTTACCTCACTGGACCCTGAATGTGAACCTAACACATTAGTAGATTAGAAGAAAAGCAGAACAGATACTTCACTGTGGCCCTGCCCATGTGCCCTAGGCAGAAATGCTGTCACTTAACTCAGTCTGAAGGCTGTCACCAATGTCCCTGTGATTCCCTTTAGTCACCCTGCATCTGAGCCTTGGAAATGCCCCTCCTTCCCCAGCCATGTTCTTCCTGGGTTTGTGTCTCTCCAAGTTCTCTTAAGCCCACATACCTTCTCCTTCTCCTTCAGGTTTAAACTCCTCACTCCATGGGCTTGGCCCTGCCCCTGAGCCAAGCTGAATAGCAAGGTCCCCTCCTTCTCCTCCTCCTCCTCCTCTCACACAGGCCCTGAGAATCACACCCCTGACCCTCAAATCTCATTACCTCCAGGAGACCATCTATTTTATAATTCTACTTACATAAATTCCACTTATGTAAATTTTAGTTCAAAAGCAAACCAATAGACAGTAGATGGGTGGCTACAATGAACATCTTTTTTTAAAAAAAAAAAAAAAATCACTTCATTCTACTTAAATCACAAACAAAAAACATCACACAGTTGGTTTCAGTAAGCCACTGAAACACTTGCCTAGTTCCAAATCTGTATGTCTCAATGAACTTCTAGACTGTTACAGTGGCCATTTGGGGAGCTTTGCTTAAGGTTTTAAACATTCACTATCAATTACATTGTGTATTTTATGGTTCTTCCTGCTTCAATACCCAGAAAGTAGAATTTACTTATTCACCATGAAAAGAGAAAAACACTTCGCTTTGTTATCTCTTTCATGTCTCATATGTTCTTTGGCCTGCACTCCATCCTTTTGGTCTCTGTTCTAAATTTTCTACTATACCAAACTTACACCTGTTTACAAATGTGTGTGTGTGTGTGTGTGTGTGTGTGTGTGTGTGTGTGTATGTGTGTGTGTATACATTGTAGGCTATTCTAGTATTTGCATATGAAAGAAAATCTGTGGGTTTCTTTTTCTTTTTGAGTTTGGGTTACCTCATTTAATATTATACTTTTCAAGTCCACCCATTTTCCTCAAATTTCATGAGTTCATTTTTCTTTACAGCTTCTATTCTGTATATTTATCACATTTTCATTATTCATTCATTTGTTAATGGACATCTAAGTTGGTTCCCTTGCCTTGCTATCATAAATAGCATTTTATTTTCATCATTAAAAATTTTAGTTTGGATGTTATTGCAAAGAAGAAAATTCCTCAGTTCTATTGGCAACTGATAGCAGCTGGAGAAGGAAAGTCAGTTTTCTTTAAGGTGTGATACTGGGTAGGATGGCCAGGTTCCAGGGGATGGACACAAATTAGACTTGATAGGCATTAAAAAATAATAGAAGACATGAAAACCTGTGTGAGGAGATAGTAAAGGTGGTGCAAATAGGGGAGGGGGGATCTGAATATGATCAAAACATAGTGTGGGCTGGGCATAGTGGCACTCAGGAGGCACTCAGTAAGCAGAGGCAGGTGAATCTCTGTGAGATCAAGGCCAGCCTGGTCTACATAAGGGAGTTCCAGGCCACCTTGGGCTATAGAGAAAACTTGTCTCAAAAAAACAAAAACAAAACCCAAAATTTTGTACAAAATTCTCAAAAATTCAATAATATTTTTAAAGGTCATCACTTCCACAGTCTCCCGAATATAAGAGGAAAATTTACAATCATGAAGATATTGAACAAAATTGAAAAAATACAGCTCTTAGTTCTGTCACCTGCTGAATTGTTTTACGTATTTACATTGCCAGGTAGATGTTTGTTTTCATGCTTAATGATGTCACTAACCTCAATAAATTATGAATAGAGCAGGCACAGTAATGACCCCAAAGACAGTCACATTCTAATAACCAAAACTGGTGAGTATTTTGCCTTGAATAGCAGAGGAGATTGTGAAGATGTAATTAAGATATTGAGAGCCAGGAGGGTAGCTCAGTGGTAAAGCATTTGGCTAGTATACAGGAGGTCCTGGTTTTGATCCCCAGTGCCACAATTGTTAGGGTCCAAGAGTTGGGAATAATTCTCACAGACATGAGGAAAAATGCATAAAAATTTTATTCAGAAATTTAAAGTATCAAGTAACCAAATTAGCGGCTAGCCGGGCACGGACTCCACAAGCCAAAGATGGCATCTGCCCCGAACAATAGCAGGAAGGGGCTTTTATTGAAGAACTCCACAGAAATCTGCGTGCACTCCAATCATCTTTTAAAATAATTGGATGGCCCCATATCCTGAGTACGGGGGAAGTTTTGATTGGTAGGGGCTGTCTTCAGGGCATTGGAATGTGCTGACTGATATCTTTAGGGCTGGAAGTTTTTGTTCATACCTTATAAGGCTTTTACATGTTTATGGCTTGCTTAGTCTATAGCTTGGGGGGGGGCAGTGTAGCAACTGGAAAAATTTACAATATGCCTGAGCTTGTCCAGGCTTGTCTGAAGAAGCTAGCCAAATGGAGTCAGTGCATCTGGCTCTTCATTCCCCCCTAGAGTTATGGCAAGGGTTAAATCTTTAAGCCAAGCAAATTACAGAAGCAGAAGGAAGCGGTTAGACAGCACATTTAGGGGACTATTGATATTGTAACATTCCCCCTCTGAAGAGCTAACCCCAAAATCTTTTTGGGATAAGAGCTCCCAAATACTTTTAACATTTTTGGCCTTTGGGACAGAGTACTTTGTTAAAAGGCCTAAGGACATTTTGACTTTTAGCCAAGAAAGAAACTGGCTACTTTTCTTTGGGGTCTTTTTACCCTAGCTGCCTAGTCAATTTTTATTTTTTATTTTTATCATACCATTCTCTGAAGAGGCTTATTTAAATTGCCAATAGGGAACTGGGACACAGACCACTCTGGCTTCTTCCATGTGGAACAGGGACGCAGGGTGTGGCAATTGGGGTACCCCCCTTCAGTGGGTCTATCTAAAAGACTCCCAAATTACATAACTCTTAACTATGGGGAGAAAAGGAAGGTGCTTGACTGGTACCTGGGAGATGCAAAGGAAAAGTAAAGGTAGGCAAGAGTAGTTAGTATTACAATTTCTAGGCAGGGAACCAGAAAATGTCCAAATTAAAGTCCATTGGAATTTCTTGATGAGGGTTCTCAAAAGCATCCATCTAACGGGTTTCTCCTCATTTTTCTTTAGTCTGTTAAGGCTAGACTGATGATAGATGAACTCAGGATTTGTTGTCAGGCACTTTGATAACTGTTGGAGTGGCTAGAATCAGCTCCCTCTTAAATGGCCTCTAGATAGGGAGAGAAAACAAATTTAGCCATCATTTTAGAACAATAGTGAGTTGTTTCCCTCAGTTGCAGGTGGGCACTACAGTATTGCGGACCAAGAATTGAAGTCTTACAGCTGAGTAGCATTGTCTTATTAGGAACAAAATCACCAATGAGAAATAATTGTCTGAATAACAGAACCTAATGTCTGGGATGTGTAATCCCTTGAATTCTTAAAGAAATATACTGATGACTTTAATCTTTGGTTATACTTTCCTTTTGGGTGTTTAAGACCATACAGTTGGACCAAATAAACCAATATTATTACTTTTAAGATCATATGAGGATCTGTTCCTCAGGGGTCACATGGGCTCGAGGGGGAGCCCCTGGCTCCTCAGGCTTTTACCAGTTCCATCTATGTGAAGATAAGTCAAGAGGTCCTGCTTGACCTGGGCTTCACTTGGAAGCATGGAGGAAATGTTTCCTCTGTGTTGACCTTCCTCCTTGCAGACTGGACACTGATTCAAGTCCATCTTCTGGGGTCTCCATGGCCTCCCTGAAGAAGAGGACAGGTGACTCATCAAAGTTACAGGACATTTTGAGAGATGCTCCATAGCCCCTGGAACTTGTTTGATCATGGAGGGCAAGGAACAAAATGTTGTCCCTTTACGTCCCTCTGACCAAATTAGTATAGGCCTCAAAGTCTGGCTGTTCCAAGAAGGTTAGTTACACCAATCTGATACTTTTAATTACCATGTGTTATGTAGATAGAGCTTGAGCAAAACCCAAATATTTTTAAATAAACTTTGGTGAGACATCCTTAAACTAGTTGACTAAGCTAGACCTTAGAAATTTTAAGATCTTTTTTTTTTAATGCTTGATAAATCGTAACAAACCTACATAGACCTCCATCATTTTTTTAGGCTTTCTCATTTTTAATAAAATACCTCCATTTCTGTATTCTTCTAACATCTTTTACCTTACCATTCTTCTTTTTCAATAACCATGAAACATAATAACATTAACAGATAATTTTTTTATCTGTTGTGAGAATTCTTTTCTGGGGATATTAAGCAATGTTTTTCCCCTTTTTAGGTTGTAGTATCAAACCAATGTTTGATTAGAGTGGGAACAAATCAAATGAATTTATTGAGCTTAGTTACAGAGATGACTGAGGGGTTGCTGAGGTATATGAGTGACCTGAGAGTATTTACACTGGAAAGCCTTAACACAGCATGGATCAAGCCTTCTCTTCCTAGCCTTTCCCAGATAATACACTTTAGTCCTCCCTAAACCCAGGAGAGCATGTATAAATAGGGCCAATAGGTGGTTGGGAAGAGTAGCTTGATACTCAGGTGAGAGTCCAATGACCCTGATTACCCTTCCTCCTTTAATTAGATACTTAAGTCCACAAGTCTAATTGTGATGATCGTGTGTTAGTGGACACAGCTAAAGTCATGAAGATGGTAGTTATTTGACTCAGAAGAAAGTAGTGTGTAGCATGTTATTAAAAGAACATGGAATCTAGATTATATACATAAGATAATTTAATAAGTTAATATTAGCCTTTTTTTATAAGTTTTCAGGTAAATCTTTTACCTTATGTAGTTTAGAGAGTGGTCTATCAAAACCTTGCTTTAGGTGGAAAAAAGCAATTGGAACATAGTTAAACATTATCGAATTGATGTTTACACCCTCCAGCATAATCAATTAAGGAGAACTGCTATAACCCTGTTTAGACTTTATAACTGTTGGAGTGGGAGAGATGGGAAGGGTGTCCTGTCCATGAGGGCATGGAGGGGCAGTACTGAGGCAAAACATTGTACAATAAAAACTACAAATCGTTGATGAAAAAAATCAGGAAAGATATCCACAGTCACAGATTGGAAGACAACATTGTTAAGATGATACCAGCTGGGTCTGGTGGTGCACACCTGTATTCCCAGCAATTGGGAGACACGATTCAAAGCCAGCCTGTGGGTCTCTCCCTTTCCTTGTGGGTCTTTGGCCACCGGTCCATGAGGACAAAGGGAGCAGAAGCAATCATTTCTTAAAAGTTAATTTATATTTTTAATAGGAACCATGTTATAATTTAACAATTTTAGTTTACAAGAGAACTCACAAGTCAATTTGATATTTAGTAAATTATTATTTGTTTTATTAGCATTAAACATAAATTTATACATTTATAACAGTCTCATTCAATAAATACTGTGGTTAGATGTGTTTTATATAAAAT
>NW_008355644.1:1337314-1338968 GCF_000622305.1 Nannospalax galili | reverse complement strand
ATACATCCATATACATCCATACACACACACATACATACATACATATATAAAAACACACACATATATATGTATGTATAGGAGAATCTCAAAATGGCTGTGTTGGACAAAGCCATACACACTGATGAGGTGGAAAGAAGCAACTGGTACACATTTAAGCATTATCAAATTGGTGTTTGCAGCTTTTAGCATAATCAATTAAGGAAAACTGATGTTTTAGTTAACTGAGGAGTTCTCGGCAGAAGATCCCTTTTCTTAAAAAATCTATCCTATTGTTTATTAAGTAGTTAAATTTATCTTTGTATTTACCATACATTTTACATTAGTCTGTGTTAGTGACTTTACTCAGTATTGTGACCAAATAGAGAATCCCATTAACTAATTTTACTATAGACAGTAATACCCTCTGTTGAAATTAATTTACACCTTAGCTGTTTTCAATTGTTCTCAACTGCATAGTGCCTTTACTCTTAGGCTGTTTTGTTGTTCTCCTCCTTGTCACAGGGTCAAGGGGCCAGCTTGAACCTGGAAAAGTCTTGGAGAACACATTTTGAGATAATAGGCTTAAGTCTGAAGTGGGAAGGCCAATCCCATCTTCAGAGTCTGTGTCTCAGTGAGCTCAAACAGCATGTGACAATTTACCAATATAATTAATACAAAAAGGCATTTGTTTTTCTTTAGCCTAAAAGTTTTGAATTGTTTATTCATATTTTACTTTTAAACTAAGGCAAGACTGTTAACTCACATGGTGAATTCCTTTGAAAAGGTCTGTCGGTCTGGATTGGAAAAAACATTTTATAATTTATTATACATGATCTTGGATTAAGTACCCATGACTTGAGGAATAAGAAACACAGAAAACAATGGTACCTAAAAGAAAATGCAAAGAGACAACATCATAATACTCTTCTTTTTAGTCTATCCATGACATTGTAACTAGAAGGTACCCAGGGAATGATGTGGCAGGGACAAAAGCAAGCATACAGCAACTGAGCATCAGAGAGGGAAATACTCTATTCTAGAGAAAAACAGGCTTAGAATCACAATGCAGAAAAGGGGAGCGATTGGGACCAGTGGATTCCAGACCTTATGTCTCCCATCCAAGTAGGCTATCCCTTTTAACCTCTCATTGTTGTAACTATCTGTTGGTAGTAGCTTGTCTCTTGTAAGGTTTTGGCCCTGGAGTACAGCAAATTTTTATCTGCTTCATAGGTCTAGTCATCACAGAGTGTCAGCTCCCCTTGCACCTTGAAAGCAAATAGCTGAAAGCCAAGTTAGTGGCACTGGAGAAGTCCTTGTGGGCCCCCCCAAAGCAAGAACTGGGTTTTGGCACAAAATGTATTCTTTTTAAAGTTGGGTAGGGGGAAGTGGAAGCGCGGGACTGTTAAAACCTGTTCTCTTTAGAGATCAAAGGGGAAGCCTGCTGTGTTGGCCAAACTGGTGTTGGTGAGGGGGTAGGACTATCTGAACCTTAACACCTACAGGGGGAAATGAAAATCTCACAGTGCACGGAGTCAGCAGAGAAGGCTGCCCCTGTCCCTTTTCCAAAAAGATTTGGCCTGCCCAGATTCCACGTCAGGCTGGAGCACGACCCCCCCCATCGGAGGAGTCGGGGTGTCCCCTGTTCTCCTCCAGCTCTGAGATCAATAGCACGTCT
>NW_008355644.1:1303754-1337303 GCF_000622305.1 Nannospalax galili | reverse complement strand
GGTTGACTGGACTAACAAAGAGAGAGAGAGAGAGAGAGAGAGAGAGAGAGAGAGAGAGAGAGAGAGAGAAAGCAGGCAGGACTTACCAAGGCCAGCTCCAGTGGCGTGCTCCTGTGAGTCTGGGGTCGCTATTCCTGATCCCAGACAAGCCCCCAAATGTCAGGGTCTGAGAGTTGGGAATAATTCCCACAGACAGGAAGGAAAAATGCATAAAAATTTTACTCAGAAATTTAAAGTATAAAGTAACCAAATTGGCGGCTAGCCGGGCACGGACTCCACAAGCCAAAGATGGCATCCGGCCCCGAACAATAGCAGGCAGGGGCTTTTATTGAAGAACTTCACACAAACCTGTGTGTGCCGAGCATCTTTTAAAATAATTGGATGGCCCCATATCCTGAGTACGGGGGAAGTTTTGATTGGTAGGGGCTGTCTTCAGGGCATTGGAATGTGCTGACTTATATCTTTATGGCCAGAAGTTTTCGTTCATACCTCATAAGGCTTTTATATGTTTAGGGCTTGCTTAATCTGTAGCTTCCCGGGGGCGGGGGGGGTGTAGCAACTGGAAAAATTTACAATATGCCTGAGCTTGTCTGGGCTTGTCTGAAGAAGCTAGTCAAGTGGAGTCAGTACATTCTGGCTCTTCAACAATAAACAAATAAATATATAAGGCTTGGGGTATGGCTCAGTTAGTAGGTAAAATGCTTGCCTAGCATTCATAAAAATAAACAGCATTTGTTAATTCTTATGTCATTTTACTCATATAATTATATACAAACATATCTATGTGTATGTTTCGCAAGGAACTTTTTTTCTCCAAAATATACATCAGGAATGCTTAACAGAATTTAAGAGGAATAGTCAGGCAGCAGCAATGCATATGAATGGCATGCTCTGTTCATACTTTGGGCAAGTGCAGCTTCTCTGGGTTGCCTCAGTTCCTGGTCTGGAGTCTCCTTCCATCTCCAGAGCTACCAGAGACATCTTCAAATCACTTATTCTGGGGCTGGAGAAATGGTTTAGTGTTTAAGTGTACTGCTCTTGCAGAGGACCTAAGTTCGGTTCCTAGCACCCACATCAGGTAACTCACAACCTGTAACTCCAACTCCAGAGAATCCGACTCCTTCTTCTGGCCCCTGTGGGCACTTTCATTTACATACACGTGCATACACACACACACACACACACACACACACAAACACACACACCTAGTTAGTCCCCCTCCTCCTCCTCAGCTCCATACCTTTCTCTTTTTCTTTATGAGGGATTGCATAGGGCTCACCTGGATAATCCAGGATAAACTCCCTATTTCAAGATCTTTAATTTAATTTAATTTTGTTATTTTGAGACTAGGTCTCATGTAGCCTAGGCTGGCCTCAAACTCACTTTGTAGCTGAGGATGAACTTGAACACCTGATCCTCCTGCCCCCGTCTCCTGAATTCTGGGATTATAGACCTTTATGATAACCAGTTTATGCAGTGCTAGGGTTAAAACCCAGGACTTTGTGCATGTTAGGAAAGGCCTCTACCAACTGAGATACATCACTAGTACCACATCTTGGAAATTTTTTGTGCAGTTTTGATATTGCAGTTACCCTGAAAAGGTCTTGGAGACTCCTGGACCATTTCAAAACCTTCCCTTGCAGGCCATTAATATTTATCTAGATCATTTCATTCTCTTAATGTTAAATGTGTATGATGACTATTTCCATTGTAAAGAGGGAGAAACTGAGGATTAGAAAGGCTAGGAGCAAGCCAGACTTTAGCCCTGCTCCCCTGGCTCCTGAACTACATTTTAGCAGAGGACCTGCTGTATGGGAGGTCAGCATTCAGGCAGAGATTAGCCTGGAAGTCCTCAGGCTAGAGGGAGGGACCCATAGGAGAAGTCATCTGCTTAGAGATAGGAGTATCCAGGCTCAACATCCCCTCAAACCCCTCCCCCCTCCCCAAGCCCTCTCACCCCGGTGAACATGCCAAGCGCTGACATTCTGGTCTGGGGAAGGAGGCAATGTGGAGCTTTGGAAAGGGCAGCTGAATGGAGACCTGGCTTTCAATCAAGGCATCTCCAACAGGCTGCGCTCAGGATACTTTAGGACAAAACCTTGTTTATCAGCCTCCCTGGCCCTCAGCTCTCAGCCCCAGATCTGGAGTGGAACCTCAGGGTCGGATGCTCAGTTAAGAGCTGGAGAGAAGTACACTGGGAAAGGAAAATAGTCCTGTTTTCTCCAATCACATGGTGAAGGATCAGCACAGAGGATCCGGGGCCTTTTCTAGGACCATAATAGGTGATGTCACCTATTATTTCTCCAAAGCCTGCCAGTGGGAGTATCAGCTGAAATCTACCAAGAGTGGGTTTTATATTAGAACAGCATTCCACAGCTACTGCTGGTCATCCTCTGGGAGCTCTGCTTCCAGTCTTAGAGATGTCAAATAATCTTAAAGGAACAGACACCCAGTTTTGCACAGTCAGGCAGGAAAGAGGCGATCCGATCCATGTGGCTTCTAGCCTCCCTATTACTCTTCCATGAGGCAAGAATTAGCCAAGCACAGCAGCTTCTCCCAGCCCTGAAGTTTTAGAAGGATTTAGTTAGGTTTGTACATTCCAGTAATGACAGCCAGGTTGTAACTCTATTTCCTAAAAAATTTTGATTGCCACCCAATCGCAAAAGGAATGAGTATCCTGTATTTCTTCTAATTATCAATTAAAATTTGAATATATACATATGCACATATGTTCTGCCAATATTTCTTGGTTGACCATCTACCATGTGATCAGGGACTCTCCACTCATTAAGTCTAACCTTACTGTCATTGATGGGCTAGGTATTCTCCTTTTTTTTTTTCAATTAAATTTTATTTTATTTAGCTTCCAAAGATTTCTTTTGTTTGAGAGTGTGTGTGTGTGTGTGTGTGTGTGTGTGTGTGTGTGTGTGTGTGCATGCAAAAGCTGAGTTACAGGCAGTTGTAAGCCCCTGACATGGATTCTAGGAACTGACATCTAGTCCTCCAAAAAGCAAGTGCTCTTAAGCACTGAGTCATCTCTGAAGCCCCTATCCTCATTCTAAAGAAAACTGAATTCCAAGGAGATAAGGTAATTTGGGGCTGAAGAAATGGCTCAGCAGTTAAGAACACTGGCTGCGCTTGCAGAGTACCCAGATTCAATTCCCAGCACCCATATGGCAACTAACAACCATCCATAACTACAGTTCCAAGGGATCCAATGCCCTCTTCTGGCCGCCATGGGCATTAAATGCATATGGTGCACTTACATGCATGCAGGTAAAACACTCATACATGTAAAATAGAAAAAAATTTGAAGAGATGAGATAACTTGACCAAGACATATCAGCACAGAGTCAAATCCAAGTTGATTTGACTCCAAAGCCCATAAATTCCCTAACATACCATGATTCTTTTAAAAGTTTTTTTTTTTTTATTGTATATGTATGAGTGTTTTGCATGTATGTAGTGCACCATGTACATGTAGTGCCCGAGGAGGCCAGAAGAGGGCTTTGGATCTCCTAGAGCTGGAGTTATGGATGGTTGATAGCCACTATGTGGATGCTGGGAACCAAACGCAGGTCCTCTGCAAGAGCAGCCAGCCCTTTTAATGACTAAGCCATCTCTTCAGCCCCCCCATGATTCTTTTTAGGTACTAAACTCAGTGGACCACTACTGGTAAGGCCTCAGGTGAATGTATGCCTGTTATGTCTCTTGGGTTTGATACCTCCGTCAATATGTGAAGAGTTACTGGAAGGGCCAATAGAGTTCCAAGATAGTTTAGCTATGTTAAAAATAACAAGATATTTGCTTCTAATCCTGCTAAGCTCTCTTAAGCTCTGTGCAAGCTGAGAAAGGGAGGGCATGTTAACTGGCCTGAGAACAGGTGGGTCTAATGTTGCTATTAGAACCTCCCACATCCTCCAGGGCTCCTGGAACTTCAGCCAGCACTCCTGTCACCTTCCAAAGTCTTGATTGGTGGAAAACCATAACTCTTTTTGTTATGCGGAGTGATCGTAGCACTGGTGTGTTAAGTGGCAACAAAGACACACAGTTTCAGCTTTGGAAATGTGTTTCTTTTCCTGAAGCACATCCCAGCCTGAAGAAGGTGGTGCTCTGGGCTGGCAAGTGACATTGATCAGAACTCAGTATTTTTCCTAATTTTCCACGTATACATGGACTGTTTTACCTCTTCTTCCTGGCCTGAAGAGACCTAGGGTGGAGGGAGAAGGAGCCATCCCCCAGTATTGGCTAGAAGGATACCTAAGATATTTGAGGCAAATAAAAACTTGGTAGGGTTTCTGGACCCACCCAAAGAACAGTGTTCCTTCCTCTCTCCTAAGGAATGCTTGAATCTAGTTAGAGATAAACGAGATTGAATAATTTTCAAAAACCCCATTGAATAATTTTCCCTCTGGGCCCCTTCTTTTTATCTCCTTCCTTCTCTCCCTCCTTCCCTCCCTCCCTTCCTTCCTTCTTTCCTTCCCCCTTTCTCCTTAATTTTTTTTTTCCTTTTTCTTTGGTAGGGTCAAAGTAGCCCAGGCTGGCTTCAAGCTCACCATGTAGCCAAGGATGACCTTGAACTCCTGACCCTCCTGCCTTCATCTCCTAAGTGCTGTGATTACAGGAATGTGCCTCAATTCCCCATTTATATGATGCTGAGAGGAAATCCAGAGCTTCATGCATGCCAGGTGAGCACTCTACCAACTGAGCTCCAGCACAGTCTCTTCCTCTGAATGGCTTTCATCCAACATGCTATATGTAAGCTTTAAAAAATTCCATGTGCATTAAATATAAAGCAGAAAGTAGAATTCCAGGGAAATAGCACTTTAGGTTTTACCCATCTTCTCTTGGCAAGCTTATAGTTGGTAAATGTGAATTTTTTAAAACAATGTGAGGGGTAATCTTTTTTTTTTTTTTTTTTTTTTTTTTTTTTTTTTGTGCATTTTTTTTTTTTTTTTTTTTTTTTTTTTGTCTTTTTGAGCTGTAGCCACAGCTGGCTTGGATTAACCATGGAGACAAGGCTGGCCTCAAACTCACAGAGATCCACCTGGCTGTGCCTCCCAAGTGCTGGGATTAAAGGTGTGCGCCACCACATCCGACTCTTGTGAGGGTAATCTAAATCCTTGGGACCCAATTCACTGGCCCCTTCAATTTACATAGGAAATAACACCATATTTCTTTAATAAACAAATTTTTTAAAAGATAGGTTTATTTTTAATTGTGTTCATGGGTGTGTGTCTGTGTGTATATGTGCACATGAGTGCACTACTCACAAAGGCCAGAAGAGGGAATTAGGTTCTCTGGAGCTGGAGTTACAGGCAGCTGTGAGCCACCCAAGTGGGTGCTGGGAACTGAACTTTTGTCCTCTACAAAAGCAGCTCAACAGCTGAGCCACAGCTGCAGCAACCCCTCCTCCCCATTCAATTCATAGATGCCCCAAACAGTTTTTCATTTATGTGTAATTTACATTTGGTGAATTCCTATTTTTGGATGTGCAATTCTATGGATTTTGACAGGTGCATACCTTTGTATAATCACTCACTAGCAACATAAGAAATAATTTCATTACCCCCAAAATATCCCTTGTGCCACTAGATGGCCTTCCTTTCCCTCTGTTTCTAGACTTTGGCAAGCAAAAACAGTTCTATTCTTTGTCTCTAAACAGCTTCCTTTCATAAAATGTCACAAAAGAAGCATGAGAGATACATAGGCTTTCAAGTCTGGTTTCTTTCACTTAGAAAAAAATCTGAGATTTATTCATATTGTTGCATATATCAGTTTTTTTTTTCTTTTTATGGTTAAGTAGTATTTTGATGCCTGGCTATACGACAGGCTTTTAAAAACTTGTTCACTAGTTGGTGAACAATTGTGTTGCTCCACATTCAGGAATTTTGGTAAAATTACTACTAATATTTGTGTATAGATTTTTATATAAAAGTCTATTTTCATTCCTCTTGTATAAATCTCCTGGATATGTGTTTGCTGGCCATATGATACATGTATATTTAACTTTATTTGAAAAGATCAAATAGTCTTCCAAAATGAATGGACCACAATTGTTCTCTCAGTGACAATGAATGAAGCCACAATTGTTCCCTGAAATATAAATTATATTGATAAGTTGTCACATGCTATTTGCACTTGTAGAGGGTGGACTTTGAGGACAAGGCAGGTCCCCTTGTCTCAGACTCCAGCATGCTTATCTCAAGTCCTGGGATAGGCTGGTCCCTGATCCTGACCAGGGAGGAAAGAGAACAGCAAATAGCTAAGGATAGTAGAAGCACTGTGCCCTTGAAAACAGCTAGAGGGGGGCTGGAGAGATGGCTCAGAAGTTAAGCACACTGGCTGCTCTTGCAGAGGACATGGGTTTGATTCCCAGCACCCACATGGAGGTTAACAACCATCCATAACTCCAGTTACAGGGATTTCAACACCCACTTCTGACCTTCGCAGGCATCACACAACATGGGGGCACTTACATATATGCAAGCAATATACTCACACACATAAAATAAAAATAATAAAATATTTTTTTTAAAAAATTTTTTAGCTAACAACTGTCTATAACTCCAGTTCCAGGGGATCCGACAGCCTTTTCTGACCTCCGCGGGCATTGCACGACATGGGCAATACACGCATACACATAAAATAAAAATAATAAATAAAAAATTTTTAAAAAGGAAAAGAAAACATCTAGAGGGCAAGCCATTTCCAACAGAGGTTACTATTGTTTATTCCATGGTATAAAAATGCCTGTGGTGGGAATAAAAAGCTAGAAACTCATCCATGGAGAGAATGGAGAGGACACTGCCTGGAAATCTTTCTGTCAGGAACTCCAGCATGATGGTTTCAGCAGAGTCCCCAGTCATTTCTGCTGGGTGTTGTAAGTGCCGTATTTGATGATGTTATATGCTTACTCCTTGCTCTTTTACTTCTGCTGGCTGCATGCTTAGTAAACTCACATCCAGTACAAAAACAACCACTGTAGACGATCCTGAGAACTTGTATTGTCACTGGGATGTGGTACTGTCTTTTTTTCCTTTAAGGCTTTCTAGTAACCCTGTGATGGCTTCATCTTAATATATTCTCTGTTGACTAATGGCACTGATCATATTCCCGTATGTTTATTTGCCACCTATATCTGTTCTTTGGCAAGATTCCTGTTCAAACCTTGTATTTATTTTGTTCTATTTATGACAATGTTTCCCCTGAATATATCATACTAAAATGTGTATAACTCCATTTTTTTGGTTTCACAGTTATTGGATCTTCTAGTTCCTGTGCCTTTTCAGACACATTTTAGAATCAGCTGGTTTCGATTAAACAATAACAACAAAAAAATCCTACTGGAATTTTGACTAGGGATTAACCTGAACTATACATCAATTTTAGAGAAATTGATACCCTAACATTTAGCCTTCCAGTGTGCATAAAGCTACATTTATTTAGTTTCTTGATTCTTTTGTTGGTGACTTATAGTCTTTAGCATAACACATCTTGCACATACTTTATATAAATATTCACCTACATATTTCATGACTTCATTGCTTTGATGCCATAACTGGTTGCTTTTTTTTTTTTTTTTTTTTGTCTTTTTGAAGCAGGGTCTCCCTGTAGCCCCAGCTGTCCTGGAACTCACTATGTAGACCAGGCTGGCCTTGAACTCAGAGATCCGCCTGCCTCTGCCTTCCAAGTACTGGAACTACAGGCATGTGCCACCACGCCTGGCTATGGTATTGCTTTTTACCTGAACTTTTTAATTGTTCATTGCTAGCATATAGAAACCTAGTTGGGAGGCCTAGTGGTACAGCACTTGCCTAGCATACATGAGGCTCTGGGTTCTATCTGGGTGCCAAGATGGCTCATCAGGTAAAAGTGCTTGCTGTGTAAGCTGGAAAACCTGAATTTGATCTCCAGAACTCACTTAGAAAAGCCAGATGTGGTGGCTTGCATCTGTAATCCCAGCACTCCTATAGCAAGATGGGAGGCTGAGACAGGAGAATCACGCAGAAGCTCACAGGCAAACAACCTAGAGTACACAGCACAGTAGAAATAAGAAAGATCCTGCCTCAAAGTTGCCCTCTGGCCGCTACATGCACTCTGTGGCATGAGTTTCTCTGTCTCTCTGTCTCTCTCTGTCTGTCTCTCTCTGTCTCTGTCTCTGTCTCTGTCTCTCTGTCTCTCTCTCTCTCTCTCACACACACACACACACACACACACCCCGCCATACTCCATACTCACACACACACAATAATAACAAATACCTGTTACACTATTTTTTCATTTTTTAAATAGTTTATCAGTATTATTTTATGTGTATGAGTGTATTGCCTGCATGTATATGAGTGCGCCTGTGTCGTGCAATGCCATGGAAGTCAGAAAAGGCTTCAGATTCCCCTGGAACTGGAGTTAAGGATGGTTTGTAGCCGCCACGTGGGTGCTGGGAATCGAACCTGGGCCCTCTGCAAGAGCAGTCAGTGCTCTTAACTGTTGAGCCATCTCTCCAGCCCCTACACTATTTTTTAAAAAGAAAGAAAAGAAATACAATTGGTTTTTGTACATCAACTGGTGTCTTTGCTAGACTTACTAGATCCAGTGGCATCCTTTACGATTACTTGGGGTTTCTATGTAGTCCTATTCATGCAAACTACAGATAAAGACAATTTCTATTTCCTTTGGAATCTGCATTTTATTTCGTCTTGTGGCCCTAGTGCATCACCTAGATCTTCCAGAGCAATACTGAGCAATTATGCAATAGACAATGGATTTAAGGAAAGGATTGGTCACCTCAATAAGATGACCAAAGAATTGCTCCATTCTGCCATGGCACCTTAGTTTTGGGGAAATGACATGGGGTTCAGGTCATTAATATTTAACACCTGTCTGACCACCTGCTGTGCTCAAGCCTGGGCATTCTGGATTTATGAGATTGATATTATTTACCTCACTTTTTTTTTCTTTCTTTTTTTTAATGTTGTGTGTGTGTGTGTGTGTGCATGTATGCATGTACATGTGTACATGTGTGGAGGCCAGAGGTTAACCTGAAGGGTCATTCCTCAGACAATATCCACTTTGATTTGTTTATAAGATTTATTTAAAAATTTCAAATTGTGTGTGTATATGTGCACACATGTGAGTGCATTGTTTGTGTGGGGCAGAAGAGGGCATTGGATCCCCTGGAGCTGGAATTGTAGGTTGTTGTGAGCCACCTGATGTGGGTATTGGGAACTGATCTCCAGTCCTCTGCAGGAGCAGCAAGTGATCTTAACCACTGAGCCATCTCTCTAGCCTCCACCTTGACTTTGAGATAGAGTCCCTTCATTTGCCTGGGGGATGGGAATCCACCTGCCTCTGCCTCCCCAGTGATGGATCACAAGTGTATTCCACCACAACCAGAGGGTCTCAAACTCAGGTCGTCATATTTGCATGGCAAGCATGTTACAGACTAAGCCATTTCCACAGCCAGTTACCTCACTTTTCAAATGAAAAACGACAACTAAAACTGAGCTCTAAACAGCTTAAGAACCTCTGCTTGTCTTTTTCAGATGGTGAATACAAACCAAACTTGCTGTCTCCAAGTCCAGGTCTTTACCACTACACTATTCTACATATGGTCCAAATCATTGCTAGCAATGCCAACCTTGTCTATATGTGAGAGGCTTTTGGGAAGCTGTGAAAAATTACGCCTGTCTGGGTTCCCTCCGGGCCCAGTGAATGGAAATCTCTGGAGCTGGGGCCTGAAGTTGTTAAAATTTTACCATTGTTTTCTTTTACTTTTGTTACATGTATGTGCTTGCCTATATGTATCTATGTGTACCATATGAGTCTAGTGTCCCTGGAGGCCAAAAGGGGCATTGGATCCCCTGGAACTGGAGTTGCAGATGGTTGTAACCTATGATGTGGGTCCTGGGAACCAAACCCCAGTCCTCTATTAGAGAAGCAAGTGGCCTTAACTGCTGAGCCACTTCTCCAGCCATCTCTCCAGCTTTTGTTCTTAAGCACATTTATTTATTTATTTTTTATTTATTTATTTATTTATTTTGTGTGTGTGTCTGTCTGTCTGTCTCTGTGTGTCTGTGTATATGGGCTATCCCATGTGAAGGTCGGAGGACAACTTTCTGGAACTGGTTCTCATCTTCTACCATGTGGGTCCTGAGGATTGAACTCAGGTCATCAGGCTTGGTAGCAAGTGCCTTAACCTGCTGAGCCATCTAACTGGCCCAGATCTGAGTATTTTTAAAATTCTCTCCAGGGCCTGGAGAGATGGCTCAGCAGTTAAGAACACTGGCTCTTCTTGCAGAAGACCGGGGTTTGAATCCCAGTGCCCACATGGCAGCTAACAACTGTCCGTAACTCCAGTTCCAGGGGATCCGACAGCCTCTTCTGTCCTCTGCAGGCATTGCACGACATGGGTGCACTTACCTACATGTAGGCAATACATGCATACACATAAAATAAAAATAATAAAATATTTTTAAAAAATCTCTTCAGTTGGTGTTGAACTACAGTCAAGATCAAGAACACTGGACCTGTTGGCCTCAAATAGAAGAGTCCTACTCTTACAGCACAAGATCCAGGGGGTTTGTTCTCTGGGCTGGGAAGCAATGTGTAATGAATATATAGCAGGAGGCAACTGCTCCAGCTGCCTTAGGCCTGGGAGGCTCAGGGCTATAAAAGGCAAAGCTTTCTCCTTCATCTATTAAATGCTAGTAAATCCAAGGAGTGTGTCATGGTATTTTAGCATCAACTTATCACACATGTTTGTGCTGGCTTATGGTAGAAGTCCTGATGGAAAACAGGTGGGTTCCTACGAGCTGCTGCTGCAGACTTAATGGGTTACAACGGGATGCCAATGGAAAAATTTGATGAGAGGAATGTTACCATTTCAGAGGAGATGCTATGACTTGGAGTTCTCAGAAGTATTTGGCCTGCTGGGATACCTTCCAAAGCAGAAAGTAAAGTTCCTGGCATGGCTGTGGGAGGTGATGGCATCCTTGAAATGTGCTGCCTGGAGTGGTCCAGCTACTCAGACACAGAACCTCCTCTCCAAGATGGCAGGTTGAGGGGCTGAGGAGATGGCTCAGTACTCAAAGCGCTTGCTTGCAAGTATGAGGATCTGAGTTCCGATCCCTAGCATCCATGTAAAAGCTGTGCATCTGTAATGCCAGAGCTGGCATGGGAGGCCGTCAGGCAGATCCTGAGGCTCACTGGCCAGCCAGGCTAGCCAATTTGAGCTCCAGTTCAGTGAGAGACCCTGTCTCCAAAAATAAGGTGGAACATGACTGAGGGAGACACTAGAAGTCAATCTCTGGCTTCCACACGTGCACCTGCACATACACATGCACACACGTGTGTGCACACACATGCATGTACTAACACAGACACGCAAACATGTACATATACATATACCACATACAAACATACACACACCAGAGACAGACACACACACACAGAGAGAGAGAGAGAGAGAGAGCGCCTGAACTCATTGTTTCCTAATAATTGGTCTCTCTCAAGTCCATTTCATTCCAGTTGATCCAAGAAGTTGGAACTACCAGATCATGTCTTATGATGCACAAAAACAAAACAAAACAAAACAAAATAAAACAAAATGAAACAAAAAACCCCCTGAAGAATTGAAATGAAATGGAGTATGGGAGCACACCTGCTACTCCAGCACTGGGGAGGTGTGAGCAAGAGGGCCAGAAGGTCAAGGTCATCCTCATCTACATAGCCAGCTTAAAGCCAGCTTAGGATACGTGAGTCCCAGTCTCAAAAATAAAATAAAAGCCAGATGTGGTGGCACATACCTTTAATCCCAGTACTGAGGAGACAGAGGCTGGTGGATCTCTGTGAATTCTAGCCTGGTCTACATAGAAGAGTTCCAGGCCAGCTATGGCTGCAGAGAGACACTGTCTCAAAACAAACAAAGACAACAACCCCCATAAAAATGGTAAGTTGAGGTCTGAGGCAGAGCTCTTGTCAGATAAAAAGGTTGCATGTTTAGATTAGTTATCACTGACATTTTCTAACTTAGATGTGACCTCTAATCTGGATAGCATTACCTTCTTTGAAATATCCCTACTCTGTGGACCACAGTAATAGTGTGGTTATTTTAACCTTAGTTTTCTAATGTTGAGGGTAAAATATGCACCACAGAAGGCTTCAAAAGTGCAGAAGAGTAACCCAACATGAGGCAAAGGAGTTTTTGTATGACCAGTTCCATGTTAGAACTTTCCTATACCTCACCTCATTTAATCCTTGCAAGAACTCTTAAGGGAGAGGCATAATTCTCATTTTCAGATGAGGATTCTGAGGATTAAGGGCATTCAGTGACTTGTATAGAATTCTTCTGGAAGCAGCTGCTCGGGTCCCCAAGGCTCGTTCCATCCCACTACATCTCCAGATCTAATACGTGTTGGACTACTTCTTTATAGGCTTTCTTTATTAAGCAAGTGTTTTTATTTTTGATGGGATGCTTAGGTTCCAGACTTCTGAATATATGAAAAATCTGGTTTTGCTTCCAGGAGGTTTTTTTTTTTTTTTTTTTTTTTTTAATGCAACTTTTTTAATAGAAACCATTTCCTGGTTGGGTAAACCTTGGAGCATTTGTTTGGTCAATGACACACTATGTGAACACTAGGCTGTAGGGAGCTCCTCCCTTGTGGAGTTTGTCTTGGCAAACCTGGCTGTTGATGAAATTGGGTGCAAAAGGCCAATCACTCTGGGAAGGTGTGTGGGCCTCAGAGAGTGGGTGTTGGGATGGAAGAGCCACAGGGAAATAAAGAACTGGGTTTTCCCACCATATGCACTCCTGTAGCTCAAATCCCCATTGCTCATAAGAGAAGCTTGAAGACTAAAGTCTTTTTTGAGACAACATAACACAGGAAAGAAAAGAATGAGCTTTCCACAGCTATACGTAAAACCAGGAAGAGGGAAGTGAGGGTCTCTGTGGGGTTGTTGGTGTATGAGGCAAGCCCCTCCACCTCAAGCTGAGCAAGCCAAGACTGAGAAGGCAAGCAAACAGACAGAAATAGAGCTCTAGAGATGCCAGGCAGGCCTGGATTGCCTCAAGGATGGGAACAGATACTGTGTCTGTCTCAGAACCTTCTACAGCCGTGAACACCCACTGGTATTCCTCATAAGACAGTAGAAGTTGGCAAATGTCCTTTATTGCTTGGTTCAGGTGCACAAGGCAAAACCTTTCATGTTTCTTTGGCCAAGGTCTTCACTTCATATCCTTTGCTCCACTACAGAGCCACTGCCTCATGCTGACATTTGGAGGTCCATGGGATGGGGTGGGTCGCTGGAAACTCATGGGAACCATCACCCAACAGAACAAGCATTCCTCTGCACACTGGGACCCTCCTGCTTTCTTTCAACCTGAAGGTTTTACTAATTAACTCCCAGGGATTGTGGTGAGTAGCCTTGTCTCCTCCACTCAGATTTTAATCCCATTCTCTTTGGCTGAAATAGAAAAGATGAGAAATCTGAGATGTTTTCTCTAACATTCAAAGCTCCAATTCCTGCAGGGAAGAATTTCAAACAACCCCTCTCAGCCTCTGAGCAGAAGGGGAGAGCGGCCTCCCTGCTTGGATATCTGCAGGTGAAGGGCTGCACGCCAGAGTCTGGTTTTTGTTAGAATTCTTGGCAAAGCCTTTGGAGGCGCATCTGGAAAAGAAGGGAGAAGGCTGTCAGAGAGGCTTGTTTAATAAGCCCCTTCTCTCTCATGTGTCTGTTGACTTTCCCCGGACCAGGTCACCTGGGAGCAGCTTCTCCAGTCCCTCTATGTCCCCCATATGTATCTGCACACAATCAGGACATATTTTGAATAAAACAGAGAATCCAAATAAGGAAAGTCCATCCCACCTTCATTTTTCTCAATGTCAGATGAAGTTCTCACTCTGATAATCTCACTTCACAGACGTGGTAGACCTCAGGGGAAACAAGATGAATCCTTTATACTGACCAGTGCCATGGAACAGGTTCAAGGCAATCTTGTAGCCATTGCTCTCCTACATGCCAAACAACATTTGCATTCAGTACCAAGTCCTCATTTCACATATAGAAAACAAACAAACAAACAAAGCCAATGCTGCACGTGAGGCCCAGAGAAAATGGACAATTTACACAAAATTTGCAGCCAGTGGGAGCCTGAACCTGTATTGAACCTGATACCTGTCTACTATCTATTATAGATCAGACCATCCCCCAATCCCCACCATGTTGCCTTTCCTGGATGCCTCAGGTCTTGTGTGTGTGTGTGTGTGTGTGTGTGTGTGTGTGTGTGTGTTTATGTTCGTGTGTGAGCGGATGACATATATGTATGTACCTATGTGTTTTTATATGGAGGTCCAAGAACAACTTCAGGTGTTGTTCCTCAGGCACCATTCATTTCATTTTTTTTTTTTTTTGGTTTTGGAGACAGGGTCTCTCACTGGCCTGAACCTAGCCTAATAGGCTAGGCTGGCTGGCCAGGGAGCCCGGAAATCCTCTGCTTCATCATCCTAGCACTGAATTATAACCACGTGTTACCACACCCAACCTTTTAGTTTTCTTTCGTTTTGGGGAGTGGTTCTGGGCATTGAACTCAGATCTTGATCCTTGTAAGGCAAGCACCTTACTGACTGAACTATCCTCCAATCCCAGCTCTCAGGTCCTAGTTTAAGTGCCTCTTCCTCTGGGAAGGTTTTCCTGAACCAGCCCCATCCTCAGGCTACCTGAGGTTTCCCTAAGCTTCACTGATGCATACAGGAGGATCAGAAAACCCAATTCCTGGTCATCTGGAGAGGGAAAAGTAGAGACATGAAGGGGAGAAAGGGACTTACTGAACCACACTCACAGTCCTTCTTTTCTTTCCAGATGTGACTCAAAAAGCTTTGCCAAGAACCCTTTAAGAACCAGATTGCATAGGTTAGTGTGACCACACTTCTTCACCAAAATTTTCAACCAGTTTTATTGCATCATTTGCTTCCTATTTCCCTCTCCAGAAAAGCTATAAGTCCTGAGGGCAGGCACAGGCTCCAGTCTTGTTCATGGTATCTATGCCACCCAGCCCAGTGCTCGGACACACACACAAATGTTTGAAAAATAAATGAGCAGGGCTAGAGAGATGGCTCAGTGGGTAAAGGTACCAGCCTCCCAAGGCTTGTGGTCAGAGTTCATTTCCAGGAACCCACATCAAAAAGTCAGATATAACAGCATACATGTGCAATTCCTGCACTCCTACAGGGAGATGGGAAGTAGAGACTGGAGAATATCCCAGAAGCTTGAGGGCCAGGTAGCCTGAAACACAAAACAGCAGAAACAGGAGAGACCTTGCTTCTACAAAGTGGAAGGTGAGAGCTGACTGACAAAAGTTGTCCTCTGACCTCTACACACATAATGTGGCACACATGCACCTGTGTACATATACAGCACACACACACAAAAATTAAATTGAAAAATAAAATAAATGAACAAATGAATGAAACTCTTCCCAACACAGTGGTGATGGTGAACTTCAAACCAGCTTCCTTCTTTGCTTCTTGTTAAGGGATTCCCTAAAGAAATGTTTTATTTGTGTGTGTGTGTGTGTGTGTGTGTGTGTGTGTGTGTGTATAACATGTGCACGCAAGTGCCCATAGAAACCAAAAGAGAGTATCAGATCCTCTGGATCCAGAGTTATAGGTAATTTTGAGGTGGGAGTCAAATTTCTGTCTTCTTTTTTAAAAACTTTTATTATTTTTATTGTATGTGTATGTGTGTATTGCCTGTATGTAGGTAAGTGCACCTGTGTCATGCAATGCCCTTGGAGGTCAGAAGAGGCTGTCGGATCCCCTGGGACTGGAGTTACAGACAGCCGTTAGCTTCCATGTGGGTGCTGGGATTCAAACCCGGGTCTTCTGCAAGAACAACCAGTGTTCTTAACTGCTGAGCCATCTCTCCAGCCCCATTTCTGTCTTCTATACGAGCAGCAAACACTTTTAACTGCTGAGATCTCTCCATCTCCCATGTACATCTTCCATAAGAAAAATTAGCAGAGAACAAAAATGGTTCTGAATTACCCTGAAGAGGAGACTTCTGCACTCCTGCCCAGTACCCACAAGAATGGGCTCGGAACACCAGATGTTAAAAGTGATGATTATTTGATATTCAAAGTAGCACTTGAAAACTATATAGAGGATTAGCAATGTAGCTTAGTTGGTGGAGTGTTTGCCTAGCATGCATGAAACCTGGTTCCCTCTCCAGCACCACCTAAGCTGGGCATTGCAGCAGCACATGCCTGAAAGTCCAGTGTTTGAGAGATGGAGGCAGGAGAATAACTTCAAGGTCATCCTCAGCTACATAACACGTTTGAGACCAGTCTAGGGTACATGAGACCCTATTTCAAAAAAGAAAAAAAAATCTGTAGAATCACACTGGCTTGTATGCATGTCTGTAATCCTACCAATCAGGAGGCTTATATCAGAAGCATAAGTTCAAGGCTAACCTGGGTTACAAAGCAAGACCCTGTTTCAAAAAATAAGACCAAATAAAAGTAAACTGTGTAGAGTTGCTTAAGAAAAAAACTGGGAGCAAACTTGGATATTTTATATGCTCTTATTTTGTTTGTAAATGACCACTTTATCTATGGTTCAGCCAGACTTGGCAGCTGGAAAGGGTTGGGGCCTAGGGAGGTTGCTCCTGGAGGCCCCAATGGGGCCTTTGCCAAAGGCTGACTTGTCTGATAGGCTGCAGAGGTGAGTGATGTCTGGGAGCTCCTTTCCTGGCATGGGGGCCTTCCAAAGAAGGGAAACTACATATTCCCTGTGGCATCTCATGCCTCATGGTTCAGACCTGTGGTTTTGATCATAGACCTCTGCTCTGCTGAGCTTGGTCTTTTGAAGCCATTCCCAGAGCAAGTCAGTTCTGCTGCTTCCAGAGGGAACACCAAGCAGATCAGCATTACATTCTGAGCCTTTTGCTGCAGCCCCTTTCTCCACAGGAATATCTTTCTAACACCTGCCTCATTCCTCAAGGTATCCCCAAGACCAAGCACAGAGCCAAGCCCCTTGTGGCTAGGATGATGAAGAAGGTATAGCAGGTTTTGCAGTTATCTGGGACCAAGGAGGTTGAGTTAGATTATGTTTATTTATACAGAGAGAAGAAAGTTTGCTCAGAGAGGGGTTCAGGGCAAGGGGGAGGTGAGGGCCCTGAGAACTGAGGTTTCTCTCCCATAAATCTTCTTCCCTCATCAGTGAACAAAAGCCCCAAGGACGGGTCTCCTTTCCTGTCATTAATCTGTGACTGACTGTAGAGTTTCCTCACTTGTCTAAAGGGGGCAACAAAGCGCTCCCTTCTGACCCATGGACTGTTGGAAAGATAAATGGCAAGGGAAAGATGCTGCACACAAGTTGTCTTTAGTCTGATGGCAGAACCAGCTCCTTACAAGAACTATGCTGGGGAGCTGCCCAGCATCCTCAAAAAGAACAGAGCAATTAACTGTTCATAGGTCAGAGAGAGCAACAAACAGCTCTGGTACCACATTTGCCCAGTGTGCTCAGACTCATAGACACCAAAACAAGCCTGTCCAAAGAGGCACAGACCACAACAGGTCTAAGTGTATGCCTCTCTGGTCTTGCTTGGCCATCAAGGTCAGAGGAAAGGACCCCCAACAACCTTTTCTTTTATAGGTAGTATCTGTGCCCAAGGAAAAGTTAACTTCAAGTACTAAGATTTACAATTTTCTTTTTCCAAAATGAGACGATTTTACATCCATACATACATACACACACACACATACATATCTTTGGGGGCAAATTTGAACATATAAACTCTACATACTATAGATGGAAAAGTCAAATGTTGCTAATGAAATACCACCAATGATTTCTTGGCTTTCTTTCAGACAAATTGTTTAAGTGATCAATCCTTTGACTATTTTGCATATTTTGCAAATAGTGTTTTGTTACTTAAAAGTGTAGTTTATGGAAAAGTGACGCCCCGTAATTAAAAATCTATCTGCGATCCTGCCCTTATTTTTGAGGGATAATTTTAAGAAAGCTGTGTATCCATAGCACCTTCAGGAAAAGGGACATTCCCTAATTATGATAGTCTTTACTTCTTCCAAAAGTGCCTTGATGCTGGGGCTCCCTGCATGCTGACCAGGCCTTTCAGAAGGCAGCGTCCTGCTAGGGGCTTAGCTTCTGAAACACATCGCAGCACCACTGAGCTTTAGATCCCTTCTCCAGCCCATTTGTTGGATAAAAATTGTGCTTATAGGGGCTGGAAAGACAGTTCAGTCAGTAAAGCACTTGTCCTACAAGCATGAGGATCTGAGGTGGATCCCCAAAATCCGTGTAAAAATGCGAGCCTGCACATTTATAATTCTAGTACTGGTGAGCACAGAACATCTTGCTCTGTCCTGATTGGTGAACTCTAAGCCAATGACAGACCCTGTCTCAAAGGAGATGGCTGGCATTCTCGAAGATGACACCTAAGGATGTCCTCCAGCCTCCACACATGTGGGCACACATATGCACCCCCACATACATACACCCATTATTTTAATTCCTCCTCCTCCTCCTCCTCCTCTTCTTCTTCTTCCTCTTCTTCTTCTTCTTGGTCTTTTTGAGACAGAGTCTTCCTGTATCCCCAGCTGGCCTGGAACTCACTATGTAGAACAGGCTGGCCTTGAACTCACAGAGATCTGCCTGCCTCTGCCTCTGCCTCTGCCTCCTGAGTGCTGGGATTAAAGGTGTGTGCCACCATAATGGCCAATAATGGGTTTACCCATTATTTTTAAAAAAGAAAGAATATACTTATATTCAACAGAGGCAGCAGACACCAACTTAAGCCAGATACTTTATCTGTTTAGGATATTATTTAACTGTACAAAACTGATTAAAAATTAACTTCTAGTTAGACATAATAACACATGACTAATCAGCATTTTGGGAGGCTGAGACAGAAGAATCACAAATTCAAGATCAGCCTGGACTACATGGCAAGATTCTATCTGAAAAAAAAATAAGCCTGGGAGTGGTGGTGCATGCCCTTAACCCCAACACTTGGGAGGCAGAGGCAGGTAGAACTCTGTGAGATCAACACAAGCCTAGTCTACACAGCAAGTTCCAAGCCACTAAATTCTGTTTCTAAAAACCATACATTAATTAATTAAATTAAAAATGGGGGCTGGAGAGATGGCTCAGCAGTTAAGAACACTGGTTGTTCTTGCAGAAGACCCGGGTTCGAATCCCAGCACCTACATGGCAGCTAACAACTGTCTGTAACTCCAGTTCCAGGGGATCCAACAGCCTCTTCTGACCTCCATGGGCATTGCACAACACAGGTGCACTTACCTACATGCAGACAATACATGTGTACACATAAAATAAAAATAATAAATATTTAAAAAATGGAAAATTATTCTTTGAAATCTCAAGCAAAGAGACATCTGTCTTGGCATGTCATTGTTGTTTATGAAATTTTAACTTAATCCTGAAACAAAGCTCTTTTAATTGGAAAGTTATTGATCAAATATCAGCAGTTATGATTTTCATTTATTAAGTCCAGATAGTCCCTGACTTATGGGGGTTCAGGTTAGATTTTCAGCTTTACAATGGTGCAAAAGTCATGCATGTTCACTATTTGCAATAGCTAAGATATGAAGTCAGCAAAGATGCTCATCAAAAGATGAATGAACGCTGAAGAGAATGTGTTCTATAGACACAGTGGATTATTCACTTGTAAAAGAATGACATTCTTGGGGCTGGGGAGATGGCTCAGCAGTTAAAGTGCTTGTTGTAGAAAGCATGAGGACCAGAGTTTAGATCCCCAGACCTGCACATAAGTGTTGGGTAGGCATGGCAACCCCCCTGTAATTCCAGCCTGGGAAGACAGAGATGGGAGCCCCAGATCAAACTGGCTAATAAGAGTAGCCATATCATCACTTCAAGCTCTGGGTTTGGTTGAGAGACCCTGCCTCAATGAATAAGGTGAAAGATGGATGGAAGATGATTCCCTCTGTTAACCTCAATCCTCCTCATGCATGTGCACATACACACATGAACCAACCCACATGTGCCACCCACACACATGCAAAAAAACACACATGCATTTCACAAATATACAGATGAAGAATGGGAAAAAGGAAGGATATTCTATCATTTTCAGAAAAATAGATGGAACTGGAAGGCATTATGTTACATGAAGTAAGTCAGGAGCAGAAAGATAAATTCTTTATGCTCTCTGTCATATGTGGCTGTTCAAAAGATTGATCAGAATGTATATATTGATTGCTAGAGGCTGAGAAAGGCAGGGAGGTAGAGGAAGAGTGGGAGGTTAGATAATAGGTACCCACACAGTTAAATAGAAATAATGAGTTCTAATGTCCTATAGAATAATGGGAGACTGTAGTTCACAATGACCTATTATATATTTTATGAGTAACTAGAAGCAAAGATCTCAAAAGCTTCAAACACAAAGTATTTGGAAATATTAATTACCTTGGTTTCATCATTGTATATTGTGCACATGTATTGAAGGTCACATTGAATCCCATAAATATGTATAATTGCTATGTTAATAAAATGTTTAATGTTTAAGAAAATGAAAATGCTTAGCATTCTAATTTTATCATCACATATTATGTCCATGAATCAAATTATTACACTATTTACTCCATAAATTTGTACAATTAAAATTTTAAAATGTTGATATAGGGTCTTGAGTACCACTGGCTGGCCTCAAACTCACTATGTAGTCAAGGATGACCTTGAATTTCTGACCCTCCTGCCTCTACCTCCTGAAACCAAGGCTTCCTGCCTGCTGGGCAAGACTCTACTGAGTTACATCCCAAGCCTCCAAAAAAATATTTTTTAAAATGATAAGCATTCAATAGAAATTGTACTTTGGATTTTAAAAACAGTTTTTTTTTTTTTTTAAATATATGTGTCTGGGCCTAGAGGGATGATTCAGCAGTCAATAGCACTGACTGCTCTTGCAGAGACCCAGGTTCAATTCTTGGCACCCACATAGAGGCTAACAACTGTCTGTAACTCCAGTTCCATGAGAATCCAACATCCTCTTCTGACCTCTGCAGGCATTGCATCACACAGGTGCACTTACCTACATGCAGCCAATACACTCATACACATAAAATAATAAATAAAAAAATTTAAATTATGTGTCTGTACATGTGCCTGCAATAGTTTATGTGCACTGAATATGTACAGGTGCCCTAGGAAGCTGAAAGAGGGTGTTAGGTCCCCTTGGAACTGGAGTTCCAGTTTGTTATGAGTCAACATGTGGATGCTGGGAACTGAAATTGAGTCCACTGCAAGAGCAACCAAGAGCAACTGAGTATCTCCAATCCCTGTGTGCTTTGAATTTTTGAAGTGTGATCTTTTCCCAGACTAGTGTTATGAAGGATGACACACTTTCTGCAATGGACTTTAGAGTCATTCTAAATCACAACATGATCCAACACAGACGCATGGCAACTGGCACCCACACAGAGAATGCATGCTCTCTGCAAGCACACATCGGCCATGCCAGCCAAGAAAGTCTCAATAAATTTCAAATAATTTACAGCACACAAGTGATAGTTCTCTCACAAAACTCCATTAAATTAGAAACAAGCATGCTTCTAAGGATATGGTAAGTAACAGAAAAGTACCTAATAAAAATGATAAAATTTTAGGCTTGAAATACTATGGAACAACTTCATAGATTTGTGAGATGCAAATAAAGCAATACTGAGATGTAAATGTATAGTTTGGAGGTACATTCCTGGAAAAATGAATGTGAAAATAAACAAATTAAAATTTTAAAGCAAAGAGAGAGAGAGAGAGAGAGAGAGAGAGAGAGAGAGAGAGAGAGAAAAGGGGATGGAGAGATGGCTCAGCAGTTCAGAGCGCTGACTGCTCTTGCAGAGGACACACGTTTGAGTCCCAGCACCCACAAGGCAACTAACAACCATCTACAACTCCAGTTCCAGGGAGTCTAATGCCTTCTTCTGACCTTTGCGGGCACTGCACGACATGGGTACACTTACATACATGCCCTGCTCCCCCTTGGCCCCAAGCCTGGCAAAGCAGTAGTGAGAATGAGCTTTGCCTAGCCCATGGGGTAGGAGAATGCAAAGTGGTCTTGTGGAAGCATTCCATGATGAGGCAGCTAGAAGACTCAAGTAAATCCCCCCCACACCCCCACTCAAGACACCACTATACCTAGCATTACTCTGCAAGGGAACAATTGTACAAGCAATGCAGTCTTGTCATGCCATATCAGATGTGGCATCACCCATATTGGATACTTATTATTTTAATATCCCTGTTACCTGCTGAATCCAAAGATCAATTGGCATTTGCTTGGAGTGGACGGTGGTGCTTTCAGAGATACACCCCTGAAAGGGAGGGGTTCATTCCTAGTTACATGTGGTCTTGGATGAGGAGATGCCAGAGTGTATAAAAAGTAGAAGGGTAACTAAACAGAGCCAGGGGAGCAGGAGGACTCCATGATGTAACTTCCATGATGTTATCACCTGTGATGGAGTGGAGCTTTGCAGTGGCACAGCTCTTTGGGGATCTCCCACACTCCTATATGTAACCCCTCACCCAAGCACTTGTGAGTAAGCCCAATAAACTCATTGGTTCACACAGCTGGATTTGTGTGCAATCATTACTTTTGTCTGTTGTAGGTGCTTTATCTGGGGAGAACAGAAGATGCTTTTTCATGTCTCCTGAGAAAAATAATGCAGAGTATCTGTGCATTTCTCTTATAAGAACACCAGTAATGTTGGATTAAGAGTCCACCTGACTCCAATGTAACATCAACTTAATTACATCTATAATAGCTCTATTTCCAAATCAGTTTACTTGCAAAGTACTGAAGGTTAGGATTTTAACCTTTTTAAAAAAAGTTTATTTTTTGAGGATGGAGCCACAATCCGGATCATAATAATCTCTCCCTTCCTTCCTTCCTTCCTTCCTCCCTCCCTCCCTCCCTCCCTCCCTCTGTCTCTCTGTCCCTCCTTCTTTCCCTCCTTCCTTCCTCCTCCCTCCTTCCCTCCCTCCCTCCCTCCCTCCCTCCCTTCCTTCCTTTCTTTCTTTTTTGACTTACATTAAACTGGAATATCGTTTTCTTACTTTTCAATATTTCTTTGTGCTTTTTCTTTAGCTGTACCTCTTGCAAACTTTGTTCATTTCTTTGATTGAATCTGATAACCTACTTTTTAATAGATGGCTGTCCACCTTTATTATAATGACACATTTCTACTTATTTCAGCCGTATTTTATTTTCTGTATAACACTTCTTTCTTTGTTGTTTGTTTCATTTCCCCCTCCTTTCTAGCTGTCTGAAGCTTGATGCCTTCCAAAAGGCAGACTCTGAGATAAGGGTCTGTCTGCTGCTTGTTTATTTTAGGAAATGGTTCAAGGAACAGGAACTGGGGAGGCGTTTAGAAGGGACAGCCAAGAACCAAAATGGGCAAATAGTGCTCTCTCCCACTAGGGGCCCTCCATGAAGCTGACAGGATGCACCCCAACCTTATCTACACAGATGGTAACATTGTTTTTTGAATGTGGCTTTTCCATTTACATTTCCCCTTCTATATTGTATGTTATGATCATATGTTTGGAGGAGACGGTATTCCACACAGTTTGAATTTATACCATCTTTGTGGTCTGTCATTTAACTTTCACATAATCCCATGATGAACTTTATCTGCATGTTAGAAATAGCTGCTCGGAGAGAGAAGCAACAGCTGAAAAGTAATGGTGCTAAAACTCAGGTTCTGCTGTCTGACTCCGCAGCCACTTCTCAGCACAAACACCACGGCTGTGAGGTGTGGGTGTGCATTGGGCTGACCCATGTTTGCCTGAGTTACAGTGTCAAATATCTTATCTCAACCACATCAGTCCTCAAATATGCAAAGGCCTCTGTGTGGGTTTGAGTACATCCTGACCAAGCAGTATTCTAAAGACAAAAGATTACAGAACCCAAGGGATTTTTATAGTCCCTATTCAAAGGCTTTTGTTGTATTGTTTATGTTTGGGGCCACAGCTCTGTCAACACCCCAAAGATGAAGGATTGACTTACTAGTAAATCAGGTAATTACTAAGTGACAAACTACTGTGATTGGGAAGTCAACCATGTCTGGTTTTCTTCAGTAGACTCACTGGAAAAAAATGCAAAGAATTTTCCCTCCTCCTCTCCAGGGGTCTTTGTGTCTCACAGGGCTGGGCTTCTCTTGCCCTAGAGGAAAGTAGAGGCCCTTCTTTGATTTTCAAAGGGTCTGGAAGCCTAACATAAATTATTAGAGAAGGTCAGAATATGGGGAGGGGGTCCAGGGCCTGCAAATCATTCAAGGGCTATAGGATCCTTGAGTGATAGGCCTTCCCCAACCTGGAGGTAGTAGGGCCTGGCAGAGTGGTTTCGCCTTGGGAAGAAGGCCCCTGGGCACTGAACACTTACATCGTGGCCTTGGATTTGGAGAGGATATATCTAAGGAGTAGCAACCTTTAACTTGCCCACCAGAATTTGCACAAGGAGCAATCTATTGGGACCATTTAAGACCAGATGTTCTTCTCTAAGTTTCTGGAATACAGAGATTTCAGGATTCTGAATGAAAGGAGGAAAGACCCTGAAAAGTGGCTGCAATGGAATTTTCTAAGCTTTGCTAAATGAGTTCTAAGTATGATTGAATTGAACTTAGAAAGTTCATGATATGGGGCTGGAGAGATGGCTCAGCAGTTAAGAGCATCTACTGGTCTTGGCAGAAGACAAAAGTTCATTTCCCAGTAACTACATACGTAGGGAAACTCACAACCAGCTATAACTCCAGCTCCAGGGAATCCAATGCCTTCTTCTGGCCTCTGTGAGCACCTGCAGTGGTTATACCCAGATGCACACATACATATAATTAAAAATAATAAAACTAAATATTTTTAATGAAAAACTCATTATATATATACATAATTTGTTATAAATTGTGGAACAGTTCTACTAATAATAATCAAATCCTGAAAGATCTTCTAAAGTAAAGCAAGCATATACATATCTCGATTTGCACACATGCATGCTCATGCATGCATGTGTGTGTGTGTGTGTGTGTGTGTGTGTGTGTGCATGTATACTTGTATATATTTATCTTTTGGAAATGATTGATCAGTAACTGGCATACTTACTCCAACCCCTTCTTCTGGTTAAAAAAAAAATCCTAAGCCAAATGTTTTGCAATCCCAGCACTCAGGGGGCAGAGACAGGTGAGTCTGAGGCTGGCCTGATCTGCATAATGAGTTCCAAGTCAGCCAGGGCTACATAGTGAGACCCTGTTTCAAAAAATAAAAACTTTATCCCAATGATTTACATTCCATTTTTTCTCTAGATTAGGCATTTTAATGCCCTGCCTTTAAATCCTCATGTAACAGTGTTGCTGTGGGAGCAGTTCTGCCTCCCAGCACAGGCTTCCAAGGTTTTGAAAGGCTGGGGACTAGAAATGTGACATGGGGCCTTGTGTCTTCCTCTCCATGATTCAGCCTCTGCTTTGGGCCATGGACACCTGTCCAGAGCTGGGAGGTCATTATTCATAGAACCAATCATGGCAGCAGCAAAGCCAACCCAAACACATGGATGACAAATCACAAATGCAAGGTGAACTTGACCTGTGTAGAAACTGTGATGTGGCAGTGATATGTCAGTCACTTTCCATCATGGGGACAAAATACCTCAGATAAGCAATTTAAAGGAGAAAAGATTTATTTTGGTTCATGGTTTCAGGTCATGGTCAGCTGGCAGAACATCATGGAGGGAACGTGTAACAGGGTAAAGATACTTATCTCATGATAGCTGGGAAGCAAAGAGAGAGGACAGGCCTGGAGACAGGATATACCCATTCCCAGCGACCTTTTTCCTCCAACCATCCCCACCTCCTAATAGACCATGAACCTATCAATGAACTAGTTCATTGTGATCCCTTGTGATCCAGTCACTCTTTCAGCCTTCAACACACAATCCTTTCGGGGGATACTTCATATTCAAACTGTGCCAACATTGTTGCCAAAAGTCTGAAGAGTTTGCCAGGATCAGAGAGAAAGAGATGTAAGCAGTCAGGTGGCTGGCCTGAAAGAAGAAAGGGGCAAATGTCAGGGACTCCTCACCTTGGAGCATGCACATGGGTGTCTCTAACCCCCTCTTTTGTTCCCAGAGGAACAGAGTTTTAACAAGGTACACGATGTTCTGGGTGTTCACAGATAGGCAAGTATGACCCAGAATAAGGGCAAAGAGAGCAGGCAGACTGGCACCAGGTACCAGTAAGTGTGTCTGTTCTTTGTTCCCACCATCTGCCAGCTGGAACTGGGCATACCATCAATGCAATGGTGCAAAGCACCGATGCAAAGACCAGTCATAGACCAATGGTGGCTTCTCGCAACACCAGTATGTCTCAGGTGGGAGAGAAGCATGTTTTAATGGTCTTCATTAGTAGAAACGTTTATGGGCATTATATAAAATATATATTTTAAAATGATTCAGAAAAAGTATGTGATCAAAATAGAATAAGGTGGATTTTTTTTCAGGATATACACACATACACATATATGTGCATATAAGCTTTTGTTTCAGAAGGTTTTTTTATTTTTTATTTTACCTGGGGGCTAGAGAGATGGCTGGTCTTGCAGAGGATCCAGGTTTAGTTTCCAGCACCCACATGATTATCTGTAACTCCAGTTCCAGGGGATCTGATGCCCTCTTTTGGCTTACAAGGGCATTGCACGACATGGGTACACTTACCATACACACAGACAAAACATACACATAAAATAAAAAATCAAAAACATTTTGATTGGTGTGTATGCTTGTGCGTGTGCGTGTGCGCGTGTGCGTGTGTGTGTGTGTGTGTGTGTGTGTGTGTGTGAATGCCTGCACAGTGGCATGCACATGTGGAGATTAGAGGACAACTTTTGGGAGTTAGTCTCTTTCCTCTTGTTGATGCTGTTATTCTGAGTACTCCAGGGTAGTTGACCTGTGAGCTTCCAGTCAATTCTCTTGTCTCTGTCGCATTTCAATGCAGCTCGCTGTAGGAATGTTGGGAGTACTCACCACCACATCAGTTTTTGTTGTTTTTTTAAATATGGGCTCCAAATATTGAACTCAGGTTGTCAGGTTTGCATAGCTAGCACTTTTATCTGCTGAGTCACTTCCTCAGGTGCCTAGAAATTTTCAAATATACAGTATGGGAGTAGAAATAGCATGAGGAACCCCTACACACTGGAAATCTACCTTCAACAGCTACAGCAATGTGAGAACCCCAACTAAAACTATGTAACCTTTAGCATCTTTCCAATGTTCCAATGAGTTCCAATGAATCTATCCCGCAAATTATTTAGTATAATAGATGTTATGATATCCAGGCACCTGGTGTTGTTCCTCTTCTCATCCCTTAATGTGCTCAAGCTAAGTGAATGAAGGAAACAAAGAGATAATGATGCTTGCCCAAATGATACAGGAAGCTAGGCAAGTGTGTTGGAGATATGGAGGCTTCTCCCTGAGCAGAAAAATATTTGTAGCAAAAGAAGTACCTACGCTTACTGAGTGCCCACTACATTCTAGGCATTCCTCCCAATGTCCCACCTGCATTTTCAGTGAATTCTCACACTCAGCCTGTCCATAGCACCCTACCTGCATCCACTTACACAAATTTGACACTTGCCGAGCCTTACCCAGCCATTACAGAGTAAGCATTTGAATCAAGCTTCCTACCAGCCCCTAAACCTGTTTTCCTGATCAGTTACTCTGGGGTGGGGATGGTTTCCTAATCAGAAACCTCTGAAACAAAGCCTGACCTGGGTCAAATAAACTATGCTGGGACAGGTGAGAATGAGAAGAATGTCTCTGAGCTCTGTTGCAATGCATAGAGACCAGGCACTATGCTGTGTGCCCTGTTGTTGCCTAGCAACCCCCAGTCCAAGAGTTTAGAACCCCATTTGGAGATAACATTCATTACCTAAGTTGGAGGACTTTCCTGGGTGAGTCACTGTATTCCCCCAGGGCCAGGCCTTGGGTAGGAGTCTATGTTTTGACAAACAAATGCTTTGTATATAAATATGTGTAGAAAATTTCAGAAAATAATTGGCCAGAGGACTTTCTTCTTTCACTCATTTCAATTTTCTAACTTCCCTCTGTTATTTGTGCTTCTGTGCATGTGCATTGTGCCCATGAGTGGAGGCTAGAGGGTCAAATCTTATGTCTTCCTCAGTCACTCTCTACCTTAATGTTTTTGAGACAGGTCTCTCGATGAACTTGGAGCTCACCCATTCAGCTAGACCAGCTGGCCAGCAAATGCCAGAAATCCTTTTGTCTCCACCTCCCCAGTACTAGACTTATGGACATTACCAACCCTGGCTTTTTTTATGTGGGTTCTGGGGATCAAATGCAAGTCCTCACGTTCCCATGGCCCTCTACCAGCTGAATAATCTCCACAGCCCTTTCCAATCTTTTCTATCGTGAATACAAATCATTAGTTACACAGAATACAGGAAGGAAAGAAGGGGAGAAAAGAGAAAGGAAGGAGAAAATGATACTAGAAAATGCTCTTGAGCAATTGAGGGCTAGGTAGGAGATGAGGATGGTAGGTAGAGAGAAGTGTGAGCAGGGGCAATATGAGATGGATGTAGCCTTTGCAAAGTCAGCTCTTCTGGCCCCAAGGCAGCCAGCCTACATCTTGGGTTAGGCCCAAACTAAAGGGCCTGGAGCATAAGGCTCCCACACCATCCTCCCAGAACTCCATGGCACACAAATGCCTAGCAAGTCAACTTGTATAAAAATACACCCTATTACCCAACTCATGGTTTCTGGGGAGGGCCATGTGAAATCACTCTTACACCTCCTCAAGGCCACATTCCCTTGGCAGGTCCTCCTGGGCTGGGACTGCTGCTTCATAAATGCTGTATCTTTAGGATTAAAAATAACCCTGGGTCTGGCTTGGCTGCTCACCCTCACCCAGGGTAACAGAGATGAAGACCATGGATGATGTCTCCAGGCTTGTGATGTTTTCAGTCCTCTTCCACCCACCCACCCACCCACCAAATCTACTGTCCAGTCATCAATACTTCATCAGAGTCCCTCAGTTTTAAATAGAGATAAAAGAAAGAAAAGAAAAGGACTTATAATTTCCACAGGTAAGACAGTTATAAAACCCCAGGGGACTGGCAAACCAATGCCACCAAAATAGCAAACAGCAATCCTGAGAGAAAGTGACACATTGTCAAATACCATATGAATGAAAGTTCTGCTGCAGCATGAGGATGCATATAAAAGGACCCTAGCACATTCACAAATAGCTCTGTAGGTTAAAAGATACATCACTGAAGTTGTTCCCTTCAGACTGAAGACTTGTGCCCTCCACAAGTTCCTACTCCAATGGCTGGAACATTAGCATTAGTGGTTACAGGTGAGACTTTCTCAAGTTGGCAAAGATGGTTATGGTTTTAAAAACAGACCTTCTTCCATCTACATTCTTATTCTTGTGGCTAAAGATCCACAGGCAGGCATCATAAGTGTCTTTCAGAGTGGTGAGATCACCAACATGCAGCTGTGGCTAGACTCCACTGCTCTTCCCATCACTGTCAGTCAGTAATCAGGTAAGTAGTTTAGCTCCAGGGACCTCAGAGAGGACAGTGAGATAGCTTAAAGAGAACCCTCTCTAGAGGCCTATTTGAGGGTGCCTGGGAGAAGCTACAAGCTAAAAATGCATCCCTCAGATTCAGTTTTTTGTTCTTTTTTGTTGTTTTATGCTTTTTGAGGCAGGGTCTCCCTGTAGCCCCAGCTGGCCTAGAACTCACTATGAGGCTTGCCTTAATCTCAGGCTGCCTCTGCCTCTCAAGTGCTGAGATTAAAGGTATGCACCTCCACACCCAGCTTCCACAGCTTGAATTTTCTGTGAGACCCTTCGACTTCACAATGAGGCACAACTACAGAACCTACCCTTGAGGTAGTAGAAAAGATTCCACTGGAGGTCCAGCCACCATAGTTTTATGAGACTATTGAGAGCACTGAAAGACATGGCTTCAGATATTATTGATATTGGCCTGTAGCACCAGGTTAGGGCAAGATAAGACATGTGCTTCAAACTTTGCCATCCAACCCTGTACCACCTGGAGCTCATAGTAAGGGTGATTGATAGCTAAAAAGTTGGCAGAGAATGAGCAAATGGAGGATGAGGCACCGAGGCACAGATAAAACTCCATCAAAATAGGGTTTATTAGCAAAGGAACACATGGGACAGATTCCCTTCTGGCCAGGGAAAAGGTCTGCCTGGGTCTTGAGCTGGGGTCTTTTTAAAAGGGAGGTTTCTGCCTCCTGCAGAAGGCAGGAAGATGTATTTTTTTTTAAGTTGGGTTGGGGGGGTGGGAGAGCGGGACTGTTAAAACCTGTCTTCTTTAGAGATCAAAGGGGAAGCCTGCTGTGTTGGCCAAACAGTGGAGAAAAGTCTGCTTCTCTTGACTTCAAAGACCAAGGTGCTTATCAGCTAGGTTCCCTTTGCTCAGGAGCATAATTCCTTGCGATCCTGTTGGTGAGGGGGCAGGGCTATCTGAACCTTAACATTCCAGCCTTTTGTGTTATAGGATAGGGGATGCCGTTGTCGTCTTGCTACTTCCTGCTGGACAGGGTCAACATGGGGGGGGCTGGATTAGGGTTCGTTCAGACAGCAGGGGTTCCCTCTTTATACATCTCAACAGGGTCCTTGATGGTTGACAGGCACTTGTACACACGTGGGAGGAAGGAAAGTAACAACTGATTAAAATTAGTAAGAGTTAGTTTTTGGATTTGGTCCTGAAAATATCTGAAGAGGCAAGGAGCAATGGTTAGCACCAAGGTAATAAATAGCTCTTTTTTCTTTTTTTTTCTTCTGCCAGTGCTGAACTTGAGAGTGATGGACTCAGGATTTGTTTTCAGGTATTTTGATAGCTGTTGGAGTGGCTAGAATCAGTGTCAGTTACCTCTCAAAGGCTTCTAGATAGGGAGAGAAAACAAATTTAGCCATCATTTTATTTTTTAGGCTAGAACAATAGTGGGTTGCCTCCCTTAGCTGTAAGTGGGCACTACAGTATTGTAGACCAAGATTTGAAGTCTTACATCTGAGTAATGTCTTATAGGAACAAAAATCATCAATGAGAGATAATTGTCTAAATAACATAAGAACTTACGTCTAATGCCTGGGTTGTGTAATCCCCTGAACCCTTAAAATATACTGATGACTTTTAGTTATGCTTTCCTTTCAGGTGTTTAAGACTGTACTGTTAGCCCAAATAAACCAATTTATTTTTTACTCTTAAGGTCGTATGAGGATTTGGTCCTTTGGGGTCACATGGGCTTGGGGGGAGCCCCTGGCTCCTCAGGCTTTTCTTTTACCAGTTCCATCTATGTGAAGATAAGCCAAAAGGTCTTTCTTGACCAGGGCTTTGCTTGGAAGCATGGAGGAAATGTTTTATCTGTGTTGACCCTCCTCTTTGCAGACTGGACACTGGTTTAAGTCCCTCTTCTGGGGTCTCCATGGCCTCCTGAATCAAGAGGGCAGGTGACTCTCAAAAGTTACAGGACATTTCGAGAGATGCGCCGTAGCCCCTGGAATTTGTTTGACCTTGGAGCACCAGGAATGAAAATTTGTTCCTTTAAGTCCCTCTGACCAGATTAATATAGGCCTTAAAGTCTGGCTATTAAACATCCAACAGAGTTAGTTACACCAGCCTGGTACATTACCATGTGCTATGTAGATAGAGCTTGGGCAACATCCTTAAATTAACCTTGACTAGACATCCTTAGACTAGTTAACTAAGCTGGGACCTTAGAAATTTTAAGATTGTCTACACATTATCCTTGTCTCATCCTTGTTATATTGTAACAACCCTACACAGACCTTCATCACCTGCCCAGCTTTCTCATTTCTCTGTCAATTCTGGAAATATCCAGCCATCATAATTTTCATACATAAATCCTTCTTTAAAAATATCTCCATTCTCATATCCTTCCAACATCCTCCAATTTTCCATTTTCCTTTTTTAATAACCATGAGACACAATAACATTAGCAAACATTTTTCATCTGTGAGAATTCTTTTCCTGGTGATACTAAGCAATGTTTTTTCCCCCTTTTAGGTTGTAGTATCAAACCAATGTTTGATTACATTAAAGTTTTTCTGGGAACCAGTGAATTTACTGAGCTTACTTACAGAGATGACTGAGGGGTTGCTGAGGTATATGAGTGACCTGAGAGTATTTACATTGGAAAGCCTTAACCCAGCATGGATCAAGCCTTCTCTTCCTAGCCTTTTTCAGATAATATACTTTAGTCTTCCCCAAGTCCAGGAGACCATGTGATTAGGGTCAAATTACATACAGTTGGCTGGGAAGAGCACCTGGATACTCAGGCGAGGGTCCAATGACCCTGCCTACCCCTCCTCTTTTAATTAAAGAATACAGTTGTTAAGTCAACAAGTCCAATTGTGATGATTTTTGTTAGTGAATACAGCTGAAGTCATTAAGATGGTAATTGTTTGACTCAGAAGAAAGTAGTGTGTAACATCATCTTATTAAAAGAACATGAAATCTCAATTATGTACATAAGATAATGTAATAAGTTAATTTTACCCATGTACATATTGTGTTTTATAAGTTTTTAGGTAAATCTTTTACCTTATGTAATTTAGAGAGTGGTCTACTAAACCTTGCTTTAGGTGGAAGAAACAATTGGTACATAAACATTATCAAATTGATGTTTACAACCTCCAGCATAATCAATTAAGGAAAAATGTGCTATAACCCTGTTTAGACTTTATAACTGTTGGCATGGGAGAGATGGGAGGGGTGTCCTGTCCATGAGGGGACTGAGGGGCAGGGGTATTGGAGACAGGGTCTGGAATGAAAGTAGAAGTTAGATCCAGGAGGGATAAATGGGTTATTTGAGCTAGAAGCCAGAATAGGGGAGACTAGGGAATATTTGGCAAGGAGGTGTTTAAGGTTTTGGATTTTTTAAGTAGAGGCAAGTTAGTGGAAGGAGAGAGGGTGATGGACTTAGAGCGGCCCTTGGAGAGGGGGAAGGTTGTGGTGTGGAGAGGGAGTTTGAGTTGGAGAAAGTAGGAGAGATGGGTTGGGCCCTGGAATGGGAGGCAAGGGAGAGTATAGCAAGGGGAGAACATGGGGAGGACTTGGCTGTGCCTCAGGCTGGAGAGCAGGAGGAGGCTGGGGATGGGTCCTGATTGGAGGCAGTTCATTGGATATGGTAGGATCAAAAGCTGAGGTCGGGGAGGGGGGCCCTGGTGGGTTGGTGGGATCCTGTGAAACTGTCTTAGCCAGAAGAACCTGATGGGAAGAACATGGGACCCAGAGGGAGGGATTAGCATGGAGATCAAAGGAAGCTTGGCTGTATGGTAATTCAGACCGTTTGCCTTTACAATGGCAGAAATTTTCTAAATCTCTCAAAATATTGAAGTTTAAGTTTCCAGTGCCTGGCCAAACAGAGTTATTATCTAACTTGTACTGAGGCCAGGCAGTAGTGCACAGGAACTTCAGGCGTTTTGTCCTGATTGTACCC